>NW_022989975.1:0-327500 GCF_902827175.1 Gymnodraco acuticeps
GTTTGGCACTTTGGACATCAGCTTCTTCATTTTCGGAACCAGAACAGACAGCAGAGGAGGGCATTCAGTGCAACAGGCAAACAAAATGCTACAATTAACTTTCAGGAACAGAAAACAGAAAGTGTTCACATTCACAAATACACTGAAATGTACCAGGACTCAAAGTGGTAGTGACAAGTCGACGGCTGCTGTTTGGTTTCTGATTCAACAACGGCAGTGACGACGGGCTGAGATTCTCATCACTGATTGGCAATTTCTCGCTATAAAGCTCGAGTAAAGATGTAACTCTCATCGTCTTTGCATTGACTTTGCATGTCACACTTAAAACAACACAAAAAACTCAGCTTTTCACTTTTGCCTTCAACTCCGAATCCTCTAACCCAGTGATTCTCAAAACCTTTTTCATCATGTACCCCCTTTGTCTGATTTATTAAAACAACAACAGTAACTGAGAAACACTTAAATGCTACATTTCAAATGTTTACAATCCATCACTAAATTCATGGCAAACCCAATTTTAACATCATGCAATAACACTAAGACGACATTAGCTGCGATCGAACTGATCTTTTTTAATAAGTTGTACTAATTTAGTGAGAAACATGGGCTTGTGCTTCACCGAGGATCCTTGTCATTCTGACAGGAAGGCCACTGCAGTTATTACACTTCGCGTTTTTGAAATATGTGTAACTCTGTAAATAATTTTTTTTTTTTTTTTTTTCATTAACATAAAAAATAAATCTCACGTACCCCCTGCAGTACTCCAACGTACCCCTAGGGGTCCACGTACCCCCATTTGAGAACCACTGCTCTAACCCCTTCGCCCCTATTTCACTAGCTTAGCACTTTTTACTTTGTTGGTGTATTGTTCTTCTTGTAACGCGCTTTGAGCACCAGGAAAAGCACTTTATAATTATAAATAACATGTTAACGGTGTTAATGCAATGAAACGGATCGGTGCATTTCCTGCAGAAACAAGCTGAGGGTAACAAGAGAAGATTTCAGAAATTACAACTTCTTTGTAAGCTTGGTAAAGTATTGGAAGACGATATATTCTATGTTCACTTCTCCATCACATAATTTACTCGTTTGTTTGTTCTTCCTCTCCACCTTCGTCTTTGCTCCATCCTTTCCTCTTTTCATCTTGATTTTCTCGCCCCCAGCTGCAGATCTCTCTCTCTCTCTCTCTCTCTGTTTCCTCCCACTCCCTCGGAGAGCGTGGCTGAGGTGTGAGATCATTCTCCTTCTGGGTGGCTTTTCCTGCTATATGTCACTGTCATCTGTTGGCACTGAGGCTCGAGGGGGGGTCCCTTTTCACTCCGCTTCACCACCCTGAGCGTAGTAAATTCTTGGGCACGAGACTGGAGAGCGGTGCACCCACGGAGCGGAGGTTTTACTGGGCTTGGCAGGGTAACACATGGACCAGTGAGAGAGGGAAGGCAGGGAAAGTGATGGAGGGGGGGGGGAGGGGGGGGGGGGGAAGATTTATATTGAATAACTCCCCAAAGCAGGGCAAGCGGGGATTAGCCCTGCCAGGAAAAAGCAAACGCCAAGGAGCGAGTGAGGCGTGTGGAAATCAGCCATTAAAGTGAGAGGAGAGGGAACCTCAGCAAGAAGGTGAGAGATTTAGTAAAGATAACTGAAAAACCACAACACCTCCATAATCACCAGAATCTGATTCACAAATCACACTCGTGAAATACGAAAGCAGACACAAATCAGCCTTCGGTGTTCAGTTCCACACAAGTAGTAACAAACTGTGTCCAGTACTTATCCAGTACCAAAGGGTTGTTTTGACACGGCGTACATTTTATTTTAATAATACGGTTTTCAGAAATGGTTAAAAAGAATATGTTGGAATTCAAAGTGGACATATTATTCAACTTTTCGCTGGTTGTCAATATATTTGAGGTTCTTACAAACTATCAGACTGTAACATAAGTTGTTGTGGTCCGACTATTAGAAAAAAACTTAATTCAACAACCATTCAGATTTCACTTCCCTTACAAACTCACATGAAGACTTAATCAAATATACCGCCACCCTTTTCAGTATCTCTAACCACGGTTTAAAAACGTTATTTGCACAAGTGTGGCATGTTTTTTATCGTAAGCCAATCAGAGCAGGGCTTCTTAAAGAGACAAGGCGCTAAAAACAGAGCATTTCAGCCAGAAAGGTGAATACAGGTGTATTAAAACAGACAATTTGAGAAACATATTGCCTTTATTGTTTTAATAATAACTCAGGTTAACATGTTTAAGTATCCCTAAAGTATTAACCTTGAAAAATGTGCCTATATGTCCCCTTTAAAATCACACATGGTTTTCATTTGACGAATTGAAAACAGCTAGTCACCTTTTATTAAGAAAAGTGACACATAATTGTGCAAAGAGCTGGTGAAGATAGTAAGATTGTGCAACCATACTTTAGTTTGTTTTGGGTAAATAACCTAAAAGTGATATACATATTTAAATCTAACCCTGGTGCTAAATGTACCCAAATGTAGTGAGTATACATACAAATAAGCCCTAGGTCAAAATGTACATATATTCATGGTTATTAACCAATTATTTCAATCAAATAACATAGAAATGACATCAACCCATTGTTTTTTGTACCGGGTTAAGTCAACGCCAGATGCTTAAGTGTCTAACCAGCCAAGAAACGCACATAAAAACATTGAGCTACAAAACCAAATCAATATTTGAAAGGAACGTATTCCAGATTATGCATTTCAGACTCTGTGAAACAAAACAGACTGAACTCGCAGGGGTTATCCCAGAATGCATCACTCTCTCTATCTGGCCTGTTTGGCTTGGCGTTGGTGAGGCAGAGCTAAAGCATGGAGCAGCGGCACAGTGAGGCATGAATGGAGTTTGGGAGGAATCCAGTCACTTTTCCCCTGAGGAACGAGCTTCAATCAATCAGTCAATCAAACTTTATTTACACAGCCGTTATCACAAATGTGTCTCAGGGGTCTTTTCAGTCTGTGCAGGCATTATGCCACTCTCTGTCCCTAAGACCCTCGCAGTGGAAAACTCCCAAAGAAATCCCACAATTAACGGGAAAAAGACTAGAAACCTGGAGGAGACACAGACGTGCAATAGATGTTCATTTTATATATTAAAAACTCAACAACATGGACAATCAGAATCACAAAATGTCCAAAGTGTTCCAGGTGGCGACAAAATTATAACGTGATTATATTTAGCAAAACAAAATGGCACAATTTACAAAAACACTGAAATGTGTGCCAACAAAAAAACCTCTGGTCGACGGCAGCTTGTTTGGTTTTCTGATTCAATAACGGGCAGTGACGACGTGCTGAGACCACGGAGCAGACGTCCCCTTTAATACTGACAACTTGTAAGTAGAAAAGTGCAATAACCTCAGAAGATTGATTCCCTGGATGCTGAGTTAGAAACATGCCGTTAATGAGACGAGTGCATGGAGATACAGAGAAATAAAAGGAAGGAGAAGAGAGGTGAAAGTCGCCTGAAAATCTAAGCATGTAGCAGCAACACTAGGGCTGGTTCAAGGTTAGGGTTGGTTGGTAAGTTTGAACCAGCCCTAAGCTTTATCACAAGTCTAAGGCCTATAGCAGCATAACTAGGAGAGTCTCTAAGAACATAACTAAGTGCTGGTTCAAGGTGAGCCTGAACCAGCACTTAGTATAGGCTTTATCTAATAGGAAAGCGTATAGCAGCTTATATAGGGTCTGGTTCAAAGACAAACCTTAACCAGCCAACATAAGCTAAATCGAAGAGGAACATCTTAAGCATATTGCAGATCAATAAGGGCTGGTTCAAGGTGAGCCTGAACCAGCACTTAGTATAGGCTTTATCTAATAGGAAAGCGTATAGCAGCTTATATAGGGTCTGGTTCAAAGACAAACCTTAACCAGCCCTATATAAGCTAAATTGAAGAGGAACATCTTAAGTATATTGCAGATCAATAAGGGCTGGTTTAAGTTAAGCCTGGGCCAGCCGTAACTATGAGCTTTATCGCAAAGTCTAAGGCCTATAGCAGCAGCCTTATTCTTTAGAGAGGAGAGTCTTAAGCACCATAACTTGTCCAAGGTGAGTCCGAACCAGCGCTAACTAGCTTTATCTAATAGGAAAGCCTTAGCGTATAGCAGCACAACTAGGTGCTGGTTTAAGGTAAGTGTGAACCAGCCCTAACTAGAAGCTTACACTGAAAAGTCTTCTGACATGTGGGAAAGGTTTCAGCTTTCCAGACCAACACTGGGAGTTTGTTCCGTTTAAGAGGAGCTTGATATCTGAAGGAAAGGACTTGTGATAACTGAGATCTGATAAACCCAAGCAGAGCAGAAACTCAGAACCCAGCATGCATCACTGACAGCCCGTCACATAAACGTCCATTCATAGTCACAGCATCATGACATGGATCACAGCGCTCATTTAAAACACCATTCCCCTCGTGTCCAAATTATAAGTGGCGCTCGCTTTTTTTTGCCAGATTACATTAAGTTAACTCTTTCTGGGAAAAAGTATGGGTGAAAAACCGGAAAATCTTTGCTGCCATCATTAAAAAAGAAGCTTGACTCGTAACAAGAAGTGAGGATTTAATACAGCTTGTCGCACTCAATGACGCCACAAGGAGCAGGAGGAAAGTTAAAAAGACTTAAAGGCAGCGGACTGGCAGCTCCTTTAGTGGAAAGTAATGCACACACACACACACACACCACACAGACACACAGACACACACACACACACACACACACACACACACACACACACACAACACACACACGAGCCCGGGGTGTCTGACTTGCTTATTTTATCAGGTGCACCGCTAACCCCCCCCACCCCCCCCCCCCCCCCCCCTGCCTGCAAATCAGCTTCAGTTCTCTTCTCTCGCAGAATAAGCCTCATTATTATATTATGACAAAGAAAATGCCCATAAAGTCTATAA
The DNA here is from genome assembly GCF_902827175.1 of Gymnodraco acuticeps. NCBI lineage: Eukaryota > Metazoa > Chordata > Actinopteri > Perciformes > Bathydraconidae > Gymnodraco > Gymnodraco acuticeps. The sequence continues at coordinate 4,936 of NW_022989975.1, forward strand.
TTATAACTCCACAGTGTTTTCTCCGTATTTAAACTGCCACTTTACGACACATTATTCTGTAATTGCACAAAATTGCGCGGATGATTTTGTGTTTTATCTGAAGAAGGGAATTTATTTTTGGAGTCAGAATTCAGACTTTTTACTTTCAGTCAGATCTCAATTTTTTTGGTTTTACATGTGTCGCTAATTCTCTTCCGTACTTGTCTGTGTACGTAAACACCTTTCGTTCTAATTTATTCTGTCACTTACATTTTTCAACATGTTTTATTTTTTTATTTCTTACGTATTTTTATTAATTTTGTTATTATTTTTCTTATTATTTTTCTTTATTATTTTCCTTGTTGAAGTCATATCTGTCCTATCCTGTGTTTCACCCCTTATTTCTGCTGCTGCTGCTAAGTCCCCTGAATGTCCCTTATCTTAAATATGTATAATATCTTTAATTGAAATAATGCTGCAAAATGAGGTAAAAAGGACAACATGTGCCGACAAAATGCAGTGAAGTGAAAGCATAAAGAAGCATAAATGGGAAATAGGTGAAGTAATACTTAGTTTAGGTGCGTGTGGTGGGCAGTGGGTTAGTGCGTTGGTGTTGGGATCAGGGGGGCACAGGTTTCAAACCCCACTGCAGTCAGCATGTCGTTGTGTCCCTGAGACACTTCACTCCAAGTTGCTCCTGTGGGGATTGTCCACAGTATTGAGTATGTAAGTCGCTTTGGATAAAAGCGTCTAACAAGTAACATGTAATGTAATTAATGAAGTTACTTGAGTAAAACTATCCTGCTATGGATCACATTTAAGACTTTACATTGTTCCTGATTTTCAGGGTTAGGGTCCTCTTTACACGGGCTTTGATGAGTTATGACATTTTGGATCCCTACAAGCAAACCCTAATAACTAAATAAATATGAACTGTATATATATTGGGTTTTCCAATCAGATAACAGCAGCAGTGTGTGTGTGCGTGTGCGGTGCGTGTGCGTGTGCGTGTGTGTGTGTGTGTGTGTGTGTGTGTGTGTGTGTGTGTGATGAATCTCATGTTTAACCACCGCACTGTTTAAGATTACCAGTGCAAAATATTAGACATTTGGTTTTAAAGGAAAACCTCAGAACAGATTCAATTAGATTTCTTTCTGAATGGAGAAAGGGGATGTGTGTGTGGTGTGATGTGTGTGTGTGTGTGTGTGTGTGTGTGTGTGTGTGTGTGTGTGTGTGTGTGTGTGTGTGTGTGTGTGTGTGTGTGGTGTGTGTGTGTGTGTGTGTGTGTGTGTGTGTGTGTGTGTGTGTGTGTGTGTGTGTGTGTGTGTGTGTGTGTGTGTGTGTGTGTGTGTGTGTGTGTGTGTGTGTGTGTGTGTGTGTGTGTGTGTGTGTGTGTGTGTGTGTGTGTGTGTGTGTGTGTTCCTCACAGCATCAGGTAACAATCTTGTATTTGTTTCAGCGCTCGCTGGGTGCCAGACTGAGAAGGAGCCGTCCAGCGGTAATCCATCTGAAGTCGCCTCAGTACCATAAATAAATACTTCCATGCTCCGAAACCCACGATTATTTAACGACTGTCATTCTGCAGAAATGAACATAAATGAGATAATCTAAATTAGAGACATGCGGGGGGGGAGTTTGGGTGAGTTATTCTGCGTGTGCCTGCAGGTACTATCACTTGTTTAGGTTTGGATGATTGTATGGGGATGCAATGTTACCTGATGCCAACCGTTTTTTATATCAACTTGTTATGTGTCTTTATTTTTCATTTTCTACATTTTAATTGGAAGAAATGACACTTTAAGATGTTGAAATGCTTTACTCACTCTGTAAGGAATTTAATTATACAATTTTTTTAAATTAATTTAGCTTTTTAAATATCAATCATACCAATATGTAAATGGAGAAATGAAACTACAATTAGAATATTTGATGTATTTTTTTGGAAGAAGATGTTGAAATGTATTCGACCCTTCACTCAGTCAGCAATAATAACATTTAAAGAAATAAATACATTGAATTGTTTTAACAGCTGAACATTTACACACCTGTATGTTAATGGGAATTTGAATAAAATAAAAATAAATGAATAATTTGTTTGGATTTCTCTGTTAAAAAAACAACTCCCTGCGACAAACTCTATTTTTTAAATTAGGAAAACACTGGTTTATGTTTTTTAATGTATTTTAAAGTAACAAATATAAATAAAATATGTAATATATGATTGCTGTTCCCTATTCAACATTATCTTAGTTATTATTTAATAATGAGAAAATCACCTGTTTATCTTAATTTATCGATTAAAAATGACTTTTTAAATGACAAGACTCAACAGAAACCCAAATACACTCAACGCATAATGATAATAACACCATATATATTACATATGATATTATATATAACCGGCTGCAGTGTGGGAACATTTGGAGGTTTTATGATCTGTATGAAGGAACAGATCTGAAATGTGTTGGACAGATTTCAGAGTGTGTGGCCCTGCAGAGGCAATTATAGGCATGTATATTTTCAACGTTATGCCATGAACACGACTCACACTCACACACACCACACACACACACACACACACACACACACACACACACACACACACACACACACACACACACACACACACACACACACACCAGCTGCCGTGCTCAAGGTTTTTTAGATGGAAATTATTATTATTATAAAAATGCCTTCAGATTTTACGCATTATTATAATGAAACAGCCTGACCTTGATTCTCGCCAACATGCTGCTTTCCCCCGTCACTTTTAAAACATATAATAAAATATTTTACTAGAAAATCTCTGCTTCCTTCAGTTTCAATGTATTAAATAACACATGGAGCAATTTGACGGTTGATAAGTACGCGAATGATCGTTAATAAATATACAAATACGGAGGAAAATGTGTGTTTTACGAGTGGATGCTTATCGTATTTCAAATATATTTGAAGCACTCTTTTATTTTATTATAAGGCCTCCGAGACCTGCATTCAACTTTAGTCGTCAAATTATGTTATTAACCCTTTTTTAATTAACATATTTGGATATTTATGCTTTCTTTGCTGCTCTTCTTATCGTTTAAGTCATTTTGTTTTACAGTCATTATTAAGAATATGCCTAGTTATGAAATAAGTGCAGAAACGGAGATAAACACGTGAGATATTAAAGCAGGTTTGGAGAAGTAAATAAATGACTCCATGGATCTGTACAAAATACAACTGAACTCGAGGATTAAATACTCACTTTTTATTTCATCCCATAAAAAAAGTCAAGAAAACTCGTCATTTAAATATTAAACAGAAAAAGAAGACAATAAAAAACGCCAAAATATTTGTGCCATAAAACGTAAAAAAGGAGAAAGAGTTTTTTGTGTTTATGTACAACATTCTTTGAAAGCAGATGTGGAGAAACTCTGCTCATAGTGTCTCTGTTACCTGAGAAAAGGCTCTGAGTCCTGTCAGCTGCTCACTTATGGTTGGCAGTGTGTAGCTTCTGATACTCCTGGTGCAAAGTGAGGAGGTGTGGAGAGGCAGCGGGGTGGAAGAGAGCAGGCGAGCCGAACATGGAGCTCAGAGGAGGGGAGAACCCGGCGCACTGAACCGGGGAAAAGGCTTCAAACCCGGGGTGAGTCTTTGAGAAGAAGCTGGAGAGCGCGGGCAGGATGCTGCTGACAGGCGGGATGGACACGGGGCTGCACGGGTGAGAGTGCGCGTGGTGATGGAGGTACGGGTAGATCTCCAGGCTGGGCAGCTGCAGAGCCGTAGCTCCAAACGCATAATGCGGGAATCCGTGCAGCGCGCCGTGCTCCAGCTGCTGCCCCTTCAGCGGGTCGAAGCGGAAATGTTGCCGCTTGAAGCGCTTCCTCCTCCGCAGGAAACTCCCGTTCTCAAACATGTCCGAGGAGTTCGGATCCAGGGTCCAGTAGTTGCCTTTTCCCGGGTTCCCTGGCTCTCTGGGCATCTTTATAAAGCAGTCGTTCAGAGACAGGTTGTGCCGGATGGAGTTCTGCCACGCGGGGAACTTCTCCTTGTAATACGGGAAGCGTTGGCTGATAAAGTCACAGATCTCGCTGAGGGTGAGCCTCTTCTTCGGGCTCTGCAGGATGGACATGGTGATCAGAGCGATGTAAGAGTACGGAGGCTTCACCGAGGCGGGACTCTTGCCTTTAGCGGGAGATGGACACTCGGGCTCGGGGCTGTACGCGTCCCGCTCTTTGGTCTCGGTGCTTCGTGACTCATCCGAAGGTTGGAGCTCTTCCTCTGCGCTGTCTTTGAGTCCTTCCCCCACTACGTCGATCACAATATCCTCCATGGTTTCCAAACCCAATGTCATAGTAGATGTCCGCGGGCGAAGCCACCTGCCAACAGGTGGAGGAGTGACAGCTTCTCCAAAACTTGATCAACACACTTTTACGCACGACTCATCTCCATTCACAACAAAAAAAAGATTCCGTGCACCTCCTCCTGCTCTTCAACAAGCATCCACAGTGTTCCGCTCTCCTAACCGCAGGCGATGATATCCTTTGTTTTGGGCACTTTTACGCGCAACAGAGCGGTCAGCGAGTGATTGTGCGTAAACGTGTAAAAGTGTGCGCGTCCTCCGAGGTGTCCAGCATCATCTGTAATCTGTGTTGCTTTCCTGTGGCTCGGGTGGAGGTGGATGTGATGTCACGGTGAGGCACAAGGAAAGGGATTCTGACCAATGAAAAAGACGCACAGGGTACCAAGAAGGCCTGAACCAGCCTCCATCGGCGGCACAGCGGTGCCAAATTGACGCGGACATTAAGAGATCCTTTCAGGGAAAACGTCCTCATGAGCAGGGAATCAGGAGAAGGCTATATTTAGACAGGAGTTCACATTTTGTTTTTAGGCTGTGGATTTCAAATCTGCTTTAAAAGTGGGACAAAAATGTTCAAAATTATAGAAAAATAATAAAAGAGCGATTGTTTTTTGTTACCATCGTTAATAAACTACAACATTATTTACTTATATAATTTATTATTATTATTATTATTATAAATAATCTAATTTTACCCAAAATATTACATTTTCAATAATATGTATTTATATGTTTCCTAAGAGTTGTTTCATCTGTAAAAAGCTTTTGGAAAATCACTTTTGTTTTACATTTACATCAAACCAAGGAGGGAAGAGCTGCACCTGAACGCACCACGCTGATGGAAAACGATAATACAACACCATAAATACACATTTTAATTTCCACACCAGATGATAGACACTTCGGATCACCCTGAGTTTACAGCCTGAGGGGGAAAATCCCCAAACGCTTCTCTACGTGAGGCAGGGATTTAAGCCTTAATCCAGGGAAGGCTCCTGCAGCCGCTCTTTACGCACACTTGACGCACAATTACATGTTTGTCAGACGAACAAACAGAGGATGAAAACTACAATGAGTGATTTACTGCTGCTGGGAAAATAATAATTTGTCGCCCGCATGCATGATCTTTGAATTGCACAGGAGTCTCACTGCGGGCTTTCGGTCCTCTAACACAATATCGATAAATACCACCATGTGTGAAAATGGAGAAGGAATAATATTTGAGTCTGGATAGAAACTCTCCATTTTCAAACCCCCGTGGATTATCTTCTTTAGTAATGGCAGCAGAGGGGTGATATCGGGATGAAAGTAATAGACTTTCACTCTTACATGAAAGCGCAGAGAGGAGAGGAGGGCGCTCTGGGTATTGTTGGGAGGCCTCTGGTTGTTTGTGTTTAATGATGGAGCCCTTTGTTGGGGATTCCCACATTTCCTGCCTCTAATCGTATTGATACCCCGGGGGCAGAGGGTCTGGGTCCGGACTGGGTGGGCTGTGCAGGACCGGCAAAGCTGCAGATGATTTCCCCAAATTCATCACGCATGTCCTCAGATTGGAAACAGGCCCGCGTGCGCGTTGTGTGGTTTCAATAAGGAGCAGGAGCGTCCAAATCTACCGAATAAAGATGAAGGTATGAGAGTCAAATCACAGGATGGAGAGCAACACAGAGGGGAAGAACTCAGACCTAGAAGTAATACTATATTGTAAAAATACTCTGTTACAAGTCAAAGTAGAACATAATTGGCATCAAAATGTCCTTAATACACCAAAAGAAAATATACTTTTTTTTACGTAAAAGCCAATTACAGAATGACTGGATTAATCACAGCTGGTAAAGGTGGAGCACATTTGAATGCATTCATATATACTGCTCCTGGATATCTCAACCTGTAATTATAAGTACTTGTTTATTTATTTTTTACTAGCCAATAATCTGAGTCTGTAAAACGCTGTTAGAAAAATGGAGTGGAGTAAAAAGTGCAAACCTGGCTCCTTAAATGCGGTGGAGAAGAAGAAGCATCAAGTAGCATAAACACTTGAGTAAATGTACTTACTTTCAACCGGCATTTGCAGATGAACCAAAGTGTCCTGCAGGGTCAATATCTTAGAGCCCCCCCCCCCCCCCCATCATAAGTCTGTGCAGCATTACAGTTGGGCTCTCGGAGAGGTGTAATGCAATAAATATGGAATCGTTCAAATCAATGAGGGGTTTTTCTCATCCATTATGAAAACAATAGCAGATCTGTTATCCAAAAACAAAGACCATTGTTTTCCAGTGAAAGTACATTTACTCATATTGAACTATTTGACATATTATTTCCATGCATCCATGCATGTGCTTCATGTCTACTAAAACCAACAATTGCATGTCATATCATTTGTTTGTTAAAGAGACAATTTGACGTTACAGATATCAAGTATTTGATGCAGTTCATATCATGTCAGCATATCATCAAGTAACTAAGAGGTTTAAATGAATGGTGTTAAAAGTACAATACTATCAAATGAAGTGGAGGAGACTAGCGGAATATGGACAATTGTGTATTTTGGTTGTTTTCCTATGTTTATAAACCGCATCAGAATTTATATAAAACTTATGAGAAAGGTCATTGCATTTTGAAAAATGTAAAGTATGGTATTACATTTTAAAAAAAGTAATATGTCAAAATATATTTTTAAATGAATTGCATAGTATTTTTTTTTAAACAATCCTAAACATTAGTGTATGTCGAAGATTTCATGACAAACATCACAATACAATATGTCAAAAATATTTAAGAAGTCAAGGTGTTGTATGTGGAAACATATTTAAAAACTCATAGTATAGTTTGACAAAAATAAATTAAAAGTCTGTATAAAGCAAAAATGTAAAAAGTCGAGGTAAAGTTTGATATTTGAACAATAACAGATCTGGTACCCAAAAACAGAGAGCATTGTGTATGTGTTGTACCGCAGATTACTAAGTAGGCGAGTAGTAACACTTCATTTATTTTATATATTGATATTTTGCAGGAAATAACCTTCTTTCTGCAGGTCTCTAACCATCAGACCAGATGTTTCCTTTTCTTAGAGAAACTCTTCCTGATCCAGAGACCAACGAGACGCAGTGTGTTTCTCATGAAGAGCCCCATCCATTACATTACATGTAACGAATATTCAGTATCCAGTACAACGACATGCTGACTGCAGTGGGACTCGAACTTGATAGACGCTGATTAGAAGTACAGCACTCTATCCACTGAGCCACAGCCGCCATCCATCTTTACACACACGCACACACACACACACACACACACACACACACACACACACACACACACACACACACACACACACACACACACACACACACACACACACACACACACACACATCTTTATTCACTTACAGAGCTGGCAGAACAGGGGAGAATATCACGAGTAATCTTAGGTATCAGGAATTATAACACACACACACCAATTGACATGCATATACGCATATATACACACACACACACACACACACACACACACACACACACACACACACACACAGAGAGACACTTGCACACTAATTTACAAACACAAAAAAGCACTCAAACACACACCATTAGAATCAGATGGACACATTCACACACACAGAAACACACACAACAATGGAAAAACACACAATACACAAACACACACACACACACACACACACACACACACACACACACACACACACACACACACACACAGCTGAGCTCAGTAACACATTATTTATTGATTGGCAGATCAACGGCTCCACAACAGAGGAAGTGACACAGGCTGTGTGTGTGTGTGTGTGTGTGTGTGTGTGTGTGTGTGTGTGTGTGTGTGTGTGTGTGCGTGTGTGTGTGTGCGTGTGTGTGTGTGTGTGTGTGTGGAAGCTTTCATGAGGACTGAGTCACACATCTGTATCTGAGTCCTCATCATCACTGTGACTGTGTGTGTGGCGCCACCTAGTGTTAGAAACGCCTCAGATATATCGTGTCAGTAAAAGGTATTCTACTGTGAACAAATATCGTATGTTGAAAATATAGAAAATAAATAAATTATAAGTAAACTATGAGGTAATAAATGATGACGTAAACAAGTAATAATATAGCATGTTGTATCTAATGGATCAGCCTCTGGTAGATGTTGGTTTAAGAGAATTAGAACAAGTTCCCTGATGTTTCCAGCAGAGGGAGCTCTTTCCCCAACAATAAGTACCGTCTGCTTCACCGGGTTCACGAGGGTCCAAATCACGGTGGATTATTGTATACAAGTCTAAAGTACTGACATACATGCTGATCTTTGGTCTGCTGACCTCAGTGAGAAAACCACTACGCTACACTATGCTAGAATGGCTGCAGGACCCATGGTAGAAATGATATGCTCACAACAGGTGCAATCAAGCATGAGGACGTACTTTCAAAATAGCAAGAATACCGCAGGTTCATTATGTACTTACTTACAATCCACCATGTACCCCTTGCACTTTTATTCTGAGACAGGAATGATTTAATGTATGTCATATTTTTTAAATGCTAGTTGTAATTATATGTGTGTTTGCTCTGGACAGTCTTTTGCACTAACTACTGCAATATGTTCATCATTAAGTGACTGTTATTTTGTAATGTGTTGACTGTTGTGCCTTTATTTATGCCTGTGTGCATATACATGTGTCTACGTTGATTATGTGTATACATATATATACTGTATATAAGTGGTTCTTCTTTGTATATTTGTATTTTTAATCCTCAGGATTGTGGGAAACAGTGTTTCGATCTCTCTGACTGTACACACAAAATGAAAGATTGACAATAAAGTTGACTTGTTTGTTTGTATAGTCTCTTAATGTTTAGGTGTGGAGAGCTGAGCGTAACATATTCATTGTATAAATGCCTGTTATCCTGTTCATATGATGTCTGCAGGGTGTGTGTGTGTGTGTGTGTGTGTGTGTGTGTGTGTGTGTGTGTGTGTGTGTGTGTGTGTGTGTGTGTGTGTGTGTGTGTGTGTGTGTGTGTGTGTGTGTGTGTGTGTGTGTGTGTCCGAGCTGCTGTCAGAGGTCTGAGGGTGGAGGAGGAGGTGTGTTTAAGCTCATGTTGAGTGACAGTCGGTGGTTAGAAGCTGGCTGGAGGTCAGTGGGACCCAGAGAGTGAGTCATGATGCAGGGAGATAGACTGCTGCAGAATGTATGCATGACACGTTCATATTTAATTAGTTTATACTTTGATTTCTCTTTTTCTATTAAGTTTGAGTTAGTTAGTTAGTTAGTTAGTTAGTTAGTTAGTTAGTTAGTTAGTTAGTTAGTTAGTTAGTTAGTTAGTTAGTTAGTTAGTGTTGAGAGGGTTACTATACAAATGTGTTCCGTTACAATTACTTGTTACATGTAAAATAAATGTAATCAGTAACGTCATCTAAGTAATGCAATCTGATTACTTTCCATTACTTTTGAAATTACCTGAATATTAAATGCAGATCATTCCAAGAGAAAATACATAAGATTTATTTTACTTACTTTTACTCCACTACATTTATTTAATAGATAACACTTTAATGATCAATCATTATAAAACATATCATATATATTATTCTGAAATGGACCAATCTGCACAACGACTACTTTTACTGTCGCTACTTTCACTATATTTTGATGAGAATACTTTTCTACTTTCACTTGAGGAACATTTTGAATGCAGGACTTTTACTGTAACAGAGTATTCCTACACTCTGGTACTTCTACTTTTACTCAAGTACAAGATCTGAGTACTTCTACTTTTACTCAAGAACAAGATCTGAGTACTTCTGCTTTTACTCAAGTACAAGATCTGAGTACTTCTACTTTTACTCAAGTACAAGATCTGAGTACTTCTACTTTTACTCAAGTACAAGATCTGAGTACTTCTACTTTTACTCAAGTACAAGATCTGAGTACTTCTACTTTTACTCAAGTACAAGATCTGAGTACTTCTACTTTTACTCAAGTACAAGATCTGAGTACTTCTACTTTTATTAAAGAACAAGATCTGAGTACTTCTACTTTTACTGAAGTACAAGATCTGAGTACTTCTACTTTTACTGAAGTACAAGATCTGAGTACTTCTACTTTTATTAAAGTACAAGATCTGAGTACTTCTAGTTTTACTCAAGTACAAGATCTGAGTACTTCTAGTTTTATTCAAGTACAAGATCTGAGTACTTCTACTTTTACTGAAGTACAAGATCTGAGTACTTCTACTTTTACTCAATTACAAGATCTGAGTACTTCTACTTTTACTCAAGTACAAGATCTGAGTACTTCTACTTTTACTGAAGTACAAGATCTGAGTACTTCTACTTTTACTGAAGTACAAGATCTGAGTACTTCTACTTTTACTCAAGTACAAGATCTGAGTACTTCTACTTTTACTGAAGTACAAGATCTGAGTACTTCTACTTTTACTAAAGTACAAGATCTGAGTACTTCTACTTTTACTAAAGTACAAGATCTGAGTACTTCTACTTTTACTAAAGTACAAGATCTGAGTACTTCTACTTTTACTGAAGTACAAGATCTGAGTACTTCTTCACAGCAAATTTGAAATCTAAAATTCAGCACCCATGTAGTTAATTTTAACACTATGAAAGAGTTTATATTGAAACCACCAGCAAAGTGTTAAATTAACACTTTGCAAAGTGTTGACAATATAACTATACCAACACTAAGAGTAGATGTGAACACCAACGCCGATAACAACACTAACAGTGTAGCTGCAGCTTCAATTGCACACTGTCCTGGTGTAGAGTAACACTACAGTATCATTTATTCCATCTAACACCTTTAAGAGTTAGAAATGTACACTGAGCTCGTGTTGAATGCACATTATACTGGTGTTGCATTTTGCATTAGCCTCAACCCTCTGGGAGTTCAAAATGAACACTAATCTAGTGTCAAATGTAGTGTATTGGTATTATGATGTACAACAAACTGGTGTTAAAAGTTACAATGACCAATAAATCATTCCAGATATCAGCATATGACAAGTGCTTTATTTGAATGGTGGCATGTCTCTTAAGACTGACAAATTCTCCCAATATTCAATTCAACCAACATTCAATATTGTTCAACAGCAAAAATGTATATAAATAACCCTCTGTGGCAGTTGGACCACACACACCCAGTGTTTCAGTACAACAACAACAAATGCCAGAGGGAGAAATACAAATTACAGCACATAGCTGTCTAAGACAACATCTCAAATGGTGTCATTGGCACTTGCAGACATTTGCAGATCAAAAGGCTTATGAAATTGCAGTGCATCAGGTTTGATGACTGAAAGACTATCCTGCTTAACAACATTAAAAGGCATGAAGATCTTGTACTTGAGTAAAAGTATACTTTTACTCAAGTACAAGATCTGAGTACTTCTACTTTTACTCAAGTACAAGATCTGAGTACTTCTACTTTTACTCAAGTACAAGATCTAAGTACTTCTACTTTTACCCAATACAAGATCTGAGTACTTCTACTTTTACTCAGGTACAAGATCTGAGTATTTTTACTCAAGTACAAGATCTGAGTACTTTTACTCAAGTACAAGATCTGAGTACTTCTACTTTTACTCAAGTACAAGATCTGAGTACATCTACTTTTACTCAAGTACAAGATCTGAGTACCTTTACTCAAGTACAAGATCTGAGTACCTTTACTCAAGTACAAGATCTGAGTACCTTTACTCAAGTACAAGATCTGAGTACATCTACTTTTACTCAAGAACAAAATCTCCCACCTCTGATTATTGTCCATGGAGGTCCCAATAATAACCCAGCTTCAAACAGTGCTTACTTCCTGTTGCCTGCCTCCTGCAGCCTCAGAGAGAGATGCTAATCTTCCACTGGCATCTCTTCGCTGGCATCTCTCTGACAGCGTGTTACAGCGTGTCTAAAAAGGGACACAAAGGACTTCCACAGAGAAATGCCTCTGGTGAGACGAGTCTGTTTACACGATCCTCATCCTTTCCTGAGAAATGGACGAAAGAGACGTGTGAGTGTCAGGACTCGCTGGCGTCAGAGTGCAGATGTTGGGGAATCAGGGCAACGGGTTTCCTCTGTGCCAGGGAACAGAGTTTCTGCCAGAAGGGAGTGGGATCGTGGTTTCTACAATCATTAAAACATCTACAGTAACATGGTTTTCTGAGAAGTAAGTGAAGAAGGGAAAGCACTATGATGACATAATGAGGACACATCCTAGCCCCCTTTATCCATCACTGTCTCGCAATTATCTTCAATGTAACTCTAAATTCAATTCAATTACAAATCAGGCTTTAGGGGCTGGGGATCAAACAACTGACTCTCCTGTAGCGACATTTATCTATCATAATATTGGGTTCAAATCTCTGTGTCGCCTCTATTGGACTCCTTTGTTTACTTCCAAAATATAATGACATCAATATGTAACACTCGTGCTCCTATTGGCTTGCGCTCCAACACATTGTACGTGATAGGCTAAGGGGCGGGACATCTCTAAGCAATCATTCAGCGGCCCATTTACTGTTATTGTGTTTTTATTTTATCATATATGTTTTTTATGATATTCCCCTTAATATAATTAATTTTAATATTTTTATTATTTTCAAAATATTACACCCCCCCCCCCCCCCCCCCCTCCTGATCCGGAGGTGTAGCATGTGTCGGACCTGTTGCTGTGACTATAAAGCAGAGCAGTAAATTATTCCCTGACGTCCGAAGCAAGTGCTCCGCTCCCTGCTGTGCCCCCCCTGATCTCTGGGGAACATGGAGGGTCTTCAGCAGCTGGTGGTCCTGAGGTCACGACCCCCCGCAGTTCAGAGGTCAGACTGCTACATTGAGAGCCTGTTCGTACAACACGGGCCTCTTTATAATCCATCAGCACCTCGCTGACAGAGCGACACACATGAAGACGTAAACATCTCACCAGCAGGGTGAGAAGATCGTATCGTTCTCCCCTTTGAGTCTGTGTACGTGATCCTGGAGACATCAGTGACACTCAGACCCATTACTGAGGTAAAAGTACAAATTCTAAAGTTTAAAAAAAATCCATTCCTCAATAAGTAGGCATCCTGAATTCAAAATATGACTTAAGCAAAAGTACAAAAGTGTTATCAGGAACATGTTCTTAAAGTATCAAAAGTAATAGTACTTGTGATCCAGAATATTCAGATTCATTTTCAAATATATTAGATTATAAAGTGAGCCTATTATACTTTTTAATGTTTTCCCTTCCTGTAGTGTGTTTTTAATCTGGAACATAGTGACATCACTATGTAACATGTGCGCTTCTATTGGCTAGCGCTCCAACACATTGTACGTGATGGGCGGGACATCTCTAAGTGGTTGACCAATCACATCAGAGTCGACCCACTAACCAATCAGAGTAGACTGGGCTCTGCTTTCAGACAGAGGGTGAAAAGAGGTTCTGCAGCACAGAGAGTATGAGAACAATAAAGAGCTTTTTGAACATTAAAGCATGGAGAGACACTACATACTGATATACACCTGAACATCAGCAGGAGAGGACTCTTTAAAGTAGAGACACTACATACTGATATACACCTGAACATCAGCAGGAGAGGACTCTTTAAAGTAGAGACACTACATACTGATATACACCTGAACATCAGCAGGAGAGGACTCTTTAAAGTAGTGACACTACATACTGATATACACCTGAACATCAGCAGGAGAGGACTCTTTAAAGTAGAGACACTACATACTGATATACACCTGAACATCAGCAGGAGAGGACTCTTTAAAGTAGAGACACTACATACTGATATACACCTGAACATCAGCAGGAGAGGACTCTTTAAAGTAGAGACACTACATACTGATATACACCTGAACATCAGCAGGAGAGGACTCTTTAAAGTAGAGACACTACATACTGATATACACCTGAACATCAGCAGGAGAGGACTCTTTAAAGTAGAGACACTACATACTGATATACACCTGAACATCAGCAGGAGAGCACTCTTTAAAGTAGAGACACTACATACTGATATACACTTGAACATCAGCAGGAGAGGACTCTTTAAAGTAGAGACACTACATACTGATATACACCTGAACATCAGCAGGAGAGGACTCTTTAAAGTAGAGACACTACATACTGATATACACCTGAACATCAGCAGGAGAGGACTCTTTAAAGTAGAGACACTACATACTGATATACACCTGAACATCAGCAGGAGAGGACTCTTTAAAGTAGAGACACTACATACTGATATACACCTGAACATCAGCAGGAGAGGACTCTTTAAAGTAGATACACTACATACTGATATACACCTGAACATCAGCAGGAGAGGACTCTTTAAAGTAGAGACACTACATACTGATATACACCTGAACATCAGCAGGAGAGGACTCTTTAAAGTAGAGACACTACACACTGATATACACCTGAACATTAGCAGGAGAGGACTCTTTAAAGTAGAGACACTACATACTGATATACACCTGAACATCAGCAGGAGAGGACTCTTTAAAGTAGAGATACTACATACTGATATACACCTGAACATCAGCAGGAGAGTACTCTTTAAAGTAGAGACACTACATACTGATATACACCTGAACATCAGCAGGAGAGGACTCTTTAAAGTAGAGACACTACATACTGATATACACCTGAACATCAGCAGGAGAGGACTCTTTAAAGTAGAGACACTACACACTGATATACACCTGAACATTAGCAGGAGAGGACTCTTTAAAGTAGAGACACTACATACTGATATACACCTGAACATCAGCAGGAGAGGACTCTTTAAAGTAGAGATACTACATACTGATATACACCTGAACATCAGCAGGAGAGTACTCTTTAAAGTAGAGACACTACATACTGATATACACCTGAACATCAGCAGGAGAGGACTCTTTAAAGTAGAGACACTACATACTGATATACACCTGAACATCAGCAGGAGAGGACTCTTTAAAGTAGAGACACTACATACTGATATACACCTGAACATCAGCAGGAGAGGACTCTTTAAAGTAGAGACACTACATACTGATATACACCTGAACATCAGCAGGAGAGGACTCTTTAAAGTAGAGACACTACATACTGATATACACCTGAACATCAGCAGGAGAGGACTCTTTAAAGTAGAGACACTACATACTGATATACACCTGAACATCAGCAGGAGAGGACTCTTTAAAGTAGAGACACTACATACTGAAATACACCTAAACAAGTGTTACAGCACTCTAAATCTCATCTTGTGTCATCATAATACAAACAACAATGGAGCCTTCATGCTCAGTTCGTATCAAAACTCGACCTCACTCCTTAATACTCACATTGGCATTAACCCCCCCACACACACACACACACAGATCCCGACACCGTCAGCTGTGGTCTTAACACATTCCAGGGGTGATTCCCCCCGGACAAGTTCAACGCTGACGGATACATTCCTCCATTGGCATGCCGTCAGGAAACCCACCTGGCCTCTTTTTTTTGGGTTTCCACATGTCCTGTAGACCAAAACATGGCCGTCGTCCCATGACCTTTCTGACCCCTCGAACAGCAGCCTGTAAACACGACAGAGGAATGTAGACGGATTTCAGGGAGAATTCTTTGCCAGTGCTTCAAGAAAATACTAAATATTAGTTCATACTTCTATTAAAACGATATCTACATTACAGAAATTATAAATGAATTGTGTCTGTGTGTATGTTTACAGTACAAAGCAAAACATCTAAACAAGGGTGAAGTAGAAATCCCCTTTGGCAGAGACTTCAAGCACATTTCATTTTCTATTTTCTTGTTATTGAACATGTCTGTAAGTGGAGGATAGATTTACAATTTAAAGTCATTCAGACGAGAACTTTTGTTTTTATTAACTTATTTGTAGTATGTTCTTAATTATTAGGGAATTGTTCAATGGAGAATTTCATGTTTGGTTTATTGATGGTTGACTTTTTGTTTCACTTCCATCTTTGAGTGGTAATTACATGAGAGGCTTTAGTGTGTACTGTACTGGCTGTACTGCCTACTGTACTTTAGGCTTTAGTGTGTACTGTACTGGCTGTACTGCCTACTGTACTTTAGGCTTTAGTGTGTACTGTACTGGCTGTACTGCCTACTGTACTTTAGGCTTTAGTGTGTAAATGTGTACTGGCTGTACTGCCTACTGTACTTTAGGCTTTAGTGTGTAAATGTGTACTGGCTGTACTGCCTACTGTACTTTAGGCTTTAGTGTGTAAATGTGTACTGGCTGTACTGCCTACTGTACTTTAGGCTTTAGTGTGTAAATGTGTACTGGCTGACCCCATACAGTAATAGCCAATGCTGGCGCTAATGGGGATACTAATAAAAAGTGATACAGAAAACATACTTGGCTGAAATAGTGTCTACTCTACAGGTTTCTTTCACAACTAATGTCTTAACCATGTATTTGTGTTGGAGTGAGACGGTTTGCTTTGGAAATGCATGTGCAGGATAACAGTTTTTTAAGTTTCTCTCCTTTTGCAAACCCATGGCAGCAGGAGGGGCACATTTCATGGTCCATGTAAGATTTAACTCGTGCAAACTGCTGCAGAGCTGTTGTCGAGCTGTCTTGTTGAAAGACTGAAGGCACTAAGGGTGCAGTTTTCTGTCCCCAGAGTCAGAACTAAACATGGAGAAGTTCAGTTAGTATGCTCCAAATATCTGGAACAAACTATAGAAACCTGCCGGTCCTCTGAAACTCTGACTACTTTTAAATCCAGGATGAAGACTTTTCATTTTGCCGCTGCTTTTAATTGAACTATTCATACTTTACACTGCACTGTAACTTTTATTCATGTACCTGTGTTATTCATGTTTTATTATCTTTGCTTTTAAATGAGTGTCTTTAAATGCCATTTATAATTTATTTGTATTAATGCATTTTACATCTAGGCTATATAACTTTTATGTATATTTGTATAGTGCATTTATTTTGTATGTGTATACAACTGACTGGTTGCACTCTGGTTAGACCCTCTTTATTTCGTTACACTCTACTTGCATTATGTAATGACAATAAAGTATCTAATCTAATATAATTATATGTTTCTTAATGCTCTTAATGTCTTTAATTTTTGTAATGCACTTTGAATTGCCTTGTGTTGAAAGGTGCTTTATGAATAAACTTGCCTTGCCTTGCAGTGTTCTCACAGAAGGGAAGTATTTTCAAGTCTCAATGTCTTAAACATCGAACATGTGAGATCAGTTTAACTGTACCGATTTCAACATGAGAGGGAAGCCGGCAATAATTCATTACCACCCACATTGCAACCACTTTGACACTGTGGTTAAGCCGTTGCTTAAAAGTCTTGGTAATTGTTCAAACAATGGATCCTCATTTCACAGAGAAGGTAACAAAAGAAGCTTCTCGTAGCTGGTTATATTGGTTTGAAATATCCAACCCAGTCTCACGGCATTTCGTGTTATAGTCACGACATTTAATCTATTGATTCGTGTTCACCAACACGGTTTTTGCTTTTTTTTCATGTCACACAGAACGATTTTAAAAGCAATGTATTTCTATTGGTAGTATGCTTCGTGCCTGCACAACGTCTTTTTGTCCGGTCGGGTCTTGGAAGACCAGAAGCTGTGTGGTTCATTACATTACATTACATTACATTGCATTTAGCTGACGCTTTTATCCAAAGCGACTTACAATAAGTGCATTCGACCAGGAAGACACAACCTTAAAGAAAACAGAATCATATAAGTACATCAGGTTTCATAGAGCCAAACATTTCAAGTGCTACTCAACTGGCTTTAGATAAGCCAGTCCTTTATTAGTATATAAGTGCTTTGTTAATAATTCTATCGCTCAAAGTGGAGTCGAAAGAGATGAGTTTTCAGTCTGCGCCGGAAGATGTGCAAGCTATCTGCTGTCCTGATGTCAATGGGGAGCTCATTCCACCATCATGGAGCCAGGATAGCAAACCCACGTGTTTTTGCCGATGGGAACTTGGGTCCCCCTCGCAGCGAGGGTGCAGCGAGTCGTTTGGCTGATGCAGAGCGTAGTGCACGCGCTGGGGTGTACGGTTTAACCATGTCCTGGATGTACGAAGGGCCAGATCCATTCGCAGCATGGTAAGCAAGTACCAGTGTCTTGAAGTGGATTCTAGCAGTTACCGGAAGCCAGTGAAGGGAGCGGAGGAGCGGAGTGGTGTGGGAAAATGTAGGTAGGTTGAAGACCAGACGAGCCGCTGCATTCTGGATGAGCTGCAGAGGTCGGATGGCACATGCAGGTAGACCAGCCAGGAGGGAGTTGCAGTAGTCTAGGCGTGAAATATTCATAAAAACATTTTCTTACTCAATATCTTACCCTAAGCCTAACCCTTTTATTTTGCCGTCCGGGAGGAAAAGAAATGGCTCAGAGCCTCAGAATACTGAAATCTGTATTTAAAAAAAAAAAAATTCCTTTTAATTTTGTTATTATTTGGTGCAGGCACGAAACATACTACCAATAGAAATACATCGCTTCTAAAATTGTTCTGTGTCAGAATACTGAAATCTGTATTTTTTAAAATCTCTTTTTCCTTTTAAAATCATTCTGTGTGACGTGAAAAAAATGCGAAAATCGTGTTGGTCAACACGAATCAATAGATTAATTTGGTGACTATAACACGAAATGCCGTGAGACTGTGTGAAATATCATAACGCTGAAATAACAACTATCAGATCTGAGCACCTCCCCTGTAGTTAGCTAGTGTTAACAGCTAGTCAAGATAACTAAGTTCGAGTTTTTATTGTTTCCAGCTCATTTCTTTGAAAAAGAACATCATTTAAAATGTGTTGAATGTGTACTTGATGGCTACATAAATGATAACTTAATAAAAAAAGCCTCTTATTGCTAGCTTAACATCTCTTGCTACCAGATTAAACCACCTGCTGCTAGCCATTAGCTGATCAAGTCAATTTATTCTGACTTTTTAAGGTTTCCAGCTGACTTGCTTGATATTTAACAACCCTTAAAATGTGTCAGACATTTACATTTGATGGCTACATACATGAGAAAGGTTATAAAAAAGGTTCTTATTGCTAGCTTGTCCCATTGGTTTGTGTAGCTTTAATAACAACTGCTGCTACCATATTTAAGCTACTGCAGCTAGCTAACGTTAGCTGATCAAGTCAACCTATTTTAACTTTTTAGTGTTTCTGACTTGCTTAAGAACGAAAACCCTTTAAAACGTGTCCTTAATATACAATTGATGGCTAAATGCACGCTAAAAGACTGGGTTTGCTGGAGTTTAAACTTCCCTGAATCCACTGTACAGGACGCAGAGCTAATTAAGCTAGTTAGCCGGACATGCTAACTTTTGCAGCTTAATTTAGAGCACATAAACACACAGGGCATCCATTTATTTTACACTTATGTTCCTGTATCATCTTGTTTAGTTATGATTACTCAGCTACCCTACTGTTGGTTTTGCTGACACGACACTGTGATGGTTTTTATTCTCTTCCAGCAGTTCAAATCGGGGACATCATTTCTGACAGAGGAAAATTACTCTGCAAATAGCTTGTGAACTTTCACCACAGGTGGCCTGAGCTGTGTGTTTGCCAACAAATCACTCCATGTGTGTTTTGGGGTCATTACAGTTAGTCACAGTTCAGTAATGGGAATATGCTGACGGATCCACAGCAGCTTCCCTTTCTCCTTCCTGGAGAGGACTTTCTTAAAATAGGAAATCCAGGTCGCCTGACCACTTAGCCCCATACGCAAACATACAGATGTGGGAAGTTGTGGAGTACAAATACTTTGTTGCTTTACTTAAGTACATTTTTCTGGTATCAGTACTTTACTCCACTACTTATTTTTCTGATGTATTTTTAATTGTACTTCTTACATTTTTCAAACAGGCTCATTACTTTAGTTTTAATCTGTGTTTGGTGGCGTGATCATTATTATTTAGAGTCATTGCGTGCCTATTGATTTGAACACGATCCGTGTATCCATCATCTCCTGGTCTTCTCTAAAGAAGAGGGACCAATGGAAACGTTGTCATGTTGCCGTTGTTCAGCATGGAAACATTCATTAGCTAACAATGACATTATTGTTCTATTAATATAAAGGGAGGTCAGGTACTCTTTAAAACAGCTGCTAGTTATGGGTACTTTTTACTGAAGTACATTTCAAAGCCTCTTTACTTTGACTTGAGTAAAGAAGTTTAGTCAGTACTTCTACTTTTACCAGAGTATTTTTAAACATGAGTATCTGTACTTCTACTTGAGTCAAGGATGTGTGTACTTTTGCCATCTCTGCAAACCGGCATACAGTATATATATGTTCTCACGTAGCCACACTTAAACACATAAGTATTTGTACACACAGTCATTGTGTGACTGTGACACCCATCATTCTGGTACTCACAGATCTCAATGAGTTGCTGTCACTGAAGGGCCAGCAGGTTCTGACAAGCCCTGCATGTTGGCAAAATGCCTTTACACAATTCCACAGTAACATTTCTAACTGTATTCAGCTGGAGACAACAATTTATGACCGGCTCTGGCAGCTTATTGACTTTTGGCTTTAGAGATGGAATCAGTTTCACTTGTGTGTGGGAAAAATAGTGAACTTGGCTATGAAAGTGACCCGAGATATGCCATTTATGACGAGTGCATTTCCTTGAGGCTCCAGTGTCTAAACTCATTGTGAACCGACTGACGAGCCAACAACAACAGGAATGAAAGGGAAGGACGCTTATCTTATTTGTCCTTGCTTTCCAAGTTGTTCCTGTGAAACCTTTGGGCGGTTAAACAGATTTCAAATGTATTTTCAGGGTACATTATTTATTGCTTTTTGATTATTTTGACACTGGAGAATTAGTAAGAATTTGGGAGAGAGCTGATAACATGTACAGGGACGAGTCAAATCTAGAGAAGAACTGATATGTGGCATCAAACCAATATAGATTTATTTTTTGTAATGTGATTTAAAATGAAAAAGCACAGAATATAGCAAATTCATATAACAGGTGACTACAGCTACATACTTAGCATGGTGACTATTTTTAGCATGTTAGTTTGGTATTTGGTGCCATTTTCTGATCGGATATGCTCATGAATACTTGTAAATTTGAGGCCAAAAACTACCTAGAAAAATGTGAGAAGTAGGGTATTTTTTTCATAGACTTCTATACAATCTAACTTATTTTGAAACCAGCATTTGGTAACAACCTGCTGGCCATAAGAGAGATTGGAGGTTTAAAGCAGTACCACGTGTCTCTTAAATATCATGGATGCTGGAGTCTTTGAAGCTTAATGTAGGGGCAAGGAATGCGTTTGTGTTGTCATTAAGTCACTCTTGGTTATTGTTGACGTGTGTGTGCTGTTGGAGGGGTGCAGTCACATCACCAGGTAATTCAAATCACCGGCTTACCTGTTAATCACTAGCTGTGTTTGTTACAAAGAAGAGATGAAGACATTTCTGTTGGATGGAAACGCAATGCAATTTCCAATATTCCAATAAATGGAAAGGAACAAATTGTTGCTCTTCTGGTTTGGATGCAAAAACCCGGACAGACCGTCTCTTAAACAACTTATCTGAAAGACTTGGCATGTACCTGGTGTGCCATGTTAATCCAGTTTCAAAAGGGATCGCCCCATATACGTCCGTAACCCACTGCACACATGTTCACAGCACAATGAAGACATTGAGAAGAGCACTCATGGTATCTATAAATCTTCCCTGTGGTTTAGAGAATTCCTGCAGACAGTCTGGACCTGCTCACATCTGATCGTGGTCTTCAACGCTGACACACACACACCATTGACCTCACGATAATGTCTTTGACGCTGAAGCCCTATGAAAGAACAGAGAAAATGTTCATGTTAACGGTCGGACCAAATGTTGACGATAAAGATGCCAAGGTGGACCTTCGCTTACATAAATCATCTCAAAGGAGCTGATGATGCACGCAGTGTGAAGCTGTCCAGCGTGTTCGGGTGGTCACGGACTTTAATGGATTTAAACAAGCGGCCCTCAGCTGTGAGTGGGAGAAAGTCACAAATCAACCCGAGCTCACACACAAAACCCCACTCTATTTCATCTGTCTTCAACGTACACACTCTTTTAAACGCTTGCAGCCACACACGCAACCAAATCAAATGTGTGTTTTGTGCCTCCTGCCCTCTTGGTGCTTGGCGAGCAAAGCCTCAATCACACGATGTCCAAATCCCTCACACACTGCACCAGATATATCGGATTGACGTCTTTTTTTTTTACTGAATTCTTTCTTTTGTGCAACTCGAGCTTTGTGAAATGTCGTATTTTCCTACTCTTTTTAAGCCCCTGACTTTATGAGAGGAGTCATGTGAGAGGGAAGTTAAACAGACCTAAAGTTCAAATAAACCAAAATGTGTTTGAAGTCTGAGAGGCTGTATATCAGCTCTGTCAATGCAGAATATTTCCTCCGACCACAGCTCAGTGAGTGATGTCTCAATCCCAGTTTCCTATTTAAAGATCCATGCTCTGTTTCTGAAGGACGTGCCGTTAATGTGGCACAAAGTCAACCAGTGAGGTCTGCAGGAATGTGTGTGTGTGTGTGTGTGTGTGTGGCCTAGCATTATTATACTTGTGGGGACCTAAATCTGTTTACACAGTCACGTGTGGGGACTCGCCTCCCTTATGGGGACAAATTGGAGGTCCCCATGAGGGGAATCCTTAATTTTAGGGTGAAGACTTGGTTAGGTTTAGGATTAGGGTTAGGATTAGGGTTAGGGTTAGGCATGTGTTGGTTATGGTTAAGGTTAGGATAAGTCTCCAGGAAATGCATGTAAGTCAATGTAATGTCCCCTGAAGTGATGTATACATGGTATGTGTGTGTGTGTGTGTGTGTGTGTGTGTGTGTGTGTGTGTGTGTGTGTGTGTGTGTGTGTGTGTGTGTGTGTGTGTGCGTGTGTGTGTGTGTGTGTGTGTGTGTGTGTGTGTGTATACACCTTTATATATAGATACGCTTTGAAGGCACAATGATGGTGCTCGTCAATCCCATATTCAGTCTTGTTTTGGGCCTTGCGCCTCGCTATATTTGTCTTTTTTTTGGCACTAGCTTACTCTTGGATGCATTGTTTACAATCTGGCACCTGGTGGCTGTGTTTTGATAGAAGTTGACACCCTGAACGTAACCAAAGTGGCTGT
The DNA here is from genome assembly GCF_902827175.1 of Gymnodraco acuticeps. Lineage (NCBI taxonomy): Eukaryota > Metazoa > Chordata > Actinopteri > Perciformes > Bathydraconidae > Gymnodraco > Gymnodraco acuticeps. The sequence continues at coordinate 28,402 of NW_022989975.1, forward strand.
TTATGAAACAAGTTATATAACGTCTTCCATGTTTGGACTAAGTTCTCTCAAAGCTGGCAACCTCTAGTTATTTAAAGTGAAGCCAATGCGGGAAGGCCTAAACATGCATTGTTTTGAATTGCCAGGAACTCCACTGGTTGCAAAAAGACATCAGATTACAAAGAAGTCTATGAGAAAATGACCCTGCTGCTCTCTTTATCTAATGCCATCATTTTACCAATGAGTTTTTCAACTAAATAGCTAGTTTCAAGTCTTCTCCAACACATTATGATGTTCAAATGAAGAGTCAAAAAGGCAATAAAAGGTTAAAGGTTATGCTTTAGGGTTCGGCTAACTTGTAATTGACAGGTCGCTACCACAGTTTTGGCCGGTTTGGGTGTTGTCTTTGTTTTCGTTTAAAACTTTAAACCCTTTCACAGTGTTTTCATTTAATTCATGTTAATTTAAACAAAAAATATGGCTAAAACATGTTTTTTTAAGCATTCGGCCGCATTAAGAACCAGTTCTGGTGCCAAAAACACAAGAAATCAAAACACAAGTTGCTAAAAACACACCTTGCAATTGGTCAATGTTTTAAATTCCTAAGCTAAAGTTCAGCAAAGTTCAACCTGATGCAAAATATTTGAACATACCTACTAATCATACCAATTCCAGTGGTACGAATGGAATCTGGGGCTCAATGATTTGACCACACTGTGTTTTAACTGCACATGTCTAGCCTATATATCGCACGTCATCTCAAATGCATCTGTTCTATCCAAGCATGTGTTTTCAGGGTGTGCTGTCCACGCGTCTGTGTTTCATTGTATGTTCACTATATACTTATTGAGTGAAGTGACTGTGATTAGAGGGAGGCACTGCAGTGTTCCCCCCCCCCCCTCTAAAGACCCTGTTATTTACCCCCCTGTTCTCTCAATAGGGAGGGTGGGTCCGTGACCTCCCTCCGGCAAATCAACCACGAGAGAGGGAGGCACCCGCTTCACACAACCCTCTCAAAGTGTCCGCAGAGGAGTGGCTGACTTCACAAACCCCCCCTCAGGCCTCCGCAGCCCCCAACAAAAACCCACATTTTTGTACAAAGCAGAGGCCATCATCCTCCTCTCTTTGACACAGACTGCTGACATGCTGTCGTCATTCTCCACTATCTGCAATTAATTATATAGAGTGGTGCAGGAATGAGTCTTAAATTAATTAATTCATTCATTAGTTAGCATTTTACCACTCCTGGGTTCTCTTGTTCCGAATTTGTTTTTGGTTGTTGTGTTTCTGTGGGTAACCGAAGCTGAAGAGATTTTAACGTTATGTTCTAGGACATCAAATCCGTCAGTTAATACCCCACTAGTGAAGGAAAAAACCATGGCTGCTAACAAGTGTCTAAATGTCATCACGGCCAACATTAGCCGCCTTTAGCTTAGCGGTGGTGACGTGAAGTCATGTGACCGTGCTGTAGTTCCTTTATAGCCCAACATTAGCCGCCTTTAGCTTAGCGGTGGTGACGTGAAGTCATGTGACCGTGCTGTAGTTCCTTTATAGCCCAACATTAGCCGCCTTTAGCTTAGCGGTGGTGACGTGAAGTCATGTGACCGTGCTGTAGTTATTTTATAGCCCAACATTAGCCACCTTTAGCTTAGCGGTGGTGACGTGAAGTCATGTGACCGTGCTGTAGTTCTTTTATAGCCCAACATTAGCCACCTTTAGCTTAGCGGTGGTGACGTGAAGTCATGTGACCATGCTGCATTTCCTTTAGCTTATAACGTTAGCTTATTACTTCATAAATCATAAAGTGGTTTTAATATGTGGAGATTATCCTGCTGAACAAGACGTGGAAGTATCAGAAACATTTGTTTGACACAGAGATTATTTTCTGCAATAATCCAAAATCCCATTTGCTTTTTGACGAGGGAACCTTGCGATGCTCATTCCAGATTCCAGAGTGAACGACTTTATTGAAACTGAAGCAGGTCGAGGCTAACCTTTCAGGGATTTAATATAACTTTAAAAACGATGGCAGATAAATCAGAAAAGTTAAAGAGAGGCCAAGTGGTGCGACAAGCTATAAGTCTTTTAGAGATTTTTTCTTTCTCTTTTCTCCCACATTCCTCTTTTCTTCTCTTCCTCTCGCTCTATTCCCCGCTGTCTCTCCCTCCCTGTTTCCCACCCACAGTATATAAAAAAAACCTGAAAGGAAGGCACCAACGTAAAACAAACAGCCCAGGGCCTCGTTCAGAAAGGGTCGCCGTGTGAAGTCAGGGAACCGTCTGATGGGAGCAGAAGGAGGAGAAAAACAATAAAAGTCGCCGTTGTGATGCAAACAGTGGAATGTACTGAGAGTGTGAGGTTTGGGTTCATTAAGCCTTAAGGAGAGGTCACACAACACTGCACAGTACACAATGACTGGCAAACAACTCCCTGCTGTCTGCACTTGGCGGTCTAATGCTCCCAGCAGAACAAACGGGTCAGAATACCAACCAAACCAAATTTTCAGAAAGCATTCAGGGTCTTTTTGGTAGAGGGTTGTTAGAAACCGTTAAATCAGGACAGGCAGTGTACCAGAAAGACTTGAGACAGAACTAAACAATGCTTTTGGCACAGTTATTAATACTGATTTGGACATTTCTGCCTTCAACGTACTTCAGTTGGGTATTTCCATTCTTTGCTACTTTATTATTTTACTTAAAGGTGGGGTAGGTAAGTTTCAGAAACCGGCTCGAGATACACTTTTTGTTATATTCCATGGAATGCTCTTAACATCCCGATAGCAATGAATATCTTAAGTGCTTCCGTCCCGGCTAAACGGATTGGATTGCCGCCCTGTCTGTCAGCCTTCCATCTCGTGCACGCACAAATGTATCTCGTGCCCTCATTGGGCGTGCAGTCATTGGGCGTGCATTGCAGCAGTACTTCAATGACTCGCCAGCAACAGGCGGCCACTTTCACCAGTCTGCTGACGTCATGTGCTGTTCATGTGTGTTGGAGGAGGTGCTCTGTAAGGAAGTCTGAAGGAAGGGGCGGATTCTTTTTGGCTGTGTACTTTCAAATGTTAGTGCACTCGAGCCGGTTTCTGAAACTTACCTACCCCACCTTTAACCACATCTCAGAAGAAAATCAATCAAAGTGTATTTATATAGCCAAATATCACAACATGTGCATTTGTCTCAGGCTACTTTACAGAATGAAAACAACACCCTCTGTCTGTCAAACCACCCAGGAGTAGATAAAGCATCTAAGATAAGCTAAAAAAACGAAATGTCATGACATTTAACAACATCAAAATACTCTGACGTGTAATTGTTGGTGATAAAGGAAAGAGTACATCTCTCTTGTATAACCATGTGAGGGGAGCCAGCCATATACTTACACACTATTTGGCTATTTAAAGACTATTAAAGATGTCAAATGTATTATAAATGTACTAATCTTATTTCCAGCCCCTAGGCAGCTGTTTATTGGTGAAAAAGCTCTGATAAACCCACTTTTTTAAAATTATCTTTGCTTTTTAATTTAAATGCCTTTTTCTGAATGTCTTTCATTTTTGTAAAGCACCTTGAATTGCCTTGTGTTGAAAGGTGCTATATAAATAAACTTGCCTTGCCTTGCCTTACACTACAAATACTTTTAGTTGTACTAATTTTTACTTAAAACAATACTTCAAATTGTTGTATTCACTTGGTATTGTACTTGTAAAAGAGTATTATTAAACTTCTTCCACCACTTAAGGATAGAATTAATGCGATTGTGATTTCTGTGTATTTTCTATCCGATAGTTTTCATCACAAGTAAAGACACCTCTCTTTTAACTGGCATCATAACATGATAAATAATACATTACTCAGGAGTTAAAATGTGCCAAGTGAAGCAGTGTTTCTCTCTGTGGGAACCAACCTGACTTCAAATGTCAGACCACGCAGGTCTCAGGGTTTCAGTTTTACTCACAGCTTAACTGATCCACCCCCTGCAGTCTGAGAACATTAACATAGTAAATGTTGGGTTTTTTACCTTCAGGCATGATAGCATCACCACAGGACTCTGGCTACTAACAGCCAGATATCACAAGTAGAGAAGATCCTGGATGAAAACTAGATGCGTTTGGCATTTCAAAGACCATCAAAGCTGAAGTAAACATATTTTATTCTAATACCTGATTCACTGACAGGGAGGCGTGTGGCGCAGTGGGTTGTGCGCTGGTGTTCGGATCAGGGCGTCACAGGTTCAAACCCCACTGCAGTCAGCATGTCGTTGTGTCCCTGAGCAAGACACTTCAAATGACATTTAATGTAATATAATGTCACTTTGTAGTAACCAGCTGCATTGTGTTTTAGGGTCTTTCAGCTAATTGTTTCGGTTTCCTCTGCCATAGTTGTTTTGGTTTTGTTACCACTCGTACTAATCTTATTTCCAGCCCCTAGGCAGCTGTTCATTGGTTAAAAAGCTCTGATAAACCCACTTTTCACTGCCTTTTTCAACACCAAATCAGACTGATGTAGTCGAGCATGTAGCATCGGGTGGAGACCAAAACCCAGCGAAAATAAGAGTGAATATTGGACTTACAAAACATGACAACAAATGAATGCTAATGCTGCTTTCCCTGTCTACTGGACTAGGCAACTTTGTCCAGTTATAAAATAAGATAAGATAAAATGTACTTATTAATCCTAATTTGGGAGAGAAATATATTTTGGTTGCAGCAGCATAAAACAAAACAAGGCATTGCACCTAATAACAAATACACCATTCTAAAATTAACATCTCAAAATAGAAATAGAAATAAACCAGCATTAGAGAGTAAGAAAATATACAGATGATGCCATGAAGATAACAAATCTATAAACACACTGTATATCATGTTTTGCATCCTGCTATATGTAAGGCTTCATTAAAAAAGAAACACACAACTCTTAAACTGATTGTTAGCATATAAAAAGACTTCATCGTCATATTGACTTTGTCCATAAGGGTTGTTTAAAGATAACGATTGCATAGATTGGTAGAGATGTTTTTCCACTTAAAATCGTTTACAATAAATACAGATTTATTGCCACTTTCCCCTCTTGAAAAGCAGCTCTGGTTACATCAAACATGTATCCAAACATAAAGCCGGTCAGTACAAACATTCCTGACGAAGCAGTTCCCAGCCTCCCACGGCTCGGCAGAACTGTAAAACATCCTATGAAACATTCAAATACTCCTAAAAACATGCCTCCCACACGGCTGTCTGGGAACGACACTAACAACAAGCTGACGGAGGAAATGAGGATGAGTTATAACAAAACTCTTATGTAAGAGATAGCCTACATCACATGTGTCAAACTCAAGGCCCGGGGGCCAAATCCGGCCCGTGGTGGATTTAATTTCGGCCTGAAGGATAATTTCTAATTCCTATTAGATCTGGCCCGCCGGTATATTGCGAACACACCTTCACTCCATCCTGAGGGTCTCCTCAGCTCAGAGCCTGAGCCCAAACATTGATGACCTTGCACCCAAGATGAGATGCCAAGTATCTGAGCTAGCATCACAGAGCAGCACACTGAGTTCAATGGATGCTTCCTTCTGCACTTTCTCTCAGGACAACAGGGCATGTTTGGTTTTCTCTTTGAGGGAAATAGTTTTCTTGAAGCTGTTGTTGGCCTGTGGAAAAATGTACTCATAAGAAATGACTCTGGAAAAGCTGCAGATAGAGCCTTAAGAAATGAATGCACCTGATTATGTAATGTTTAATGTTGTTTTTATAGGCAATCATTTAAGCTTTGTTAGTTCCAGGTTTAATATGTGCAATAAGTTCATTTCAATAAGTTCTGCAATAAACATTGAACCAGTCCGGAGTCCCTCCACTAGTACCCATTTTTTAATTTTGGCTCACTGTGTATTTGAGTTTGACACCCCTGCTCTAATGAAGCCTGGATTTCAGCTTTCTTTTGTAGATGTCATGCAAACACACTTGGCCTTTAATGCACATCACTGCAGACCAAAGCAGGTGCCCATGCACACGAGGCGTAAGAAACTAAACAAACGTGGTTTAAACTTTAAAAGGAAAAAACAAGATGAAGCGTCTGTCTTGCCACCTCCAGACACAAACCACACCGACAGAGTGGCATGTATTCTTGAGAACTGTGGCTGAAAGTCGATATATGACTGACGCTGAAAGAACAATCTGGGTCAAACCTCACCCCGTGCTGCTCGTGCCACACTGTCTGCAAACCAGCTTCAAAAACAAAGGGGGCTTAAAGACATGACTTCTGTGAGTGTGTGATCATTTCAAAAATCAAAACACTTTCTACTTTCAGTCTTATTGGGCAGATCTAGTTGTTTTTCTGATTGCTGCAGTCCTTCCTGTCAACTAGACATCAGTGTATTTGTATTGTCATACAGCATTTCCCCACACTCACTGAATGCTCAATAACATAGTGCTTTGTTAATAAAGGAGAGGTGATAGGTGGTGAGGAGGTGACTCCCAACCACAGAACAAGGTGTTACTTGACTTCAAAGAGCCAGTATGTCAATTGTTAAGATTCATTAAATCTTTATTTATCCCCGAGGAGAAATGCAGTTCTTAACTTGTGTTATGTAACAGGCATACGCCCAAAATACACACAAACATACACAAACAGAAGCTATTGACATCACGAATGGAGAGGTATCAGAGCCAGCTAGTACAAACCTTCTTTTTGGCACCGACAGACTGAACTATCCTCTGCTACTGAATCATTCATTATTGTTCGTCTTTGAAGTTGGAGACATCGATGAGCCCTCAGGAAGTGAGCCGGGCCAAACGTAAAATTAAATGTCTTTGTGATCGCTTCCTCCCAAAAATGTTTTTTTGTTGGGACATGTCGCCCAGCATAAGTGACGCCTATGGACAGAGTGGATTTTCCAATGGATTTTCCTGTTTCCTTTTTTGTTTGAGGACTTTAAAGGCGTTGAAAGCAGGCGTCATTTATACTGGGGACGCTGGTGATCCACCACTTTGCATTAGGATCATTTGTTAAAAATGTTTTCAAAAAATAGCGTGCACAAATAATTGTACACTTGGAAAATGCAGAATTTATTTGCGAAGAGAACACGTACAATCTCGAGGACTGTTCAACATTTTTAGGTGTATTTCTGTGGCGCGATTTTGACCTGCAACAAGTTTAATATTAGTATTAATTGAATAGAGAATAGAAAAGCAATTGTTCCTCCCGCTTTGCAGCAGCGTAGCATAGTTAGTAATCAAATAAAGTATTGTAAGCATAAGTAGGTATGTATTGTTTTTCGGGGGGGGCGCTTAATGAAGTAGTGTTTTTTTAAATCTGAAAAAGTGTCCCCACCACCTTTTCTAACAAAGTGACGCCCATGGTTGAATGTATGTGATTGTTGGACATCAGCTGTTGTCTTTGCAAGTGCAAGAGCGCCTTAAGCACACCGCGATTAGTTATTTAATCTGCGTTTGTTGTGCCAGGGCCTTAAGATCACAGACCATGTATTTGGGTCTTGTTCTCTGAGTTGTGAAATCTCACACACAGAGGCCCCGATGATCCCTGAGGCATTAATCTCACACAGTTTAACATTAGGAAAGCTAACCCCATATTTACCAAACCGAGAGTGTAAAAGCAGTATCTCCTGTCTCGACTTGCGATGACGTTAGACAGAAGAAGTGATAGTGAGGAGGCAGAGGCCCTGTTCCCGAGGAGAAACATGGCTTGTTTGCAGTCGGCTGACTTTATCTTATCAGGAATCACTTGTTCTGTTTAGTATCTGCAGCAAGAAGAGCAGAGAGCTGGTTCACATGTTGGGGGTAAACCTAAAGCCCTGCATGCTCCAGTGTGATAGTGGAGAACGTGTGCCTTCAGGGGGACTTCTGCAGTTAGATTGTTGAGTATCTCAGCTGATTTTTAAAGCAAAATACATGATTTGATTACAATATTTATCCACATATTGTGTTGGTTCCTACACCTGAGCAATAGGCCTACATGTTGGGATTGAGAGTGTGTGAGAACTAGTGAGCATGGAGCAGAGAATCCAAATAGTAAGCTAAAAGTAATGAATAAAGGGTTTGAAATGAATAGCTAAGAATTATGAATAAATAGTCAAAATACGTAGCTAGAGGTAAAGGCTTAGGTTGAAACATCAATCTTCTGTCGCTTCGAGTGTTAGGAAAACAGCGGTGGAAGAATATTCCAGTACTTAGGTAATAGCACAGATGCAAAACACTCGTAAAAGTCCTACATTCAAATCTTACTTCAGTCAAAATGTATTACCTTTGCAATTATACAAAACGGAGAAGTGCTAATGCAAAAGGGACCATTCCAGAAATATATAGGCCGCTTATATTATTGTATTATAATGATTGATGCTTTAATGTGTTAATTACTTTAATTTTGCAGCCAGTTAAGGTGAAGCAAAGTTCAATTACTTTATATACGCCCACCTTAATATGTCAGTTGATTTCAATTCTGTATTTATATTGGGAATAGTAAAACAATTGTAAAAAAATAACTAAAATGTATTGGAGTAAAAAGCTGAATCTGTTAATTAAAGCTGTAAAATAACAACAAAACATTTCAATTACTGTATCACTGGGGATAGCAGAGACTTAATATTAAAAAGGCACTGGCCCCCTCCAAACCGCCCATGATTTAAGTGTACTTTTTTTAATACGATGGCTTCAGATAAGGTTTATATCTAGAAATAAAATACTTTTGTGGTCGTTGACATGCGTGGTGAGTGATGATGATATTCTTTTGTATCAAAAGCATGCATAATTGGTCTTAGCGAGCTTCAATAAGAGCAGTGATGAGGGATTTCTCCGGGCACGGAGTCCAGAGGTTAAAAAGGACATTTTGAAGCAGGCAAAGACAAGGCAATAAAATACAAACAGATCAGCCTAGTTTTTGGTTGTTAGCCTGAAATAAGGTCAGTGGTTAGTACAAGCTGGAAAGATTGTTATTCTATAACATAAACTACGTCAGTTAATACCCCACTGGTAGATTTAAAAACATTGGGTTGCTAACAAGTGTCTAAATGAGACGACTAAACGTCATCATGCCCAACATTAGCCCCCTTTAGCTTAGCGGTGGTGACGTGAAGTCATGTGACCGTGCTGTAGTTCATTTATAGCCCAACATTAGCCTCCTTTAGCTTAGTGGTGGTGACGTGAAGTCATGTGACCGTGTTGTAGTTCCTTTATAGCCCAACATTAGCCTCCTTTAGCTTAGTGGTGGTGACGTGAAGTCATGTGACCGTGCTGTAGTTCATTTATAGCCCAACATTAGCCGCCTTTAGCTTAGCGGTGGTGACGTGAAGTCATGTGACCGTGCTGTAGTTCCTTTATAGCTCAACATTAGCCACCTTTAGCTTAGTGGTGGTGACGTGAAGTCATGTGACCGTGCTGTAGTTCATTTATAGCCCAACATTAGCCACCTTTAGCTTAGCGGTGGTGACGTGAAGTCATGTGACCGTGCTGTAGTTCCTTTATAGCTCAACATTAGCCTCCTTTAGCTTAGTGGTGTTGACGTGATGTCATGTGACCGTGCTGTAGTTCCTTTATAGCCCAACATTAGCCTCCTTTAGCTTAGTGGTGTTGACGTGAAGTCATGTGACCGTGTTGTAGTTCCTTTATAGCCCAACATTAGCCGCCTTTAGCTTAGTGGTGGTGACGTGAAGTCATGTGACCGTGCTGTAGTTCATTTATAGCCCAACATTAGCCACCTTTAGCTTAGCGGTGGTGACGTGAAGTCATGTGACCGTGCTGTAGTTCCTTTATAGCTCAACATTAGCCTCCTTTAGCTTAGTGGTGTTGACGTGATGTCATGTGACCGTGCTGTAGTTCCTTTATAGCCCAACATTAGCCTCCTTTAGCTTAGTGGTGTTGACGTGATGTCATGTGACCGTGCTGTAGTTCCTTTATAGCCCAACGTTAGCTTTTTACTTAAAAAAATCATAAAGTGGTGTTAATATGTGGAGATTATCCTGCTGAACAAAACCTGTAAATATCATTAACGTGTGTTTGACAGAGATTATTTCTGCAATATTCCATAACCACATGGAGAAATCGCATTGGCTTTTTGTGGAGGGAAACAGGGAGATGCTACCTTCATGGTCGGCCTACAAAAATACGTCATCCCTGTACCACTCAAATTGAAAGCCAGTTAGAGTAAACAGGGAAAGACAGAAAGAAGTCTGTTGTTCCATCTCCACGTTGCTGAGGAGTGTTTTCTCCATGCAGACCTGGATCTGAGCCTATCCAAACAGCCCGTCTTCCACTGACCTCGCTGCCTTCCCGTTGCTCTGCAGACGTCACACAAACAGCTGCTTCCCAAATTGAGGAGCTGAGTGAGCAGAGGCTGAAGGTGGGAAGATGGGCTGAGGAGGCAACCTTTTCCCATTATAGACCCTGGGGAGGATCTTTAAGTCCAGAGAAATGCTCAGGGTCAGAGTTTCTACCCCGTCACCTCGTGGCCTTTTTTTTTTCTCAGGCCGAGGAGGGGAACGAGGGTTGGACTGAGTTTATATCTACAGCTGGGAGGTCAGATTTCCTCTGGGACAATGTGAGGATATGAGTGTTTGATGACAAGTCGTGATAAGCGAATCTGTGTGTGTGTGTGTGTGTGTGTGTGTGTGTGTGTGTGTGTGTGTGTGCGCGCGTGCGTGGGGGGGGGGGTGGGTACAAGGGCAGACGATCTTTTCTCCACTCCCATTTTCTGAAACTGTTGCCACTCTTTACCGCTTTTCTGGTTCATTTAAGTTGTTAAAGGGTGGAGCAGACTACTTTTTTAGGCTATTTAAAACCAGCTAAATCAACAGTGGTGGAATAAAGTGAAGTACATTTACTCACCTACCGTACTAAGGGACTATTTTGAGGTCCTTGTGTATACATGTTATGCTACTTTATTCTTCTATTCCACTATTGTACATTTATCTCACAGCTTTTACAGATTCAGATTATTAACTAATACAAAACATTGACATATGTTTATGGCAGTAACCATGCTGTAGTTCCTTTATTGGCCACAGAGATGATTGGCTTTTTGTGCAGGGAACCAGGGAGATGCTATCTTCCACGTCATCTATGCACCACTCTATAGTCGACCTTTACGGGTAAAGACAATGAGCAGCGACAGGAATAGAAAAGCACACGCAGCTGAAGGTGAAGGAACAGCCTGTTTCCTGCTTTGTTGAACCTCTTTAATATCAAACATAATGTCTTCTCTCTGTGTGTTGATGACAAGGTCAAAGCTAAAGCTGACTAAGAGCTGAACTGACCAATCAAAGTCAGTCTCACTGTCATCCTTTGTTTCCACACAAACTCAAAAATAGAGCGGTGGACTCGCTGTTTACGAGGTTCTTTAAGGACTCAGAGTTGACCTCAGGCCACAGTATACTCTCACTGGCTCTGTGGCTTCTACGTAAAGCCAAACTTGGTAAATCAAATTACAGAACGGTTCTCACGAAGGTTCTCCTCAACCATAATAGATCTGACAATCCCACAGGGGTGACGGGAACTCTTTGAACCTGCCCTCTACCTGTTTCCTGTCCAATTAGAGGTGATGATGATGCATTTACCAAACAGCTAATTAAGCAAGTGTTTTTTAGGGATGCACGATATTGGTTTTTTGAAACCGATACCGATACCGATAACTTCCTGCTTCTCAAGACCGATACCGATAACCGATAATGATATAATATATATATATATATTAAATGTACCTGTAGTTTTTGCACACCTGGTGGTGAAAAAAAGACTAGTAGTGAGCAAATGACATGAGCATTACTACTATGAACAAAACAAAGCCAAGAACAGTTTTGACTCTCGTCAAGCGCCATCATTTCTATGATGAAGTTAGAGATCGTTTTAGCCCTGGGGTCGTCTCTGGCAAACTTCTTGCCTTTTTCAAAAGCCTCGTCGATAGCTAAAAGCCCCGGTGCCTTTGCAGCTGGCTTTGGATTCGCCGCTGGTTTAGCAGCGCAGGCGTCTTCGTACGCTTTTAACACACCATCGTAGCGATGGCGATGTTTCCTGACTAATCAGGTTGGAAGTATTATAGCTCGTTGCCTTTTTCCCTCCTCGTGGAACTTCTGCATTTGTTAATACAAATAGCAAGCGAACTATCTAACTCTGAAACTTTGAAATAGTCCCATACTACCGGCGACATGTTTGTTTACTGTCCTGGCTTCACGGCCGCACACCATTTACGCCACAGCCAGGCATGAGTTAGGGAGCGCTGGATTTGTGAAGAACTCCCCTCTTCCTAAACCACTAATACCACAGTACTGGCAAAACGGGAGGAGCCGAGTGAAAAACAAGCGCCCCTCATCTCAATCCACACCGCAATATATTTCTTTCTTTTTTTTTACCCAAAATACATATTGTATATTATCGGGGCTATTAATACTGTTATCGGGTTTATCGGGATGACGTCATAATTCCTAATATCGGACCGATAATTATCGGGCCGATAATTATCGTACACCACTAGTTTTCTTATAGGTCACTGATCAAGGAGGATTTGTAGAAAATGTAAATGAAGATGATCTCACCTATGTCCCTTTAAGTTACTTCTCCTGTTTTCGTTTCCACATAAATATGGTCCATTGTAGGTCATTAGTACTTAGAGATTAGAGATTACATATAAAGGTGTTGACAATGGTAGAGGAGAAGCCAAGGGATACACAAGTCATTAGGGTTCATGATCTGGGCCAAATCAGTATCTGTACCAAAATAATTGGCAATCCATGCAATACTTCTTGAGATATTAACCCTCCTGTTGTGTTCGGGTCAAATCTGACCGATGTACTACTTTCATCATTTATAACTTTTTTGTTTTACATTCGATTGCATTAAGGCTTAACGATATCCTTCACAGGAGACATTTGAACATATGAAATAGCTGATCAACACTTTCATTGAATTTTGGATGATTTAGTCAACTTTGTAACACCCATGGTGTTCCCGGTCAAAAATAACCGCCATAAAGAAAAGGAATTAGTAACCATCCGGATCAGATAAAACACACACACAAACACAAACACACACACACACAAACACACATACTCTAGATGTGTGTGTCCCCCCCTTATGTGCCCAATCCCCCCATGTGAATCACACCTGGCACACACACACACACACACACACACACACACACACACACAAACACACACACACACACACACACACACACACACACACACACACACACACACACACACACAGAACAATTTGACACATTTCCCGCTCTTATGTGCCCCTCCCCCCACATGGATCACACACAATACATGTTCAGTGTCTATTCTTTGTATATTTACTGCAGTTCTTCATGTATACCAGTAGTCTGATACAATATGTACAGTTTGAAAGGGTGTTAAATGAAATGTGGCGATGATTAATGGTTTTTGTGTTAATGTAATAGCAGTTAAAACAGGACCGGTCAAATTTGACCGAACACCAAAGTAAGGGGGGGGGGAACGAAGACAATAGGAGGGTTAAGAAAAACGGTCCTAGAAAACTGTCATCAAGACCATTTCTGGCTGTATTTAAGGGTGGTGCAGGAATGAGTCGTTGAACCTGGAAATGAGTCAGCGTTACAGCACTTCCAGTTCACTTGAATCAAAGTCAATGGTTTCCTGAATGTGTTTTTGGTTATTAGCCTGAAATGAGGTCTGTGGTTAACACAAGCTGAAGAGATTTTAAATTCTACGACATAAAACACGTGGAACTATGTTTATTATATCTGACCAAATGAACTTTAAAACTAAAGACAGAAATGTTTTGGGACCATTTAGTAGTTAAGTTTAGATTCATTTGAGGGTATTTGGTTGGTGTTAGGTGTTTTTTAGCTTGTGTTATAATCCCCAATTATATATATGTTAGTAAGAGATATTTTAAATACTTTCCATTTAGTGTCAGGGCCCCGTTTCTTAAGCTTTGTGGCATTAAAAGCTCATTTAGAGGAGAATGGACAGTAACATATGACAAATCTTAAACACTAAATGTCAAGTAAGTGTACTCTAAAATTAATCTAACTTGAACCATTATTCTCCATGTGTTCATATCAAATCAAAATCAAATCAAGTTTTATTTATGTAGCACATTTATAAACGATTTTTGGTGGAGCCAAAGTGCTGTACATATAATAAAAATAGCCTACAGTAGAGACACTTTACAGCAAATACAACAGCACAGATTGTTCAGAATATCAGTATGAGAAAAACGACACCCTCTGTCCTTAGACCCTCTGTCCTTAGACCCTCTGTCCTTAGACCCTCACATCGTACAAGGAAAAACTTCCAGAGAAAACCCACAGTTTAAAGGGAACATGGGAGAAACCTCAGGGAGAGCAACAGAGGAGGGATCCCTCTCCCAGGACGGACAGACGTGCAATAGATGAAGTGTGTAAATCAAAGAGATAATACATTTTACAGCATATAGACCGAATGTTAGGAAATGCATGTGTCTGTAATAAATATATATATCTGTGTTTATATGTCGTCCCTATTTTAAACCATTGTTTAGAGCACATGTGTCAAACTCAAGGCCCGGGGGCCAAATCAGGCCCGTGGTGGATTTAATTTCGGCCCGCAGGATAATTTATAATTGCTATTAGATCTGGCTCGCCGGTATATTGCACGCACACCTTCACTCCATCCTGAGGGTCTCCTCAGCTCAGAGCCTGAGCCCAAACATTGATGACCTTGCACCCAAGATGAGATGCCAAGTATCTGAGCTAGCATCACAGAGCAGCACACTGAGTTTAATGGATGCTTCCTTCTGCACTTTCTCTCAGGACAACAGGCCATGTTTGGTTTTCTCTTTGAGGGGAATAGTTTTGTTGAAGCTGTTGTTGGCCTGTGGAGAAATGTACTCATAAGAAATGACTCTGGAAAAGCTGCAGATAGAGCCATAAGAAATGAATGCACCTGATTATTTAATGTTTAATGTTGTTTTTATAGGCAATAATTTAAGCTTTGTTAGTTCCAGGTTTAATATGTGCAATAAGTTCATTTCAATACGTTTGGCAATAAACATTGAACCAGTCCGGCCCTCGACCAGTACCGTTTTTTTATTTTGGCCCATTGTGTATTTGAGTTTGACTCCCCTGCTTTAGACTAAAGTGATTCGTGATTTTGGACCATTCAATAGTTACGTTTAGATTAGATTTAGGGTATTCTTGTTGTGTGTAAGCTTGTAAATGTTTCTGAATAACACTTCAACTCTCTCCAATTCTAGATGTGTTAGTAAGATATATTGTAATCACTTTCTGTTTAGTGTCTGAATCGCCATTTCTGAAGCTTTGGATATCTTATCAGGGTGTCACATTCACAAATCTCCACTTTGTCTTACGGCTGCATTTTTAATTGTCTGTAAATAAAGTAATTAAAGGCGTGACGTTCGTTCGCACTTAACCGTCTGTACCATCCTTGTATTTCCTGTGCATTTATAGGAAATGAAGAGGCACCATCAGTGAGGACATGTGTTTCCTTACAGTATTGAGCAAACACACATCCTCCTGCAAGTTGTATCTCCCCCCCCGGTCCACATCAAGGCCTCACTGTCCTCCGAACAATGGCCTCAGGAATCCTCCGCCGCTCATTTAGATATCTGTACCTCTGCGTCTAGACACAGGAGGCATGCCGCTGGTATCTCTGCTGGAACAATGCAGCGTTAATTACTATTCAAGAGACTCTGGGGAACACAGCAAACACTGAGCAGGAATGTTACATTGTTTGAGGGTAAAGAGTAGAGATGTTGTTGCTGCTGCTTGCTCTCTACTCTGACATGTGAGAGATGTTGTGTTTAGAGAAGGTTTAAACATTTACAGTTTCTGTAACTTACAAATGTACCTTTCTATAAAATACATTATATATTATAGGATTGTGCACATATTCACTTTATTTTATCTTTGTTTTGCCTTTCGTACCTCTTACGTTTACATATTTGTATTATATTTTGTTTTATCTTTAACTCTATTTAAAATGGAGCAAATGTCTTGCAACCCAATTTCTCCCAGGTAAACATAACGTAATAGCCACTTTCACACCAACTACTTTGCCGCACTTAGTTCCCAGCACTTAGTTCCCAGCACTTAGTTCCCCCATGGAACTAAGAGCCGATCTCGTTCACACCGGAATAGGCAAATGAAGCCGCTGACGTGACTTAGTCTTCTTCTGCTTTGGGTTTACTGGCAGGTCGCAAACAACTTCACAGCGTATACTGCCACCCGGAGTCCCCGGAGTTGGGGACTGGCTTCTGTAGAAGCTGCTGGGACTCCCAGCAGCTTCTACTGAAGCCTTCCGAGTAAATCGCCAGAACGCCGACACCTCCTCATCTCCACCGCTCCCATTTTTTTTTTGTGTTGCCATAAGTTATTCTCTCTCCGTTGGTGCGCGGGGCTAATGCTAATAATGCTAATGCCAGCAAATACAATGGCGGCTTCACAAAACTTTTCCGAGATTTCCGGGGCGTAGTTTGCAATTCGCCCAGCCAATCAGAAATGTATACTTTTTTCTCCCCAGGAAAGTACCTGAGAAGACTGAAAGGGGGGAAAAGTTCTCATGAACTAAGTTCTCTTTTGGTGTGAATGCAAAATCCCAGGAACTATCGGAACTAAACGGGAAAAGTACTCCGGTGTGAAAGCGCCTATTGTGACTAAATATGATAAAAAACTTTTAAAGGACATCTGAGGACTACATTTAAACCAAATTGACTGCAGACAGAAACAGAAACAGAAAAACATGCTGGCTTTATCACGAGGGGATTTTCCTGGGATCAAAATATCAGCTCTAAAAATCTCTCAGGTCAAGAGAACGAGCAGTAAATAATGACTTCCTCTGATACCACTTCCTCTCCTTTTCCCTCTCAGCTTTCATCTGGATGTGGAAGTTTCCCAGTGGAGCAAAATGTTGAAAAGCTCCAGAGCAGAGCAGCGTTTTGGGTCATAATTAGGAGCCGTTAGAGGACGTGAGGGTGGGGTTATGACGGGGCCCTCTGTGGGGAAAGGCTATTTTAAAGTCTTGTTTTGCAATACGGGGGGGGGGGGGGGTAGTAATTCTAAGGTTCACTACTTCTACTGTAATCTTTACAGGGTGAAAACCTTTCTGTGGTCAACCAGCAATCACCGTCTGCTGCTGAGAGTAACCAGAGGAGAGAGGACGAGAGGGAGGGAGAGAGGGGGCCTGGTCAGCGTTAACATGCTCACTTCAAATCAGCCTTTCTGTAATGTAGGCCTGCTAACAACAACAAAAAAGGTGGCTAGTATCTAATTTGCCACAGAGGCCTACATATCTACTGCCTGAGAGGTGGAAGAGAGAGGGACTCGCCTCGCTGCAGATCAAATACTCCTGTCTCTTCAGGTGGACAGCCAATCAGCTGACAGGCACCACTTGCTCACTGATACACACACTCACATACACACCTACACAGGAGGAGAGAAAATGCACAACAACACACGTTACCAAATGACCAAATGATGTTTCTTACAACCATCTTTGGTACTATTTTATTAAATGTTATCTTATATTTGACATTTTACTTTCAAATTTGTATTTAAATATTTGTATAAAAAAACCAACATTTTCTTTAATTTCTTTTTTTTGCGAACATATTTTAATTCTATTTTATTTTATCTTTTACTTTTTATGTCGATAAACTTATTTTAGGAAGTAAACACTAACAGGAACACGGTATGGGCTCTGTAGTATGTAAGGACTTGTTAGTGGATCAGAAACTGTGATATTAATATTGGGAATATTACTTTCCCTTAACTTATTGTGATGTTGGAAGATATGCAAACCAGCGTGAGGTTCTTCATTCTCAGTCTTCACTGTCATACTATAGCAGCTGAGAGGAGGGTGTTCATGCAGGAATTACATTTGCATTGATAGGGAAATGACATTTAACAGTCAAAGCCTTCACAGTATAAAAGACCTTCTCCTCATTTGGTTTTAGAGCCTGCGTAGCATATCTTTAACAAGTAAACAATACAATCACATGTCCATTAATCAACCACATGCTATATTTAGTGTTGGAACAGGGCCAGATTTCCTGCTGTGATGCAACTTGTTGTGGACAGCCTTTCAAAAACAGGGGACTGAAAACAGTGAAGTCATGGGAAACAAACGACACTCCCACCTCTGGAGCTTTAAAGGATTCAGGAGGAAGGCATGCAGGGCCGGAAAAACCTCACTCCAAAATGGGAAATCACCCACACAAGGAAAGAAGAAAACACCAAGGACCCCGCAGTGAAAATAATAGAGAAAGGGACAAGAGGGTTTTACTAGCTCTGTAATTTCTACGGTATGTACGCGCCGTTAGGAAATGAAGGGGAACGTTGGGAAGGAGAAGGAGTTATGATATAAAAGGTCAAGCATGGTCCACTTCTGAGTGATGGAAACAAAATAGGTGGACCATTTTCTGTTTCATTTTGAGACTCGTTGGAAAGGGTATGAGCCTATGGCAGTTGTTATGGGGAAATGGAAAAGAAAGTAAAAGCTTGTAAAGTTAAAATGACCAAAGTATGTAGCGTCTCGTTCTTTAAAGAGTCCTCTCCTGCTGATGTTCAGGTGTATATCAGTATGGAGTGTCTCTACTTTAAAGAGTCCTCTCCTGCTGATGTTCAGGTGTATATCAGTATGTAGTGTCTCTACTTTAAAGAGTCCTCTCCTGCTGATGTTCAGGTGTATATCAGTATGTAGTGTCTCTACTTTAAAGAGTCCTCTCCTGCTGATGTTCAGGTGTATATCAGTATGTAGTGTCTCTACTTTAAAGAGTCCTCTCCTGCTGATGTTCAGGTGTATATCAGTATGTAGTGTCTCTACTTTAAAGAGTCCTCTCCTGCTGATGTTCAGGTGTATATCAGTAGGTAGTGTCTCTACTTTAAAGAGTCCTCTCCTGCTGATGTTCAGGTGTATATCAGTATGTAGTGTCTCTACTTTAAAGAGTCCTCTGCTGCTGATGTTCAGGTGTATATCAGTATGTAGTGTCTCTACTTTAAAGAGTCCTCTCCTGCTGATGTTCAGGTGTATATCAGTATGTAGTGTCTCTACTTTAAAGAGTCCTCTCCTGCTGATGCTCAGGTGTATATCAGGATGTAGTGTCTCTACTTTAAAGAGTCTTCTCCTGCTGATGTTCAGGTGTATATCAGTATGTAGTGTCTCTACTTTAAAGAGTCCTCTCCTGCTGATGTTCAGGTGTATATCAGTATGTAGTGTCTCTACTTTAAAGAGTCCTCTCCTGCTGATGTTCAGGTGTATATCAGTATGTAGTCTCTCTACTTTAAAGAGTCCTCTCCTGCTGATGTTCAGGTGTATATCAGTATGTAGTGTCTCTACTGTGACATGTCTCCATGCTTTAATGTTCAAAAAGCTCTTTATTTTTCTCATACTGCCAGATTCAACTCTGTTGGGATTGGTCAACCGCTTAGAGACGACCCTTAGTCTATCACGTACAATGTGTTGGAGCGCTGTATTGTCTCTATGTTACAGAGGTAAACAAAGGAGTCCAATGGAGGCGAACACAGGGATTGTAACCTTTGCAGACCATTCACATGCACAGAACCTGTATAACCCACTACAGGAGAGGGAAAGCCCAAAGAACAGAATAGGGCCCCTTTAAAATGGACTTAGATGCCCCAACTTCTCTCTGCTTGTATGTTTGGGGATTTGTTTACATTTCACGGAGGAAAAGTGTAAAAGTTCTACCATTGAAGCTCAATTATCAACCGGTTACATCTGGTTTTGTAATACTTAAAAGACGACCACAACTGTTAGCCAATAAAAAGGCTGGTAAATTACCCCTCCACGGATTTGATAATGAAAACGTAATGCCATATTGTCCCATTGACACCTATGAAAGTTGCTGAATGGACTGAATTTTTTTTCCCATTTATATGGCTTTTCCGTTTCTCCAAATGTGATCGGATGAATATGCTGATGATAAAAACAGTAGTTATGAGAGACATATTTGCCTGTTGTTGCCTGCAGGAAATGGGGTTTCATGGGATAACCTCCAACATGATGGGCATAGAGGAAATACAGATAATGGGGGAAATAACAGGAAGCTGAGTGTTTGGTGACCCCTTGCTGGTATGTATCCTTACAATCTGCTGCTGGTTTTTAATCTAACATAAGATATACACACACTCGCATATCCACCCTGATCATTATCCATCACACATCCTCTGTTTTATTTATTTGATTTGTTGCATTGTCTTGTTTATGTTTCTTATGCTGGTGTTAGGTATTGTGTATCTTGTTTTTTATGTGTTTGTACGGCGACCTTGAGAGCCTTGAAAGGCGCCTATATAAAATAAATGAATTATTATTACAGGAAGCCAAGAGGGAAGGGTGGTTGTTTTTTTTGACTTTTTAAAAGAGTATAGCATTTGTTCAATGTATAAGAAATGCATTTTTAGTAAGTTAAACTGTACGTACTGTTTAACCATCACAATGTAAACAGTTTCATCTGGAAACACCTTGCCTTTCCTTCTCCGATGAAAGGCTGCAGACTAAAGGCTTTCTTTCACACTTTGAACATGAGTGTGAACGCTGTGAATGTGTTTTGAGGTGAGAAAACACCTGCTCCACCCAAAACGCTCAGAAGGGAAGTTGAAGCATTATTATTGGACCAGACACTTGCAGAAAGCACTTAGGGTCTCACATGCAGAATATAAACATGGTATTATGGAAAGTTAGAGAATGCAAACTACTGCAATTATTTTTCTAACTATTTTTAGTTTTCAAGCTATTCTATTAGCCTTTACACATTAGTGTAATATTAGGACCATTGCAGGGGGAAACAATCACTTTTAGCTTTGACATAATGGAGTATTAGTAAAAAATATACTTATTTAATAAACTTGAGATTAAAGTCGCACATTTCGAATAAAAATACCCAGATAAAATAAATTGTTTTGCTTTGACTAAACGCACATTCTTTACAGGGTTTTTTGTGTACATTTACAACCTTTTGTTTTCTGTATGACTTTTTGTTGTTGTTATTTTGTGAGTTGTTTTATCAACATGTATCCCTCTATTATCCCCTCTCCAGGCTACATGTATATATGTTTATTACCACGTCTCTGTTTTTGGAATTTCTTTTGTGTAAATTCGTGACTTTTTTCAAGTTCTTTTTCATATTTGTGTGAGGTGTTTTCTTGAAATGAAGCTTAGCGCAAGTTCAACCAGGAAGACCGTCTTTCTCATTCACGTATACGTTATTACTCTCTCTCCTCTCAATAAGTGACAGGGGGTGTCACTCTTCAGTCTAACCAATCACTTCGCTCTATTTCCAAGAGCCTATCATAGCGCTCTGTCAAACCTTTTTAATCTGTGACTCGACACAACCCTCCTCCACCCCCTTTTCTCCTCCCGTCCCTCTGAATCCAGGTTCAAGCTAAATCACTCCTCTTCAGACCGACCCCAACTATTCATTCACCACCACCAGTGTCTAGACCCCAGGGGGGTTTCATCGGATCGGTTCTAACCTCCCGAATGATACTTCCTGCACAACGGGGCCTAAATCGCCAAAATTACCACTACATTAATTTGTTCATCCGTGCAATAAATATGCATCACTCAAAACCGTCTCTCCTGATTGAAATGTACCAATCTATTACCCGCTCTACAAAAAGTGTTTATATTAATTGTTTGAGCTAATATCCCTAACACGCGTACATACATGCTCTCCACTTCAGAGCCAAAGCATGAAATAAAACCTGACTCATTCGCTGCAAACTGCTGAGTCTTGTCTTTCTGGCAGTTTTTTTAATTGCGTGCATCTTGCCCTACTAAATATATAAATATAAATATAATCAGGAGTCCTGATCAAAGAGGACACAGATAGAGATCTGTGGTCAAAGGGAAACCACAGCGATACTACAGAACTCTGTCTGGTCTGCACAGCTGCTGCTCGCGACATAACTCAACCTCCATCCAAATACTCTCCCTTTCTACTGGCACAAAGACACACAAATGCTCTCTTTGTTTTGTGTCAGAGGCCCGGTTCACATGCTCTGTGGCTTTTCATTTCAGAGGTGTGCCTGCATTACGCATTTCAGCTCAGTTTGTGTCCCTGAGCTTTTGTCTGTGCTCACCAGTTTGTGACTCAGTGGCAATTAATGGAGTCTGTCTGCAACAACAACGTTTGTGCATGCGTGCAGGTTTGTGTCGCCGTGTTTGTAGGCTTCTGTGTATGGAGAGGTCATAAAGTCAGACACTGTGGTCTTCCTCCCTTCTCTTCCAGACCCCTGCCTCAATTGTGTTGGATGGTGAAGGACTAGAGAAATGTTTACTCGCCTTAGAGACGTGTGGTGGACAAAAATAGCTTGTTTTGAGAGTCCAAGGATTACATGGGATTGTATTTAGTTTTTTCTTTCTGACAAACCTGTTGTGTATCATTGTGTTATTTGTTTCTCCTTCTATTTACAGAAATACACAAGGAAGTCAAGTGTGTTTGATGACGTTTAGCAGGTTTCTGTGTATGGAGAGGTCATTAAAGTTACTAATGGCGCGTTTCCACTGCAGCGGGTAGCTCGCTTTAAGCGTGCCGAGCCGTGTGGGACCCGTTTTTGGTTGCGTTTCCACTTGGCCTAGTACCGGCTAGCGGGTCCTAATTCACAGTTTTTATGGCCCCATAAAATTGTGGTTCTAGGGCCAGGAACAACCAGGCTGAGTCGGGCTGAGTATGCTAAACTAGAGAGAGAATCGCTGGCAAGGGGGCTACAACTACAACAAGATGAACATATTTGACCGTGATTTAATTGTAATACACGTTTCAAAATGATGCCGAAGTAACAACATACTGATACCGGTTAGTAAAAACCATGAATTAATGCTTTGACAAGTCTGCAGACAGACGGCAGGCGAAAAACCCTTTAAAATGCGTGTTTTCTGAATGGAGATTGGCTAAGCTAACGTTATATATGCTCCGACCGTCCACACTCACAACAACGGCCTATACAGACATAAATAAACCAGCGACTGTATTCGCCATGACACAGGCAGTCTGTGGTTTGTACTTGTTTAACTTTTGTCTAGTTTCTGAACAGATATGAAGAGCTGTGAGCTCTGAGGGCTAACAGCTAACGGCTGTTGTTTTTTGGGGCGCCCATTGAAGATGACGTCACGGCTCCGCCTACACTGCGTTACTATAGTAACTACCCCAGTTCCTAAACTGTAATGGAAGCGCAGCATTAAAGTGAGCCGGGCCTAATAAGGCCTAACCAAACCGAGCGAGGCCTGCAGTGGAAACGCGCCATTAGAGTGAGTCAGACACTGTAGTCTTCCTCCCTTCTCTTCGAGGCCCCTTCCTCAATTGTGTTGGATGGTGAAGGACAAGATAAATGTTTACTTGAATAAGAGACGTGTCTAAAAATAGCTTGTTCTGAGAGTCCTAAGTTAAGTTTTAAATAAGTCTAACAAGGGATTGTATTTAGTTTTTCTTTCTGACAAACCTGTTGTGCAGTGGCGGCGCTAGGGGGTGGCTACTTGGGCTTAAGCCCCGGATGTTTTTTGAAAAGCCCCAAATGTTTCACTTGAAGCAATTGTTCACGTCTCATGAGTAATGTGCAGGAGTCTAACAGAGAGGCAGCAGCTGCGGGACAGTAGCCTGCGTACTGCTTAGCCTTCCCTGCCCTGAAGAAGAAGTGATCCTTCGTTAGCGTGAAGAGTGTGCTTCAGATCCCCCCCCCCAACAACTTCAAAATTCTGGGCTAAGCCCCGGATCTCCTACGATCCTAAATCCGCCACTGCTGTTGTGTATCATTGTGTTATTTATTTCTCCTTCAATTACAGAAATACACAAGGAAGTCAAGTGTGTTTGATGACGTTTAGCAGGTTTCAGTGTATGGAGAGGTCCTTAAAGTTCCTTAGAGTGAGTCAGACACTCTCTTCTCTTCAAGACCCCTTCCTCAATTGTGTTGGATGGTGAAGGACTAGAGAAATGTTTACTCTAGAGACGTGTCAACAAAAAGTCCTAGGTCAAGTTTCAAAGAAGTCACACAAGGGTTTGTATTTAGCTTTTTCTTTCTGACAAACCTGTTGTGTATCATTGTGTTTTTCTATATCTACAGAAATACATAAAGCAGTCAAGTGTGTTTGATGATGTTTAGTAACTCAGACACTTTGGTCTTCCTCCTTTCTCTTTGAAACCCCCTGACTCAATTGTGTGGGATTGGAAAGGAATAGAGAAATTATGACTTGTTATTTAGTCATATAACATGCTGTTAGTCTACCTGCCAGTGTGTTTCATGTTAGACATGTATAGTATTGTTTCCCAGCATTCAGAAACTGAGAGATGCTTACTTGCATTTGTTTGGCAATTTGCATTCAATAAGTGAACAGGATACCTGCTGGATTCTGCACGAACTGATTGGCCATGGCATGAGTTGTGTGGCGACCATTGGGTGTACCGACCACAAGATTATAATGATTACCTCAACTGTGGACAGATTTTTTAAATAGATAAGCAATCTGTCCAATATAAACAATCCAGACTCCTCTTAAACTTCAAAATCAGCCCCTCAGGACTACAAATATGGCCATTTTTTATCCTGATAATCAGCATCCTTAACAACCCCCCAAAACCCCTCCAATACTGTTCAAATCAGCCATGCCATTTTTGAACTAATGTCCATATACTGTAGGCTATTATGCCATTGAATGCTAATTAACACAACGTATGCTACAAGTACAATTTGCCCAAAATGCAAGTTAGCATCCAGCAGTTTATATGTGCTGGGGACCCTTACTTTACATGTCTTACAATAAACCTAAGGGTCCAGGTTCACAATAAGACTCTATGTCAGGGTTTCCAACTCTCACGCATCTGGGGTGTGACACATGCTTTCACTCTCAATCTCACGCTCTCACGCTGCCCAAACTATTCTCACGCCAAAAACAAGATGAACCGGCGATCGTTTTTGGTTGGTTATTTACAATGTTGAGTTGACAGCTGCTCGAGCTGTCGATCCTCTCCCTCCCCGCCCCCACCACTCTTAACAACGTTAACAGACAGCAGAGCAGTGGGAGCCGGTTGGTCAATCCCCGACCCGCATTGCGCATGCGCAGATCTAAGATCCAGTAGAAATGATAAAGTAAAAGTCTACTGCTTATTGTTCTACTAGGCCAAAATAGAGTCAAAGAGTATATGAGAGTGAGAGTGTGTTAATTAATATATTTGGCCGTTTGGAGTAAGTCTGTAGATGTGTTTGTGTGTGTGTGTTTCACGTGTACCTCTCACGATAATTCATTTTGTTGGATACATTTTCCCGGAAATTATTGCGATAAACGATAATATTATCGGCACCGTTGTATGACCATTTTAGACCACTGATATAATGATAATATATAATAATAATTCAAGTACATCCTTTCAAACTGCTAGTCACATCCTCATGTAAATGTAAATGTATCGACTTCATTTTTATTTATCGTACGATAAGTCAATTAATTGCTTATCGCGACAGGCACACAATAAGTGAATGAAACTTTGTGCCCTTTATAGTCTGTGTCCAATATTGTGTATTTGTATATATTGTATATATATCCTATATATATGCTAAGGTCCCGCTACTGACACGATAGCAGTCATTTAGTGCGCATATGTGTAATTAAACCCATGATATCAAAATCTCACTCCAGCCAGGTACCCAAAGTTGGCAACCCTGCTCTATGAACTGGCAAATAGACTTCTTAGAGAGGTTGGAGAAGACTGACTTTTTTGCAAGTCCTAGAAAAGTTTAAAAGACATAATGTGTGTTATCAAAAGTTATAGAATAAGTAACACAAGAACGAGGAAATCTTGCACAAGTGGATTTAAAATGTGTGGAAAGTATTAAACACCTAACACGAGAAAGAGGAACTTTACAGGAAAAAAACCTTTGTCAAACCTGTGGTGGTTTTTTTGTGTGTGTTTCCTTCCATTTACAGAAACACACCGCCAAGTGTAAAACCACAAATAACAGAACCGGACCACCCTCAGACTCTTTCTGCCGCAGCTTCCTGAGGAAATGCCCGAATGTTTCGAAGGTCTGAGACTGGATGGTTGACTGCTTCCTCACACCATCACTCACAAAAGGAGTTTGAGGCTTTCTGCAGTTAAAGTGGAACCAGGATTTGTTCTCCAGCCGAGAGATTTCAATGTTGTCACTGGTGCATCAAACTGACCACTTCTATATCTACGTCACTTAAATATGGCCTAATAGGAAATCCAAGACCTGAGATAATGCTGCGACCTTTGAATTTGTTTATCTACGCTCTGTCAATGATCCATCTCACCTAATTGGTCATCTTCCAGCAAGCAAACATGAGTAAGCACAATAAATCGGGTACGTGTTGGAACTTGCCTAAAATCGAAGTGGTTTTCTTCAGTAGCCTACAAGTAATAGCTTGACATCCAACTCATCCTCATAAATAAAAAACAGAAAGGAAAATTGTCTCGACTCCAAATATGACATGACTGTTCTATTCAACATTATGAAATAGAAGTACAAGATATGACTGGCTAGCTGCTTCCCTGTTTCTATTGCATATGCTAAGATGTTCTTTACCTCCAGCTGTGTGAGCTATACTGACGTGAAGTCATGTGACCGTGCTGTAGTTCCTTTATAGCCCAACATTAGCCACCTTTAGCTTAGCGGTGGTGACATGAAGTCATGTGACCGTGCTGTAGTTCTTTTATCGCCCAGCATTATCCGCCTTTAGCTTAGCGGTGGTGACGTGAAGTCATGTGACCGTGCTGTAGTTCTTTTATAGCCCAGCATTATCCGCCTTTAGCTTAGCGGTGGTGACGTGAAGTCATGTGACCGTGCTGTAGTTCTTTTATCGCCCAGCATTATCCGCCTTTAGCTTAGCGGTGGTGACGTGAAGTCATGTGACCGTGCTGTAGTTCTTTTATAGCCCAACATTAGCCTCCTTTAGCTTAGCGGTGGTAACGTGAAGTCATGTGACAAACGTCCTTCCAACTCATAGCAGAACCAAGGCTTAAATGTATAGTATTATCTTAATAAAATCACACCTGGCCTGATATCCTTAAAGAGGAGCAGCGAATTCTCTCTTTCTCTTACCTACAGTGTCTTCAGCCACTCCTTCACACTGATTTAAGGATGTAATGAGTCCTCTGACAAACCACAGTGTACAACATTAAATCATCAAGCTGCTGGTTTCCTACCACAGAGCCCGAGTAATATGACAGGGATACGAGCAAGTCAGTTTATAGATCTGGAAGTAGAGGAGGATCTCACAGGGGAACAAAATGTGTTTGGGACGAAGACTTGAGATAATCATGACCGATGACCGGGGCAATTCAAAGACAATAAGTGCCTCGTGGGCAGATGTGGGAAGTAGTGGAGTACAAATACTTTGTTACTGTACTTAAGTACATTTTTCCGGTATCAGTACTTTACTCCACTACTTATTTTTCTGTGACGACTTTTTACTTTGACTTCTTACATATTGAACACAAATACCTGTACTTTCTACTTCTTACATGTTGAACCCAAATACCTGTACTTTCTACTTCTTACATGTTGAACCCAAATACCTGTACTTTCTACTTCTTACATGTTGAACACAAATACCTGTACTTTCTACTTCTCACATTTTGAACACAAATACCTGTACTTTCTACTTCTTACATGTTGAACTCAAATACCTGTACTTTCTACTTTTTACATGTTGAACTCAAATACCTGTACTTTCTACTTCTTACATGTTGAACCCAAATACCTGTACTTTCTACTTCTTACATGTTGAACTCAAATACCTGTACTTTCTACTTCTTACATGTTGAACTCAAATACCTGTACTTTCTACTTCTTACATGTTGAACTCAAATACCTGTACTTTCTACTTCTTACATGTTGAACCCAAATACCTGTACTTTCTACTTCTTACATGTTGAACACAAATACCTGTACTTTCTACTTCTCTCATTTTCCAAACAGGCTGGTTCCTTTAGTCTGAATGTGTGTGGAAAATGAGGTCAGTGTGTGGGTGGAAGGAGGGTCTGGTGACCCAGCGGTGAGTAAAGGTGAGTCAGAAAAAGAAGAGCGAATATCATCAACCTTTTTTTCAAAGTGGGTAACAAAGTCGCTTGACA
Source organism: Gymnodraco acuticeps (assembly GCF_902827175.1). Classification (NCBI taxonomy): domain Eukaryota; kingdom Metazoa; phylum Chordata; class Actinopteri; order Perciformes; family Bathydraconidae; genus Gymnodraco; species Gymnodraco acuticeps. Next base: position 56,468 of record NW_022989975.1, read on the forward strand.
GAAGTGAGGAGGGGGGAGGGGCTTTGGGAGGGTCCAAGAGGGTGGAGAAGATGGAAAATAGTTTTTTAGGATTGGAATAGGAAGATTGGATCTTATCTTGAAAGAAAGTGCTTTTTGCCTGAGAGATCGAAGCAGAGAAAGAGGAGAGGAGAGGTCGTCACGGTGTTTGGATTTCCACCATTTCCGCTCTGCTGCCCTAAGGACGGTTCTATTAGCACGCAGTGCATCATTTAGCCAGGGAGCAGGAGGGGACTGACGAGCCTGCCGAGATGTGAGAGGACAGAGAGAGTCCAGAGAGGATGAGAGAGTAGAGAGGAGAGTTTCTGCAGCAGAGTTTGGAGGCAGGAGATGGAACGAATCAGAGGAAGGGAGGGCTGAGAGCACCGACGAGGCAAAGCTAGAGGGGGAGAGGGAGCGAAGGTTACGGCGGACAAGTGCAGGATGAGAAGAGATTAGTTTGTTATGTTTGGAAAGGGATAGAGAGAATGAAATGAAGAAGTGATCGGATGTGTGAAGCGGGTTTACAGAGAGGTTAGAAGTAGCGCAGTTCCTTGAGAATATGAGATCAAGGACATTGCCAGCTTTATGAGTCGGTGGGGACGGAGACAATGAGAAAGCAAAGGCGGTTAACAGAGATGTTAGTTCGTCTATCTTCCCCGTCTGGAGGTTGAAGTCTCCGAGAAGTACAGCGGGAGGGCCAGTTTCAGGGATGAGTGAGAGGAGATTATCTAATTCCTCCAAGAAGTCCCCCAAGGCGCCTGGTGGACGGTAGAGAACAACAATGGTTAATTGTATAGGATGGGTTACTGTGACGGCATGGAACTCAAAGGTGGAAGGAGTGAAGTTAGGTAGCTTGAAGAGGGAAAAGCTCCATTTGGGAGAGAGCAGGAGACCAGTGCCACCTCCTCTGCCAGTGGGTCTGGGTGTATGGGAGAAGGAATATGCAGTGGAGAGAGCTGCTGGGGTGGATGTGTTGGATGGAGTAATCCAGGTCTCAGTGAGAGCAAGGAAATCCAGAGACTGCAGGGAGGCGTAGCCAGAGATGAAGTCAGCCTTAGGAACAGCTGACTGGCAATTCCACAGGCCACCAGAAACTAGATGTTGGATCTCAGTGGAGAACGTGGGATAGATGAGAGCAGGCCGGTTATAGCGATTAGGAGATACACGGGGCCAGTGATAATTGCGAGAAGACACATGAACAGGAATAGAGAAAATACACATGATTATAGCATGAGGGGCTAGAAAACTAAAGAAAAGAGAAATAAGACACCAGCTCAATCAGAGTAGGATTTGCCTCCTCTTTGCCTCCCTCGTGACTCCCGTAGGACTCCAATGTCTTTGTCAGTCGTCAGTCTTTGACTCCCGCAGGACTCCAATGTCTTTGTCAGTCTTTGACTCCCGCAGGACTCCAATGTCTTTGTCAGTCTTCGGCTGTCTGACGCTGAAGCTGACGCTCCAGGAAAGAGCTACCCGAAATGGACGCCTGATTGCTCAGTTCTCACAGCTGTAGGGCCACGGCCCTCTAATTAGTTAACTATCTACAGCTGATGGGCGACAATAGACTGGCCGTGCCTATATTAATGCAGGCTTGAGTGCTGAGACCTGTAAAGCAGGTTTCGCCTGAGCAGATCTGAGATTAAAAATCTCTCAAACGCGATTTAGCCGTTTACGCTACAATAACAATTTATACAGAGTCGAATAAATTAAACAGAGAAGTCTAATTAAACAAGAATATAACTTACAGTGGTTGCTGCGTCAATAGGTAATGTCGTCACCGGGTCCAGATGCACACTGTATAAAGGGAGGTCAGGTACTCTTTAAAACAGCTGCTAGTTATGGGTACTTTTTACTGAAGTACATTTCAAAGCCTCTTTACTTTTACTTTAGTAAAGAAGTTTAGTCAGTACTTCTACTTTCACCAGAGTATTTTTGAACACGAGTATCTGTACTTCTACTTGAGTAAAGGATGTGTGTACTTTTGCCATCTCTGCTCGTGGGCTAGTTTTTATCCCACATGTGCCATCCAGGCGCTTTCTGTTGTCGACCACAACACTTAAATTCTAACAATACACACATGGCAGCAGGGGCTCTCACTGACTCAGTGGCTGGAGGCAGGATCATCCCAATAAAACCGCAGGTATCCAAACACAACCAAAAACCCCCGGCTCAATCATCTCCCTTTCCAACGAATCCTTGTCTTTAAACAAAAACCTTCTGATCCTCAAACCTCATTCAACGCAGCAATGATCTGTTTGTAGTGTTTAAGTGCGGCATCTCCCTAAAGTTGGCGAGAGAGTCATGAATAAACATGTGACTCACGGGGAGGATATCGGGGGAAAGGGGATTGGGGGATAATTGGCTTGAATTGATACAAGACACTGGAGCCGCATCCGAAAGAAGATCAGATTTAAGATGGCGTAACCTCGAAGGATAATCATGATAGTAGTAACAGCAACCATGTGTTCGAATAGATTACCTTCTCCAGCTCTCATTTCACTTTGGACAGCTCATCATAATATACAATCCACGAGGATGAGACTATTCAGAAAGAGGAGGAAACATCAACAATAAAATGTAATGTAATCTGATTGCTCTGGCATATGACAGCTCTCTGTGAAAGTGTCCAGATGAGGCGGGGTTTTTTTTGGAGAGTTTCAGTTATATAAAATGGTGACTGTATGTACGTGATGCCGAAACCTTTTTTTTGTCAAATGATACCTGCATTAGATCATTTTTGTCCCAGAATACTAAGGTTTTAGCACCTGTCTTGTTTACTCTTGGACAGTTTGATGTATGAAGGACTATGGATTGGACTGGAAACATTCTGGATATTTCTTAGGACTGGAACATTTTGGTTGATAAAGGTATCGATGACAGCTTTTTTGTTATGAATAAATTATCTATCCATCTATATCTATCTATCTCTCTATCTATCTATCCATATATCTATCTATCCATCTATCTATCTATCCATATCTCCATCTATCCATCTATCTATCTATCCATATCTCTCTATCTCTCTATCTCTATCTATCTCTCTATCCGTCTGTCTATCCATCCATCTATCTATCTATCTATCTATCTATCTATCTATCTATCTATCTATCCATCTATCTATCTATCTATCTATCTATGCATCTATCTATCCATCTATCCATCCATCCATCTATCTATCCATATCTCTCTATCTCTCTATCTCTCTATCTATCTATCCATCTATCTATCCATCTATTATATCTCTCTATCTCTCTATCCGTCTGTCTATCCATCCATCTATCTATCTATCCATCCATCCATCTATCTATCTATCCATCCATCTATCTATCTATCTATCTATCTATCTATGCATCTATCTATCCATCTATCCATCCATCTATCCATCCATCCATCTATCCATCCATATATCTATCTATCTATCTATCTATCTATCCATCTATCTATCTATCCATCCATATATCTATCTATCTATCTATCTATCTATGAAGGACCAGTAAAATCAGCCTTAACTGTTATCGATACCTTTATTGACCCAACATTTTCCAGTCCAATCCATGGACGTTCATCCTTCAAGAATGAACAAAAGAGGTGCTTAAATCTTAAAAATTGTATATATTTTCTAGATCTGGGACAAAAAGAATCTGATGCAGGTTTCATAGGTTTTGTAACTACGTATTGGGTCATTTTGGAGTACAGGTACCCCGCCGTACTTGAATAAGCTGATTTCGCTTTGAAATTCCAACCATTTTATATAGTTGAAACTCTTTCCAAAAACCCACCACATCTGGACACCAGAGCAATCATACCTGCAATAAATCCAATCCAAGAAAAATAAGGTGATTGGCCATCTACTCAGCAGGAATGGTGGTATAATGTATTCTCTCTATTCTCTTTGGACAGCTCATCATAATATACAATCCACGAGGATGAGACTATTCAGAAAGAAAGAAAAAAAGTAATATAATCTGATTACTGTAGGCTGTGCTCTCTGTGAAAGTGTCCAGATGAGGTGGGTTTTTTTTGGAGAGTTTCGGCTATACTGTATAAAATGAAAATAGGTTATTTCCAAGTACGACTCGGTACCTGTACTCGATACCCAAATGACCCAGTACGTAGTAGAGAAAACCTTTCAAGACAAATAGTACCTGCATCAGTCATGCTTTGTCAGAGAACTAGAAAAAAATACTACTTTTAAGGTTCGAGCTCCTTTTTTGTTCAGTCTTGGTCAGTTTTATGGATTAAGGGCCGGTTAAATCAGCCTTAAAAATGGGAATTGGACAATTTAAGCTAAAAGTTTACTCCAAATTGGCCGGGTATCTGTACCCTAGGGTTGGGTAACTGTTATCGATACCTTTATCTACCAGACATTTTCTGTTTCCAGTCCAATCACGCCCACAATAGATCCATTCTGTTCCCATATCCCCAAAAAATAAGGTGATTGGCCAACTTCTCCGCAGGAATGGGGGTATAATTTCTTCTCTCTAATCACTTTGGACAGCTCATCATAACAATCCACGAGGACGAGACTATTCAGAGAGAGGAGGAAACATCAACCAAAAAAAAGGCAATATAATCTGATCGCTCTGGGCTGTGACGGCTCTCAGTGTCAGTGGTATTTTTGGGAGAGTTTCAACTGTAGATGCAAGCGTTCTCATGTAAGGCTCCAGTTACTCAGCCCCAGGGGTCAGGAGCAGGGCTGGAAATAATAAACCCCTTGTGTCGCGGTAGAAAGTTTTACAGTGAAATACCTCACATAACTTCACAGCTCACAGTAACACAGGCACTACTCTGAGGGTCTCCTGGTCGCCATGTGCCGAAACCTGTCACCGTTATAAAGAGTCACAGAACATGAGACCATTCACAGCAACTGGAGTCCTACAACTGTTTCATACCTGCTGCTTTAAGTTATATATCATCAGAAAGCGACAGGCCGGTGTTCATGTCAGCCAGTCTGGTGATAAGGTGTCCTTTTAACCTATTATTGCTACTTTCTTGAAGTAAAATAAGTCATACAACAACTACTTATGGATTTATAGAACTATTTGGTTCACTTTTGGTCAGTTTGAAGGATAAAGGTCTGGTTATGTGAGCATATCAATTGGTTTAAATTCAAAGCAAAATCTTTTTTTCCCAATGTTATCAAGGTACCTGTACTCCATACCGTTATGTACCAAATGTACTCGGTACCAAGTATATCAGAACGTCTAGTCAAATACACATATATTGAAATAATGACTATTTCGTCGGCTAAAAACATAGACTTTAGAAGTTAGTACTCTATTGGTGTTAATGTCACTATATGGGTATTGGTATCATAACTCTTCAAACGATAAGGAGCCCTAATTTTCCAAATAATCAACCATTGGTGGATTTGGTTGCGTTGACAAGGTAAAACTACAAACAAAAGTATGTGTCAAGTTCAACATTTCTGAATTCTGCCCCACAATTAGCCGTCTTAAACACAAGCCGTCTTCCCACATTTCTTTTCCAGATATACGTACTGTGGTACTGCATCATTTTGGTCATTAAAAGGTATTGAGTAAAGGTACAAAGTGGTGTTAAATCCCAGGTACAACATTTCAAGGGGGAGAACAAATTCACGAGAGCTAGCATGTTTACAACAGTCTAGTGTGTTAGCAGTTAGCTCGTCGGCTATGTCAGTTTACCAACTAATCCTGCAAGTAATAACTTAGTCTTCAAGTTGAATATTACCCCAAGAAGTGGAAATTCATTTTGCTAGGATACTTTCTAGAGTTACACACGCTTAACTGTGCTGTTATTATAGCATTTACTGACAACAATGAGTTTCCACATTTCAAATACTTTCCGACTTCGTTACCCTTTCTGTTGTTCTTAGCACATGTGCATTTGTTCCACTCTTTAAACAAGTTGTTCACACATAGTTTCATTTATTCTTAAAGCCTCAGTAATTTCCTATACATCAGGGTGCTGTGTTTTTTATTACATTCTGCAGATGCATGCCTGGTGATACACCTATCACTCACACACACACACCACACACACACACACACACACACACACACACACACACACACACACACACACACACACACACACCACACACACACACACACACACACACACACACACACACACACCACACACACACACACACACACACACACACACACACACACCACACACCACACACACACACACACACACACACACCACACACACACACACACACCACACCACACACCACACACACACACACACACACCACACACACACACACAAGTATGAAGCAGGCGTGCAGTCTGCAGACAAAAGTTCAATAACTCAACTTTCACATCGAGACACATGGTGTGTGTTTCGGTGTGAGCATAATGTATGTGTGATCCTGTGAGCATTCACACTTCATGAGTATGTGTGTGTGGGTGTGTGAGTGTGTGAGCTGGTTTTGTAATAGGTTCCAGAGGTTGGCCATGTGTCAGCCAATAAAAACACACAACCCTACAACATGTCAAGCAATGTACTTCATGCAGCAATGAGTTTATCAGTGCTACGAGAGCCAAAGACAAATGAGCTGTTCTGCTGCTTGTGTGCACCAGGTTATTGTATCGCCTTCATAAATATGACTTGTGAAAGCCAAAGGAAATGACATAAGAAAGGGCGAGTCGTTGCAACAAAACACACACGCTTAACACCCTCCAACCAGAGAGAAAGAGGCACAACAAAGGCCCCGTAATTATAAAAACATCCTTATCTTTTCCTTATTACGGTGATTGGACTGAGTAAACATACTTCCCAATCTTTCAAACGAGCCTCCCAATGTTCCCTCTTTCTTCCTATTATGACAAAAAAACATGAAACCAGAGAGGTACGAACATTACTGACAATTCACGGCAAAATCAGTTTACAATAAGTCAACCAATTAGGACCAGTAAACTGTCCTTTATACAATAATCGACCAGATTGATGCAGCACAAGATAGAGTCAAAACTTCTCAAATAATACATTCATTAGATCATTCTTGTACCAATATCTTGGAAAGAATACCAATTTCTTTGGTTTTGGTCACAGCCAATCACCTTAAATGGGGCAAAGCCTGCGAGCGAGTTCAGGCAGTCGACTCGAGCACCAATGAGACGTGACGTCCTTCTTACAACCAACCAAACACATTCTCCTAAACATGCTGCTCTATTGAAGCTGCCAGGTCTTCCTGCCTCTGCCTCGCTCATGCTGCTGCTGCTGTGTTCACTTGCTATTGCTGCGTTCATGTTCCTGCTGCTGTGTTTCATGCTGCTGCTGCTCGCCTGCCCCCCCCACCACCCCAGCTTCCACCTGTAGGCTCGGAGGATAATTATCAAATCATCACTCAATGTTCTTTGTAAATCTGTGGAGTGATGAGGCCCGAGCCTAGACGCCAAACTCAACTATATGCTGCTTCTAATAAACATATTAAGAAACACGTGAGTTGTCTGACTGAAATGATTTAATGTGGCATGTGATTTTCCCATTATCGGACTGGAGTACAGGAAATAATTGCAAAAAGTTATTTATTGTCATTGGTATCACTTTACTGGTATTTGACATTTTTTATACTTTCTTCATTGTAAAAAACAGTCCTATCACTACTGCTCTGAGCAGCTAGCTCTAAACAGAGAGAAAGAGGCCCAACAAAAACCCCTTCATTAAAAAAAAAAGTCCTTATCAATTCAATTAAATTCAAAACCTTTATTTATCCAGGTAAAATCCCATTGAGATCAATGATCTCTTTTTCAAGGGAGACCTGCAGACCTTATCTCTTCCTTATTACAGTGATTGGACTGAAAGTGAAGAATCAGTGTTTTAAAGAAGACCAAATGTTCCCACTTTCTTTATCATTGTATCTTGTGAAAAATCTTAGGTTTTCATCACAGCCAATCACATGTCATTTTCACGACTTTCAACTAAGTTCTTTATTGTTGTTGGTACTACTTTACGGGGTATTGGTATTATTGCTACGTTCTACTACTACTAAGGTCTGGTAAGAAAACATACGGGTAAAACATACGGGTAAACCCCTCCTACCAGAGAGTAAGAGGCCCAACAAAGACCCCGCAATTAAAAAAACCATCCTTATCTGTACCGTGGCCTGAGCAAACAAGCTTCAAAGTGAGAATACATATTTGAAACCCATCCAACACGACTCCCAGTGGGCCAATGTTCCCTCTTTCCTCTTTTTATGTCCGATCCTCATGAAACCAGAGAGGGACTAACAATACTTTTGGTTTCAGTTAAGTACAGGATCAGTAAAACACAGCCAGCCGGCCTGCTGGTTTCCCCACAGACGAGCTCATAATGAAGGGTTTCTGCTCGGCTTTTTTTGGAACCACTATGGAACAATGTACGGCTTATATTTACTTCACAAAAAAAGTGCCTTTAAGCAGAGAGATACTGACTACAGTGGAGGCCTATATGGTGTCCATATGCATCACACCAATAAAGTTATGTGCTCTTAAATTACAGAACGTCTTCATGGGAGGTCTTCTTGCAAACCACAATAACAATTTTCATTACAGCGAATGATTATGATGTAGTAATAAAATGTAGTTTATCTGTCTGTGATTAAATAGAACAGATGTGTTCAGAGGCTCTTAATATTCCCATCATATATAAGCACTTGCTTTCACCACAGCATTAGGCAAAAGGGCGCCACATAAATAGATTTCATTAAATAGTGGTCAATTGAAGCTTGCAGTATGTGTGTTTATTACTTTCGCCAAGAAGGTTATGATTCAGTTTTTGTTTGTGTGTTTGACAGCAGGATTACAGAAAAACTACAAGCTTGATTTTCATTTAACTTGGCGGCAAAGTGAAGTATAAACAAAATACAAATCCGATTCGAATCACGGGGGAAATACACAAAGTATTTTTCACTTCTCCTTACATTGCAAGATAAGGCATGTCTAGTTTGTATTGTTTAGAGTTTTGAGTAATCTAAAATTATATTACTAATGCCCACAGGAAATTATTTCACCATAGGGTCAGAAAAATAGACCTAAAAAATCTAATAAAATACACTCTCAATAGACAAACCCTGAGCCATAGCACATAATCCAATGAACGTATAGCGCTATCATGTTTTGGTTTACAGTGGACGCTAATCGATGTGCTAACTATCAATTGACTTTTATTTTTACATAACCCTTTTGTTGGAAACTTTGGCCTTATACAAAGGCAATATTAAGGTCATTTTTCACGCGTTGAAATGTCGGTAAATGCTCCGCCTGGTTGCAATTAGCCAGTTAAAATAAGTGGTAACATTTTGTGATAGTCATTTCTGGTAAATGCACAACAGCAGAGTTTGATGATACCCAGCAAAATGCATGCATTACACAAGTGAAGTTCACAGTGTACTAAACGGAAGTGTACTAACTGAGGTGTCTGAATAGCAACAGCATATGATTAAGTGAATCTACCCAATATGTCCGTGCCTTTCACCTTATCAGCCTTCATGTATTTTTCTGCATTTGTCGTAGAAAAGCCTTCCTGATAGGAATTTGGCGTCTGCTGCCTTATTTTCTTTGGAAGGTAAAATGCTTTTACAATTGTTAGGTGAATATAAAGTGGAGATTGGCCAGTGTATGCTAAGGTACAGCTATTGAACTGAGACAATGGAGTTCTTGTAGGAAGGTATTTTTAACCTCCACGCTAAGTACCCTAAAATCACTTTGACCTCATTTGCAGCAGACTGTAATTCTTTCGTCTGGCTGATATCTGTGACATTTCCTGAATACATTTCAGATTGACTATTGTATTACTAATCTGCTCCTACCTGCCTGGCTTCCTTTATAAACAGCTTCAGGCTTTCATTCAGCGACTAACACCCTGATGGAAGTATTTATACTTCCTGGGAAAAGAGGCAATTAAAGCATTAAAGTGAATGTGGTTTTGGTTTTCTAATAAAACAAAACACAAGAAGTACAGGACAGGAAATATACAGCAGGATAATCCCGGGTCTTTTCCAACTTGTTTTAGGAAAACCAGTGGTGTAACGTAATACAATGCATTAACTTAAAAGGTGTAAATACGGCAACACAGCCTCAGTTCAAAAAGTACTTCTTCCTACAGGGGGAAATAAATTGGTCTGTAAATACTCCATCAAAAGTCAAAGTAACTTAAGTAAAAATACAGTATTATCAACTAAATGAACTTAAAGTAAAATATCTGGATTTTTTCCCTTTATTTTCAGGATTTACATTGACATTAACTCTGTATACTATATAATCACATATGCTGTAGTACTTGCTGCATGTTCTGTCATTTATATATTTGGCATTTGCAATTCTGGTAAGATGTTAACTGGAGCTTTATTAACTTGTACAAAGACATTAAAGTTGAATACAAGTATTATCATTCTTTATATTAAGGATTTACATTGACAAACTATGTATTTTTGTAGATTACGTCACCACATATGCTGTAGTACTAAATGCACGTTCTAAAATGTATATAGTTTATAATTTATATTAGTTAGATGAGTTAGGTTAGATGCTAACTTGTACAATGACAAGTTGAATACAAATCTAGTCTAATTAAGACTGGATTTAGGTTCATGTTTCAGGTTATAGTATTTCAACAATTTAGTATGGCAACAGTTCAAAAAGTAGTTCCTCCTACACTGGAAATAATTGGGCTTTAAATACCCTATTAAAGTCAGAGTGACCGAAGTAAAAATACAGTATTATCAGCCAAATGTTCCTTCAGTAAATTATCTGGAATCGTCCCTTTATATTTAAGATATAATCAAGTATGCTTAAGCACTTGTTGCACTATCTGTAATGTATTTAGTCTATTATGCAATTTGATAAGATGCCAAATACATTTTATTGTCTGTAAGTTGAATCTAAGTTGATACAGGTAGTTGCAACAGGTTATTATAATCATTAAGTGTGGCTTGCAATCTTGCACTAATGTACATTTCCCAAAGATATTGAAGTGACTGTTATTTTGTATATATTGATTGTTGTGCCTTTATTTATGTATTAATGTGTGCATATGTACAAGTGTGTCGGGAGGCTGTGGCTCAGTGGTATAGTGCGCTGAACTTACTGCGCTGAACTTTGTTCCCACTGCAGTCAGCATGTCGTTGTGTCCCTGGGCAAGGCACTTCACCCCAAATTGCTCCTGTGGGGATTGTCCACAGTACTGAATGTATGTAAGTAGCTTTGGATAAAAGCGCCTAACAAGTAGGGGCGCCGCCAGGGATTTTGGGCCCCATGAAAAGATACATTGGTTACTTTTTTCTTAATGTTCTAAAATTGTTTGGGCCCCTGTCAGTCACGGGCCCTTAGAATCGTCCTCACTTTTAACCCCCTTACGGCGCCCCTGCTAACAAGTGACATGTAATGTAATGTGTCTGTTGATTGTGTATATATAGGATATATATATTTATATTCTGGATTGTGGGAAACGTTATTTCGATCTCTCTGACTGTACACACAAACTGAAAGATTGACAATAAAGTTGCCTTTGATTTTGACTTATTCAAAAGGGCTTCTTCCCTCACTGCCTGGAAACCCAGACAAATACCAAGCATCAGTCCCGGAAACAGATTTTTCCCGAGCGCTGTCATCCCACAAAGGATCTGTTAATGACTCTCTTCCCGGTGTTAGATGCCCACGCTCCCTGTGTGGAAGTCAAGGGACTCTTCCGAGAATCTGCCCCCGAAAGAGAGAGCTGGTGGGTTGTTGGCCTTGTCAGTAATTGAAGAAACTCGGATAAATCTCACAGGGGCCGGTTACTAATTCTCATGACTCACCCCAACCATACGTCCCTCCCCCGCCCACACTCACCCTCCTTTCTCCCCCAATGTGGGAATGTTCTTTCTTCCATTCTGTCCTCCAAGATGAACTCATCCCCAAAACCGTTGCTGCATGAACAAAACATGCTTTCATAAAAACTCACATCTCACCCCGCTCAACAGCTAATGTGGAAAAATGGAAATGTATTAAAGCCTGTCACGGCCAATGAATTGTAAATGGCTGTCTCTGTGGAAACCCCAAAAGTAAACCTTTCAGGACTGAGGAAAAGTTTTTAAAAATGACCATCATACACAGACTTAACCCAATGTGGTTATGTAACCGACATGGGATCCGTAATGATGTGATTCTTTGACTTGAGTTCAAACATGAACTGGTGTTTTCTACTTCACTAAGGAACCTTATTAGGAAAGAATGCCTCTTTATCAAGGTTGACCTGGTGGCTTTTTGCGGGTTTATCAGCGAATGAAGGACGCAGAGAGGGTAAAAGGTGGAAGGTTGAATGTGGGAATGTGGAGACGGAGAACAAAACGTCTGAGAAATGGAAACGAAACAAAGCCTTCATGGTTTGAGAAGGAAAAGGTCTGTAATTGTCATTCTTTACACACTGCGATCGACTTAAGTGTTACTTTAAAGCTTGTTTTTCAAGCCTTTTTCTTTGAGGATGTGCATGACAAACAGACTCTAACATGAATAGTTGGACATTTTCAGAAATACGCTAATTTAGTTTCTGGATTTGAGTTAGGCGATTAGATTGATACCACTTTTATGTCTGTTAACCAAATATGGATTTACAGCCAGAAGATTATTAGCTTAGCTTAGCACAAATACCAGAAGGAGACATGAGGAACTCTGAACTCTCTGGTTAAAGGCTTTTAAGAAGCTACCACCAACAGTTAATAACTTAGCTTAGCAGAGCTTAGCTTAGCAAAACAACAAGGAGACATGAGAAACTCTGAACTCTCTGGTTAAAGGCTTTTAAGAAAATATCACCAACAACTTAGCTTAGCAAAACGACCGGTAACAGAAGAACACAGCTCACTTTTTCTGGTTAAAGGCTTTTAAGAAGCTACCACCAACAGTTAATAACTTAGCTTAGCTTAGCAAAACGACCATTAACAGTAGAAAACAGCTAGCTTGGTATTGGTTAAAGAGGTTTTAAGATGCTACCATCAACAGTTAATAGCTTAGCAGAGCTTAGCTTAGAAAAACAACAAGGAGACATGAGAAACTCTGAACTCTCTGGTTAAAGGCTTTTAAGAAAATACCACCAACAACTTAGCTTAGCAAAACGACCGGTAACAGAAGAAAACAGCTCGCTTTTCTGGTTAAAGGATTTTAAGAAGCTACCACCAGTGCTGGAATTGGGCCGGTACTCACCGGTACGCAGTACCGGCACTTCTGGTTCTGACCCATGGAGTACCGGCACTTCTTGCTCAGTACCGGCATGCTGGCGGTACTCCGGTACTCATGCACCGTGCCAGTACTCAACACTCTCCCGCCGTTCTTATTATACATCCATATATATATATATATATATACAGCCGCCCGGTACTCAGTAGATGCGTCATGAGGTGCCGAACGGACATTCTCATCGCTCTAACCGCTGGAGTTTCACAGCGGCTGTCAGCTGTTTACTCCTGTCATTCAAACAGAACGTGCTGGAGAGGGGGCGGGGCTTATCTTCTCCATGTAAATACTGTGGTGGAAACGACTATGTCAAAATTAACCTATTTGACCGTGATTTAATAGTAATACACGTTTCAAAATAATAATAATAATAATGCCGAAGTAACAACATACTGAAAACTGTTAGTAAAACCATGTTTTAATGCTTTACAATTTACATACCTAGATGCACGTGTGTTGTGTTTATGCAGTGCAACTCCCACCCAGTGGGTGGCTATGTAGAGTGATAGAACAGAGCAGGCACGCCCCCGAGAGAAGGAAAGCAAGTCACGTCACAAATGAGCATTTCTAAAATGTTAGCGTGGATTAATAAAAGTGCAAAAAGACAGCGGTTGTCGCCGGAAGAAACTTCAAATACAGAGAATGCTGTGCCTGTGTTGGAAATTGTGTCTGATGGGGAGCTTTCTTTGGTTGATCCTCCTGCTCCAAGTTCTAGTGCATTAGCATTAGCACTAGCTCCGCCGCCTCCTCCAGAGCCTCTAACGTTAGCTGCTGCTGGCGCAACTGCCACCACCAACACCGGGCAAAGCGATGCACCTGACTGCTGGACAACGGACCAGGTGCAATATTTTTGCAAGACCAATGCATGGCTCCTTCTTAAAGATAAGAAGCTAGGATGTCGGATATGCAGAGATGTCAAATCTTTGGGAATACACACTGGACAAGGACTGAAACTGTCAACTGAATGGGGTGAGTGTGCAGTGTCTCATTTCGGTGTTGACAAGGGCAAACAACAAGCTAGCCTGAGAAAAAAAAATCAAAGAACATAAAGAATCACAAGCCCATGTAAAAGCTGCTGACATCCTTACATCTGCTTCACGTGAAACTATTCAACCTCAAGTGCAGTCTATGCATAAATCTGAATTAGACACCACTATCAGAGTTTTTCGAACGGCATATAAAATTGGCAAACATAGCCGGCCATTCACAGACATGCCAATTGATTTGAATGTACAGAAACTGAATGGGCTGAACGTGGGCAGGGTTTTGCACTCCAATAAAACCTGTGGCGAAATCATCGACCACATAGCTCATGAGCTGAAGAAAAAAATGGCAAAAGACATTACAGAAAACCAAAGAAAACTCTGTGTTTTGGTCGATGAATCTACCACTATTAGTGGTAAAACGGTGCTTGTTGTGTGTCTACGCTCAGCATTAGCTGATGCTGAGCCCGAAACGTTTTTTTGGGAGCTGATCGAGTTGGATGGAACAACGGCTGATGACATCACAAAGGCGTTAATGGAGTGTCTTGGAAGAGATTTTAACGAGGACTTTTTAGGTCAGTGTTTTGTTTCTTTTGCATGTGATGGGGCTTCAGTCATGCTAGGGAAGAGAACAGGCGTTGCTACCCAGTTGTGTAGTAAATTCCCAAGCCTGTTTGTGTGGCACTGCTCCAATCATCGTCTAGAGCTGGCAGTTGGGGATGTGGTCAAGGAGGTCTCAGGGCTCAATCATTTCCAGATCTTTTTTGACAAACTCTATTCCTTGTTCCATGCCTCCCCCAAAAATCAGAGGCAGTTAGCGCAGTGTGCGCAAGCAGTCGGACAGCGTCTCCTGGTGATAGGGCGTGTTTTGTCCATCCGCTGGGTGGCTTCAAGTGAAAGGAGCGTCAGAGCAGTCTGGGAAAACTACCGAGTGCTTCATGATCACTTCACAAATGCTGCAAACGACACGAGCAGGGATTCCAGAGACAGAGCAAAGTACAAGGGCCTGGATGATGTGCTCACATCTGCAACGTTTGTCAGCAATCTGGGACTGATGTACGATGCGCTCACAGAGCTCAGCGACCTCTCTCGGCAACTCCAAAAAAGAGAGATGACACTGCCTACAGCAGATATGCTCTTAACTCGAGAAATACGAGTTTTTGAATCCATGGTCACCATGCCTGGCCCACACATGACTACAGTTCATACAGCTCTAGCTGAGAAGTCCTTCAAGGGTGTTGCCCTGCGTGAGAATGGCAGGCTTGTACAGATTCATGCAGGTCAGTTTTTCCGCAGTATGGTAGATAATCTGAGACACAGAATGACTTCCACAACCTCCTCTCATGTCAGCACAAGAGAAATCCCATTACATGGCCGGGAGGCCCGGGACAATCAGCTAATCCAGGACATGAAAGTTATCCATCCTGGAAGTTGGCCTGAAGAGGAGTTAGACGTACAGTATGGGGACGTAGAAGTGCTACGTTTGTGCGAAGTGCTGAAAGTGGACAGAAGAGAGACTGTTCAGGGCTTTCGCGAATACAAGGAAACCAGGGCATCCCGTACACCTGCTGTCATGGAGCCTCTACTGAAAGCAGTCCGAACCATCGCTGTCTCCACTAGTGAGTGTGAGCGGGCATTCAGCTGCATGAACGATATCCTTACTGCAAAAAGGAATGCTCTCTCTGTCAGCCGACTGTCCAGCCTGGTTTTCATTAAATGTAATGGACCATCACTAGGACAGTTCAATCCGGAACAGTATGTGAGGTCCTGGCTGGCAAAGGGAAGGAGAAGTGCTGATGAAAGAGCCTGTCCAGCTCCAGCCCCTGATACTGATGTCCCCAAGGCCTTCTGGAGCCTTTTCTAACAATGTGAAATATATTGCAAAGCAGCTCACCCAGTGAGAAGACTTTTGGCATAATGTGCCGATTTGTACAGATCCTGGAGATAGAAGGACTTCAGACCAACCAGGGAGTTATCTGATCAGCTTGGTGTTCAATGTAACTCTTTACCATGGCTCAGACTTTGTTAATTGCAGTTACAGTTTCTCATTTTAGATTGTGCAAATTTTGCATTTGTTTTTACATGTTCTTTGTTCATGCTCTTTATCATTTTTCTGAGTTTGAAAGTTAGATTGCATCATAGTTTACTTTATACATATTTGTATTCTTCAGTGGTGAAGTATATTGCAAAGCAGCTCAGCCATGCTGTGAGAAGACTTTTGGCACTTTTTCGTTTTTCGTTTTCTGAGTTGGAAAGTTAGATTGCATTCAAAATTTACAGAAATACTTAATTTTGTTAAAGCTTTTTATAAAAAATGCTTCTGACCAGAGCTTTGTTTCCTTGTCATTAATGTTGAACACCACCAGAGGGGCTCTCACCTGAAAGGTCTCTGCTTCATGTGTCTTCAGCAGAAGATCTAGACTTTGATTGCTATATTTTCAGTTAATATTGACCTTACTGAGCTTTAGCCATATCCGCTGCCTATCATAAAAAATGTTAAGTACAGTGAACCTTTCTAAAATATACAGTAGTAAAGAGACAAACCCACCAGCATTATAGTAGCCAAATTCTTGTTTGTGGGCTGTATATATAAAATTGACTTGAAAAAGTTGCTGATTTTAGAGTACTGGCACCTTTTTCATTCCAATTCAAGCACTGGCTACCACCAACATTTAGCATAGCTTAGCATAAAGAATAGAAACAGACTCCATTTGAAGAGCATGTTAACTTTGTCCACACTATATGGTCAATGCGCAGACCTGAAAACGTGCAAAGTAACTCTGCCTGTACAAGAAAATATCTGGCAAAAAGTGTAACTCAGTTTTAAGTACAAGATTTAAAGTGGTAATTGGTTAAGGGTTGGTTGGTGAACTCAGTGTAGTCCTGTTTTCAGTCTGTAAACGATGCTAATCAGCTGCTGGCTGTAGCATCATATTTAGCAAATACAGATTTTATAGTGGCACCAAGTTCCCACAATATCCAACCATTCCTTTGACGGACAGATGGTATTGATCTTTGCATGATTTCCAAACCATAAAAGTGTGTCCTTTAAAGAAAGTAAATATCCTGCAGGCCTAACAAAGAGTGACCACAAACAAAAACAAGTCTGTGTATCAGCCGTGAATGTGGCTAAAGCAATTATGTAAAAATTCTAATTATAGCAGGGGTGGTTTTTGACTAATGATGTACAGTACTTGGTGCCAAAAATGCTAAACGAGCTATCTTCCTTAATTAACAAACACAAAGCTGATTTCCTCTATCGACGAGCCAAGAGAGCTTGGTGGTCAACCTAAAACACCGCTCTGCAAAAATACCGGGATTTGATTTCAATGATGCCATCGTGGATTCTGACAAACACAGATGTAAGTGAGCTAAGAAGTAATCACGAACAAGCAGAAAAGAATGACTAAACAACCATTGATCTGCCGTATGGAAAGTGCTGGAGCCTGAGAGTGGGAACTGGAGAGAGGAAATGAGGATGTTTGTGTTTGCGTATAGACACAACTGACATCCACATATGCTGGGTTTAAAGACTAATCAAAATGGACCCAAATAGCCGCCTCTTCCTGTGTTTATTTGTACCAGAAAATCTCCACTGACTCCGGCCAACAAAGCTTTTTCCGCCTCATGACTCTTGTTTTGAAAAATATCGACTTCTGAGCAGATTCCTCTTTTCTTTGTTTGAATCTAGAGGGCATGAGTGAGTGTTTTACTGCAGAGGCTCTGGCTATTTGGCTTCGACACAAGCAACAACTTCAAGAGTGTTTTCGTTGTAAAAACATGAGGCCCGGATCAGAGCAGAAACATGTTAGCTCTGGCGAAAGACATTTTACGAACCACAGATCAAATACTTAGAGCATTTTGAATGTAGATTTCAAGATCTGAAGAAATACTCAGATCTTGGACTTGAGAAAAAGTATGAATTTTTATGTTAATGTAAATATTTTAATTTTCATATCTCATATTTAAAAAATGTTACCTTTTATGTTCATATAAATATCCATTTTTATTTTGTAAATGTGTTACTTTTCTAATAAGTAATATTGTTTTTACTTTTATTGCACAATTTTACTTAAGCTTTGTTTTTTATAATTTATATTATTGTTATTTCTTGGTTGTCTTTAATTGCAAAATGTCTAATCCTTATATTTATATAAATATGTTTATGTTTATTTTACCTTTTTTCATTGTAGAATGACATTTCAATTGTTATGGTTGAATACACTTTTGTAATCATTTAATAATAATAATAATAATAATAATAATAATAATAATAATACACTTTTATTTGTAAAGCACCTTTCATGCACAAAGCAGCCCAAAGTGCTTTACAGAAAACACAACAATCTTAAAATAATATTAAAATGAATACAGAAGAAGATAAAACATCTACGGTGATCCATTTAATGCAACGTACTTACATTTATATGTATTTATTATTCTTGTTCTTTTAAATATAAGTTATACTTAAAGGTCACCTATCATGCTATTTATAGGCAATAGCATAGGTCTCAGATATATAAAAATAAATATAAAAAACATGTCGATGAAGTGTTTTGCTCAAAATACCAAACAGGTCACCCATTCTAGCCATGCCTCATATCCCTCTATTTCACTTCCTGTTTCAAAAGTGCTGATTTGGGGATAAAGCTTAAAAAAGAAAAAAAAAGATTGATAATGCGGGACCCAGCAGCTACTGTCTAAACTAAATGCTGCCGTGATGAAACGCCATATCATGGATTATCAAGGATCTGAAACAGTTTGGAGCTCAAAGGCTTTCTCTCTTGCCGGTTATACCACAAGGTGAGTTCCTTTTTACTTCCTGCTTCTTCACACACATGCTCTCCAGTACAGGTTAGCTCTGAGTGTTAGCGATGCTAATGTAAACACCGACCATATTACGTCCATAACCGTCGGGCATTGTTTCTGATAGCAACGTTTCTGATTGGGCTGTGGGTCCACATTTCAGATATTACGTCATATCGGATGCAAATCTGGATCAGCTCCGTTGTTCCCCGTTTTTAGAGATTTGGGTACGGAGGAAAAGAGAGAGGGTTTTATTTGCTGACGCTGCGTGAGTTCCCCGACACACCGGGGACACATTGATGTATAAAATAAATCAGAAAGTGCATTTTGCATGATAGGTCCCCTTTAAGTTCTTACTATATATAATGTTTTAATTTATTTTATTATTATTTTATTCTAAATGGAGCAACAAAAACCCAAGTAGTTTCATTCTGATGAATTTTACAAGCGTTAAAAAACTGTCTCTGCTTGCATGAACACAATTAAATAAGTAATATTATATTTTAACTGTACTATGAATTATTTTATTGACCTGTACTTAAATTATGTTTTTTATTTCTTTGTGTGATAGAGATTATGCAATGTTTTAGTGTTTGTTGATTGTTATGTACCTGGAAATTAGCTCTCAAATCTGGCATAATTCATCTCTTCTCTTAAAGTATTTGTATGCATGGTCTTTGTTTAAATAAATACATAATAAGAAGAAATGGCCGAACCTGTTTGGTTTTGTTGTAATGATATAAATCTGAATGTTTTGACTTTGTGAATAACGGAGAGAAGTGGCATTCACACAAAGCATGAGGCAGGTACAGTCGTCCAGCGTGACAGAAATACCGCATGCAGTCTGGAAGCAATGGAAAAGAAACAGGTCCAACATTACCGTGTGTTCTTCCCATTTCCCCTTATTAGGAGCTCAGCCCGAGGAACAGCTTGAAACAGAAACAGAGCGTCAGGAAAGCAACAAAAGGCCGGCTATTTCTAGGATTCCCATAAATCTCTGAGAGCCACAACAGCACTGGACATCGGAGTTTCTGGGGTTTCTATTTTAAAAAGAAATGGGGTTTGGTGCAGCATTTTAGTTTCAACTACCGTGGATACACACTCTCTAACACAGAAACAAAATGCATGACCTTCACGGTTAAAACTCAACGCTTTGCAAACGACAAATAACTGGTGTAGATAATAATACTGGTGTATGTAGTGTCTCTACTTTAAAGAGTTCTCTCCTGCTGATGTTCAGGTGTATATCAGTATGAAGTGTCTCTACTTTAAAGAGTCCTCTCCTGCTGATGTTCAGGTGTATATCAGTATATAGTGTCTCTACTTTAAAGAGTCCTCTCCTGCTGATGTTCAGGTGTATATCAGTATGTAGTGTCTCTACTTTAAAGAGTCCTCTCCTGCTGATGTTCAGGTGTATTTCAGTATGTAGTGTCTCTACTTTAAAGAGTCCTCTCCTGCTGATGTTCAGGTGTATATCAGTATGTACCAGTGTCTCTACTTTAAAGAGTCCTCTCCTGCTGATGTTCAGGTGTATATCAGTATGTAGAGTCTCTACTTTAAAGAGTCCTCTGCTGCTGATGTTCAGGTGTATATCAGTATGTAGTGTCTCTACTTTAAAGAGTCCTCTCCTGCTGATGTTCAGGTGTATATCAGTATGTAGAGTCTCTACTTTAAAGAGTCCTCTCCTGCTGATGTTCAGGTGTATATCAGTATGTAGTGTCTCTACTTTAAAGAGTCCTCTCCTGCTGATGTTCAGGTGTATATCAGTATGTAGAGTCTCTACTTTAAAGAGTCCTCTCCTGCTGATGTTCAGGTGTATATCAGTATGTAGTGTCTCTACTTTAAAGAGTCCTCTCCTGCTGATGTTCAGGTGTATATCAGTATGTAGTGTCTCTTCTTTAAAGAGTCCTCTCCTGCTGATGTTCAGGTATATATCAGTATGTAGTGTCTCTACTTTAAAGAGTCCTCTCCTGCTGATGTTCAGGTGTATATCAGTATGTAGTGTCTCTACTTTAAAGAGTCCTCTCCTGCTGATGTTCAGGTATATATCAGTATGTAGTGGCTCTACTTTAAAGAGTCCTCTCCTGCTGATGTACCTGAGGCCCGTCTGAAGCAGAGTCCCACCTTAAAATGAGATTCTCACCTCTAGACACACAGCTCTCTGGTCATGTTATCTCACGGGAACAATAGACAGAAATCACACCTTTATAATTCAAACTATCACATGTTAATGCATTTTAGACTTTTAGAAATAGAGTCAGGGTCTGCTTTGAGTCAGTGGTGTAATGTCATTAAGTACATTTGCACTTATTACACGTATTTAAGTACAACGTCAAGGTAATTTAAGTGTTTTTTTATGCTGCTTTTATACATTTCAGAAGCCAGTGTTGTACTTTCTCCTCCACTGCATTTATCTGACAGCTTTTTACAGAATTATGAGCTAAATACAATGAGTACTTTAACTTTTAAGTATATGTTGATGCCTATACTTTTGTACTTTTACTTAGATTTGAATGCAGGACTTTTACTTGTAACAGAGTCTTTTTTAACTTCCGTATTACTCCTCTTACTAAAGTAATGAAGAGTTCTTTACAGTGTAGTATTAAGCCGATCTAAATACTTCAGGTTTATTTACTCCAGCATCTCATTAGTCACTGACAAACAGCAGTAAATCTGAAGCGGGCGATCCCGACAAAAGCAAGACTGACTCAACTTCCTTTCTGAAGGAGCACTAACGTCACGGGAAAATCACCAGAGCCAGGACAGACAGAAAGACCCCTACACACACACACACACACACACACACACACACACACACACACACACACACACACACACACACACACACACACACACACACACACACACACACACACACACACACACACACACACACACACACACACACACACACACACACACACACACACACACACACACACACACACACACACACACACACATACCATGTATACATCACTTCAGGGGACATTATATTGACTTACATGCATTTCCTGGAGACTTATCCTAACCTTAACCATAACCAACACATGCCTAACCCTTACCCTAACCCTTAACTGTACCCTTACCCTAACCCTTACCCTTAACTGTACCCTTACCCTAACCCTAACCAAGTCTTCACCCTAAACTTAATGATTCCCCTTATGGGGACCTCCAATTTGTCCCCATAAGGGAGGCGAGTCCCCACACGTGACTATGTAAACAGATTTAGGTCCCCACAAGTATACTGTAGTAATACTAGGCCACACACACTCACACACACACGCACACACACACACTCACACACACAGGCACACACACTCACACTCACACACACTCACACACACATGTACACACATACAGTAAGATGGCTGGGAGGGTCTCTGTGTGTTGTGGCCTGAGGGAGTGTGTGAGGAAACTAAAAGACAGAGGAGGGTCCTGCTGTCAGGTCTTTGTGTGTTAACTAACAGAGGCGTCCCACAGGGAGCCTGTCACAGCAGGGGGTCAACTGCCATGAGAGGAGAAGTGCAGTATGGGTATTTCTTGGGTGGGCTTCTGTGTTTCAAAAAATATATAAATCTTAAAAACTGTTTTTTCCACATTGTAAAATAAAAAACAGAAAGTAGAACTTGTTACATTTACTTAAGTAAAAGTAGAAATACATAGACCGTAAAAGTACAAAAGTATTGGCATCAACATACACTCAATAAACCAAAAGGAAAAGTACTTGCAGAGGTGGGAGAAGTACTCAGATCTGGTACTTGAGTAAAAGTAGAAGTACTCAGATTGTGTACTTCAGTAAAAGTAGAAGTACTCAGATATTGTACTTGAGTAAAAGTAGAAGTACTCAGATCTTGTTCTTGAGTAAAAGTAAAAGTACTCAGATCTTGTACTTGAGTAAAAGTAGAAGTACCAGAGTGTAGGAATACTCTGTTACAGTAAAAGTCCTGCATTCAAAATGTTCCTCAAGTGAAAGTAGAAAAGTATTCTCATCAAAATATAGTGAAAGTAGCGACAGTAAAAGTAGTCATTGTGCAGATTGGTCCATTTCAGAATAATATATATGATATGTTTTATAATGATTGATCATGAAAGTGTTATCAAAGCTGGTAAAGGAGCAGCTAGTTTGAATGGCTTTGTATACTGCAGGGTAGCTGGTGGATTTACTCCAGGTGGAACTAAAGTCTGATTTAACACTTGATTAGATTTCACATCATTCATCCACATCCGTAAAGTAACTAAAGGGATTAAATACATGTACAGTAGTGGAGTAATGAATTGTAGTGGGGTAGAAGTACAAAGCAGCATAGAATGGGACCTCAAAATCGTACTTACTTGAGTAAATCTACTTTACATCTCTGAGTACTTGTTATATAAAATTACAATTGGCTTCCAGTAGCGTTACATGGAAATACTACCTCAGTATAATACTTGAGTGAATGTACTTCAAAACATTCCTCTGCTGTTAGCAGGTGTGGTGAGAGGAGCTAAAATAGGATTTCAAAACAAGACTTCAGACCACCAGCGGAGCCTCTGAATGAAATGGCGTGTGGGCATTATCATTAGCTGCAGAGGAAATGAGTCAGATGTTAATTATGTGCGTGAGGGGTATTTGAACGTCACGTCTGTGTGTTAATTCCTCACGGTGACTTCATCCATGTTCTTTCTGAAGGATATCCCTCTCCTTTCGAGGCACAATGAGGCAGCTTCCTGTTTAAAGAAAGGCACTCTCTACCTGACGTAACTTCCCCCATGCTCTGCCAGGTTTCGGGCGATGTGACCTTGGTGGAAGTGCGCATTCGTTTGTGTTGGTTGTATTTTCCGTTTAATGGAAATTCCATGAGTACTATTGGTGCTATTTTGGCAGTTTCTTGAGAGTTATTAAATGTATCTTTAAGACATTAAAACCGAGGTATTTCAACATGAAATGAAATCAAAGATATAGAGCCAATTGCTGATAGACAATGGCCGGGTTATGGCTCATCGGAGTTGGTTTTATTGCCACATTTCTGGATTACCAATACATTTGAGAGGAACATTCCCTTAGAAAAGTACTAAACCACAACAATTGAAAAAATCAGGAGCTTTTTTGACTGTTTAGCTTGAAAAATGTAAGAAATTGTTGATTATCTAGACGAATTAATTTGGTTGTTTTTCTTTTTTTCTGCCAATTTTCTGGAAATGTGTGTAAGGCAAAAACTTGACGTTAGAAAAGCTGCAAATCCCCACAATTGAACAAATCTGCCACATGTTTGGTGGGTTAGCAAGAAAAATGACTCAAATGGTTTATTAATTAACATAAATGATCATGTAAAAGTAGTTATCTAAGGAGGATACACGAGGACGAAAACGGCTAAACGCATAGGATTAACGCAAACGCAATCGCAAAAAGCTTCAGTCCACACGCAATATTGGAGCCTGTACGTGGCGCTGTAACTTCCTCCACAAAAGCAGCAGAAGAAGCATGGTTGTCATGGTTGCCCTTCTGTTTATTCTCCGCGGTGGGGGCCGAGGGAACCGGGCAGAGTTTTTCGCCAGTCAACGTGTATCAAAGTTTAAATCTTCCGGACAAAATTATAAAAGTGCCGGTCAAAGGTCTTCTTTGTTATTTATTGAGCTTTAAAACAAATGAATAACGACTCTATATAATATAATAATAAAATACACGGAGCCTCTCTTTTTCCTCCCTCTCTTCGGACAGCGTCAGTCTCAGCAGCTGATCCAGTAATGAGTGACCCGGCCGACAGTAAAAATAAACATATTTATAACTAGTTTAGGTAGTTTGAGAGGTGTCTCCGTCCTGTCAGATTAGACTTCACTCGCGTTTATGTCCATATAGTGCCGTATTCGGTCGTCCTCGTGTGGCCGAACGGTCTATATGACACTAAACAGTAACGCAAACGACCGTTTTCGTCCTCGTGTGGCCGGGGCCTAAAGCTTGGCAGGTAGAGGAATTCTGGATTTGGTGATAAGGTCTTAGGCTGGGATCTCTCCAGCTGTGTTTGCTAATGAGAAGGTGAATGAAGTTAAACATTAATGAGATAAAAGGGGATTTAAACAATTAGTAATCTTAATTTGTTTAGCACTTTTCACAGCAAAGATACAAAGCACTAAGAGGAAGTCAGGCAGTAACTCAATCCAAGAGCTTTAGGTATTCAAAGCAGGATTTCCCTCACAGTAACATAACACATGTACTCAGATCAGATGTCTATAAAGTGTGGATTACTCGCAGCGTTACAAGGTTGTCAAACGACAACTCTTTAAAGTAGAGACACTACATACTGATATACATCTGAACATCAGCATGAGAGGACTCTTTAAAGTAGAGACACTACATACTGATATACACCTGAACATCAGCAGGAGAGGACTCTTTAAAGTAGAGACACTACATACTGATATACACCTGAACATCAGCAGGAGAGGACTATTTAAAGTAGAGACACTACATACTGATATACACCTGAACATCAGCAGGAGAGGACTCTTTAAAGTGGAGACACTACATACTGATATACACCTGAACATCAGCAGGAGAGGACTCTTTAAAGTAGAGACACTACATACTGATATACACCTGAACTTCAGCAGGAGAGGACTCTTTAAAGTAGAGGCACTACACACTGATATACACCTGAACATCAGCAGGAGAGGACTCTTTAAAGTAGAGACACTACATACTGATATACACCTGAACATCAGCAGGAGAGGACTCTTTAAAGTAGAGACACTACATACTGATATACACCTGAACATCAGCAGGAGAGGACTCTTTAAAGTAGAGACACTACATACTGATATACACCTGAACATCAGCAGGAGAGGACTCTTTAAAGTAGAGACACTACATACTGATATACACCTGAACATCAGCAGGAGAGGACTCTTTAAAGTAGAGACACTACATCTACACCTGAAAACGATCAGAATAGGGCCCCTTTAAGTTAAACATATCTGATTGGTTGTAATGCATTTGATAATCCAAAAGGCCCAACAGTTAACTAGTAATTGTAACGTGAACCTGCTCACCCTGATAACATTCCTCTGCCTGAGTATATCTCTCCATACAGTTTGCCCTCAGGTACAGAATCAGAGGTTATTCGTTGGAAGCATTTCCCTTCCTGATGCTCCTGACGTGTAATTAAGCTGCAGATCATCACAGCCGCTTGTCAGGTTTCTCAGATTCTCCCACAGTGCAGAACAGGGAAACGTCACATTCAGAAAAAAACTCCATACTGAAAAAACCACACGTTAATGTCAGCGTGGAAAAATAGCAGTTTCTGAGGCAGGTGCAGCTGGATCGGTTTGGCAGGCCAGAAACCCCAGAATTCAGAAAATGACATACTGGCAGAGTCTGTAATTATCTTTCTGCTCACACATTAAAAAATACAGTTTGTTGGGGCTTTCATGCCATTTATAGATATTCCCCTCCCTACTCTATGTTTGTAAGACATACAAACTCTGTGGAAGGAATCCTTTGGGCAGAAAAGTTAAATTACCCGGTCGTAAATTATTAAAATGACATTCTTGTCTCTGTCATTTATGAATTTAAAGCAATTCTTTTCACTTCAGAAGTTTAACAGCTGGACTCAAGATGTTTCCTACTTTACCAAAAAGTGAATTGTCATTATGTGCAAAAGGTGGAAGAAGTACTCAGACTTATACTTAAACTCAAAATGCATCAAAATCTTACTTTGTGCAAAAGCATTGGCATCAAAATAGTAAGTAAAAGTACTCATATGCAAATTCGCTCATTTCAGAGTGTATGAAATGACTGGTTTATGATTATAAATTAATTAAAGTGTTATCACAGCTGATAAAGGTGGTGCTAATTGTAATAACTTTATGAACTGCTGCTTGATATCTTAACCTAAATGTCAATATTGATTTAATCAGAATGAGTCAAAAGCTGTCAGATAAAGTAGTGGAGTAGTTTCTACTTTTACTTGAGTACTTTTACTTGAGTAATGGATCTATCTTCCACCTCTCTTCACATCTCACTTTCTACCTGTTCTGTTGCATAACAAACATAAACACATAATCTGTCATCGAGCTGTAATCCGTCCTGAGGGCAAATCAGAGAGTGAGGGGTCATGAAGGAGGAGGAGGAGAAGCGTTGAAGGCCAACCACACGGAGGACCAACCCACTGCATGTCGAGTCCTGCCTGCCTGCTCTGTTCCCACATCACACCAGAGCCGCTGCCTGACACAACTGCTGCTGCTACTGGATATTTACCACTCTACAGGTGCGTGGAAAACGGATTTAAAGTTTACTTTTCTGACCATTTGGACGGGTTTGTGCGTAAAGACGCGTAACATGGGTCCGTGACGTTGTTGGACGGGAGTGGTCTTTTTTTATTCTTTGGGTATCGATATTTCTTATGGTTATGACTATCGTTTTTTAAACTGTATGCATGACAACTAAAGTTGCCCGAGGCAGTGTCCTCTTTCTGTTGGTAAGTGGAAAAGTACATTCAAAGTTACGGTTGTTGGATAGGATGCGTAAAGACGCGAGAAATGGGTTCGCGTTGCTCTGAAATGCATTCAGTGTATGCAAGTGGTCATTCGTAACTATTACGTTATGTACTACTGGGTTTTTACGCATTTACAGGTGCGTGGGAAAGTAGCTTTACATGTTACGATTATTGGATAAGATGCGTAAAGTGGGTTCGTGCTGCTCTGAAATGTATAATGACTTACTGTTAGCAACTGGTCCTTTTGGAACAGTGTGCGTGTTTCCTAAATCCGTGTCCTCTCTGCTGCTTCTCCTGGATATTCACGCAGTAACAGGTGTGTGAAAAAGTGTTACAAAAGTTACGTTTTTAACATCCTGGATGTATAGGATGCGTGAAGATGCGTGGAATTTGAATGATGGTGACTTTACCGTAAGCAAATGGTCATTTTTTATTTCCTACCGTATCGATATTGCTGATGGTTTTGACAACACCAATCAAAGTCGCGTGAGCCCGTGTCCTCTCTCCGCTGCTACTACTGGGTATTACAAGTGATATTGTTTGGAATAGATGCGTAAAGATGAGTCAAATTGATCCGTGTTGCTCTGACATGTAACTTGTTTTTTAACTGTGTGCCCGAGTCCTCCCTCTTTGGTGCAACTTCTGGATATTAACGTTTTTACAGGCGTGGGGACTGGAGTGTTTTAAAAGTCACGTTTTTGCCATTTTTGTCGGATAAACTGCGTGAAGATGGATGTGTTGAAATGGATGTGTTGCTCTGAAAAACATTCAAAGTGACATGTAGTCAGTGACAACTGGCTGGTCCTTTTAACTCTTGTGGTATCTATCTCATGCGTTTTTTTATGATTCATATACATATGCTTCCAGTTCCTGTTTGAATGTGTATCCGTTGTTAAGCACCAGCTGGAAGCATTTATTAATCCTTTATTTTGTTTATAAAACTGTAATAATCCGTACAAGTAAAAGCATACAGGAAACTGACAGCTCAGCCATGAAAATAATCATTACTAAGTGTTATATTTTCTGTTTGTATTCTGACTCATGTTCATATTTTCTAAATTAATCCAATAATGAATTTCCTGTCATTATAAGGGATCGTGTTTATGTGTAGTCATCCTCACTGACTTTCCTCTCCTCTTGTTTACTGCAGGTTGGCTCTCATCGCCTCCTAGTGGCAGAAATTGAGACTTTGGGAGGAAAATTCTCAAAACCACAGGAAATCCTCTCTGACTGCATCAAAAGGAACACATTTCCTTCAAGCTTCTAATACCAGAGAAATATGCACAACCAGAGGACTTTATGACAGCTTTTCTGTGGATCTAACCTTCAGAAATCGTTCAAATCCTTGTGGAAATAACAAAAAATGGCGACAGAGTCTTTCCATGCCGCCTACGCTGCTGTAGCCCCGTCTGCCAACCCGATGTCGCCCTCCACTGGAAACCTGCTTCGGATGTTCCGCTCATATCAAAGTAACTCTGTCATCTTGAAGCACTACAACTTCACAGGGAAACTCGAGGGCAGATACAAGGAGGGACTCAAACCCGAGGCCATCGCTTTCCTGCTCGTCTGCGTGCTCATCGTCATAGAAAACGCCATCGTGCTTCTGGCCCTTTGGAAAAACAAGAAGTTCCACGTGCCCATGTACTACCTACTGGGCAGCCTGACCCTCTCCGACCTGCTGGCGGGCTTCACGTACATGGTGAACATTGTAACATCCGGCGCCAAGACTTTGAACATGACTCCGGTGCTTTGGTTCCTCAGAGAAGGCGGGGTTTTCATCATGTTGGCGGCGTCCGTCATCAGTCTGCTCGCCATCGCCATAGAGCGTCACGTGACGATGGTGCGAATGAAGCCGTATCAGGGCGACAAACAAGGTCGGATGTTCGCTCTGATCGGCGCCAGTTGGATGTTGTCCATTTTCCTCGGAGTGCTTCCCGTTCTGGGGTGGAACTGCATGGGTTTGTTGGACCAATGCTCCACGGTTCTCCCGCTCTACGCCAAAAGCTACATCCTGTTCTGCATCACCGTCTTCAGCGCCATCCTCATGTCCATCGTGGTGCTTTACGTGCGTATCTTCCGCATCGTGAAGTGCAACACGCAGCGTCTCGCCTCAGCACCGCAGCGAAAAGGCCTCTACCGAAAATCCCAGAAGTACATGGCGCTCCTGAAGACCGTCACCATCGTCTTGGGAGTCTTCATCATCTGTTGGCTGCCGCTCTTCATTCTCCTACTGTTGGACTTTTGCTGCCCGGCGAAAAGCTGCGATGTGCTCTTCAAGGCGGACTACTTTCTGGGTATCGCCATGTTAAACTCCCTGCTGAACCCCATCATCTACACGCTCACGAGCAAGGATATGAGGCGGGCGATTCTGAGGCTGCTGTGCCGACCTTGTCTGATGACGAAGGACGGGCAGTTGAAGAAGATCGGGATGCCCTTCCTGGAGTGCAGCACCAGTAAAACAGACGGCGTTTCCCATAGGCTGGAAGGACTGGAGACGACGGTGTCTTCTGGGAACTGTACGCCCTCGACTATCAAAGCGATTTACCCCAGGATGTCCAAAACATGACACACGGGACTCTTAGAGAAAGCACTCGGACTAAAACGTGGTCTCTAAATCTGAGCTGTGCTTCGTGTTGGACTGGAGTTTACATTTCCTGTTGCACTCTGCCGGAGTTTTTGGTATTAAAACCTCATGGACAGAATAAGCTCGATGCAACAGGAGTCCATATTGGGAGAAAGACAGTCGATATGCCTTAAGAGGAGGAGGCAAACTAGCATTACATTTATCTTTAAGACACTAAAAACACGGCCAGTATTAGTCAGAGCATCTTCCGTGTAGCCGTTTCCTTTCATCAGTGTTTGTTTTCCTCTTGAAAAGGAAATTAAAGGGCAGATGTTATAGATAAATACAGGGATTGTCATGATATCATCTCACAGTTGAAACATGAATTCATTTGGGTGGTTTGTTTGCACGTGATCTGGGAGCTGGGATTTGGGAGCTCGCCTTGACAACAGCAGCAAATCAACACTGAAAATGTAAACATGTGGAGCTTTTTTGGGCAGTTTTACTTAAAATGACTGAAATTGTTATTTATTAAATTAAGAAAACAGTTAATCAGTGAATCCTTTGAACAAATGCTCCAGAAAAGTAGTAATCTAATGTTGGCAGATAGAGAAATAATGCATTTGGTGGTTATATCTTTGGCCGTGATCTTCATTTTCCACTATAAATGAAGACGAATAGACAGCATGTCATCTCAATGGAGATGGGTGTTTCTTTTGGGCCAATTTTCTAAGAAATCCATGATATTTGAGCAAGATTTGGTTGAAAACTGGCCTTAAGAAAAGCAGAAAATCACAACAACAAAAACCACTACCATCTTTGTCCGTTTTAATTGAAAAATGACTAATTATAAATTGCAATTAATTCATCAATGACTCATTTCACAGCATTTATGTTGGTGGCTTTTCCTTTCCAATGTTTAAGGAAATCCCATCAAATGTGTCTTACATATGGATTTGAGGACAACAGCACATTCATTTTCATAATTAAACCACATTTTCTGGTAGATTTACTTGAAAAATGACTGAAATTATAAAAAAAACAAATCAATAAATCATGTCAAGTGAACTAAAGCTGTCGGGTAGAGAAACAAGTGATGTTTGGCTATGAATGACATCTCATGTGTGTTTGAATGAACACAGTGTGCAGTCGTTTCACATAAACCCATTTCATTGCGCTGATAAACCGAGGGTAAAGCTCAAAGTGTGCCCTATCTCGTCGCCCTGTGATACATTTAATGACATGTTGTTACAGGAGCATCCACACCCAGAAATCTGCAGCCAAACCCATGTAATGTCTGCCATGTGAGGCTTTTTGGTCATTCGCCCCGATGATCAGAGGCTCTTTTTTGCGCGGAGAGGCCCTGAACGCGTCATACTGTGCTTTGGAGGTCCCTTCAACACATGTAGTGACACGTGATGAATGACTCAAAGCAATAAAACCCGACAGCGGAGGTTTGTTGCCTTCTCGGGCTGCAAAATCCCATTTATGTGCTTAATTATGGAGAAAAGTTGCTCTACTTGTTGGAGAAAGTTCAATGTTTCTCGTGTTGAAATAGCAGATATCATCTGTTCCCAGAACAGGGGGTGGGCTTCTGGGGGGAATTCATTTTGTGGTTATAGTGACATAGAAAAATAAATGTCTTGCTTTGCCAACTGTGTTATTGTACATACATGTAAAGAGAAAATCTATTTACTTTGTTTTGTATACTTTGTAAATATCTATAGTCCTTTTTTTTTTGTATTGTGAAAAACCTGACTTAAATTATGATGTCACTTTTTATATGTGCACTGAATAAAAACATGTGAATGAAGTTTACCTGGAGGTGTGTGTGTGTGTGTTTATTTTAACTGGTAGAGTTTCTGTTTTCACACCAACACAACATGCTTCCTGTTTCTCACCGTGAGTCAAAACTAGAAAAGACGAATATACATGGGGAGGTGGGGGTCTTCGGATCAACAATATTGAATGTATGCAGGTTGGTTTCGGTAAACCTGTGAACCTGTAATGTCATTTAAATACAGCAAACAACGCATTTGTATTACTGAGGTAAACAAAAAAAGTTAATGTCCTCAGCAAAATGTATTTAAAGTATTAAATGTCCAAAAAATAAGAAATAATAATAATACAGAAAAAATATATATTGTAAATAATAATAAAAAATTGGCTAATTAAACTCATTTTGCAAAAATCTTAATTGCTAAAACTGACGGATAAATACGATGAAGTAGAAAGCTCAAGATGTCTCTTTAAATTGCAGTGTTTAAGTAAAAAGAAGCATAAAATAACAGCAAGTGAATCCTCAGTGATAAACGTGTCATTTATATTAGGATTAAACATTTCAAACACGATTATGATCCAGTGCAGATTAAATGATACAGATGAACAGAGCGAGGATCAGGCATGACTAACAGAGCCCCGCACCCCCGCTCACCACTTGTTAACCACTTGCTAAGAAGTGTGATGAAGCGGCAGAGACGAGATGCTGCTCTGTTTACCGTCAGGAAACCACACGCTGCGCCCAGTCATGATGAGAGCGAGGCGAGTGGCGCTATCTACCCTCCTCACCACCACGCCCTGCACCCTGTGGCATCGATTCCTCTAAACTGCTGACGAAATGTGCCACAGCTGAAATACAGATCATACTGACAATAACTTCGCCTTTCAGGGGACCCAAGGTCGCTTTACAGAAAAAACAAAACAAACAACAAATGAAGAAGAAGAATATCCTACTTTGTGTTAGCTGTGCTTTAGCCCTCTGTTACATGCAGTGGTGTGTGTGTGTGTGTGTGTGTGTGTGTGTGTGTGTGTGTGTGTGTGTGTGTATGTATGTGTGTGTGTGTGTGTGTCCTAGCATTACTATCCTTGTGGGGACCTAAATCTGTTTACATAGTCACGTGTGGGGACTCGCCTCCCTTATGGGGACAAATTGGAGGTCCCCATAAGGGGGATCATTAATTTTAGGGTGAAGACTTGGTTAGGTTTAGGCATGTGTTGGTTATGGTTAAGGTTAGGATAAGTCTCAAGGAAATGCATGTAAGTCAATGTAATGTCCCCTGAAGTGATGTATACGTGGTATGTGTGTGTGTGTGTGTGTGTGTGTGTGTGTGTGTTTGTGTATGTATGTATGTGTGTGTGTGTGTCTTTGTGTGTGTATGTATGTATGTGTGTGTGTGTCTTTGTGTATGTATGTATGTGTGTGTGTGTCTTTGTGTATGTATGTATGTGTGTGTTTGTGTATGTGTGTCTTTGTGTATGTGTGTATGTGTGTGTGTGTCTTTGTGTATGTATGTATGTGTGTGTGTGTCTTTGTGTATGTATGTATGTGTGTGTTTGTGTATGTGTGTCTTTGTGTATGTATGTATGTGTGTGTGTGTCTTTGTGTATGTGTGTATGTGTGTGTTTGTGTATGTGTGTCTTTGTGTATACAGACTTTTTGCACTACTTTTTATTTTGTATGTTATATGTTTCATTGTTGGAGGAGCTCAGGTCAGAAGAATGTCATTTCCTTTCTACACTGCAGCTTTGAGAATATGACGATAAAACCTTTGAGTCTTTTCCTGTGAGCTATCTGGACATCAGTCAATCAATGTTTATTTATAGCCCAATATCACAAATGTTACATTTGTCTCAGTGGACTTCACAGTGTGTACAGAATATCAGTATGACAATACGACACCCTCTGTCCTTAGACCCTCTGTCCTTAGACCCTCTGTCCTTAGACCCTCACATCGTAAAAGGAAACACTTCCAGAAAAGGGGAAAAAACACAGTTTAAAGGGAAAATGGGAGAAACCAGAGGTCTCAGGGGGAGATATCTAGTTTTGAGGAGTGTTTTTGTAAAGTGTCATTTTTAACGTTGCTTGTTATTGATTTCTTTTGTAGGAAAGTTATTCTAAGTTGTCCTCAGTTTGAGATGTAAATTGGCCAATCAGCGCTGCCCTTTTACCCCACTATCAGGGAACGCCCTCCAATAGCGTTTTCTTTGTTTTTGAACAGAAGGAGCTGAAACTCTCAGATGGAATCACTATGGGGGAATTCAGGTCCATCTTAAAGGACAGAGGACACCATTGGTAGATGTGAGTGCTCATATATCCTTAAATCCTTTTAAATGTTGCCAGTTTTTAATGATTTTTAATAGTTTGTTTTACTTCGCATATTGACTGGCTAATGTGACATTTTATTTGTGTTTTACAACTGTGTTTGTCTGCCTGTCATGTCTGTGTTTTATCTGTTGTACTTCGTACATGCTGCCCTTCTTGGTCAGGTCACTCTTGGAAAAGAGAATGTAATCTCAATGAGTCTTTTACCTGGTTAAATAAAGGATATATATTTGTCAGATAGTTCACAGATCTTTATCTTCACGGTCAACTTGTATATATTTCCCTCTTTTATCTGCTATTTTGAGATGTTTATATTGTATAATTGTGTATTTTCTACTATTTGTATTTCTAATTATGTGCAGTACTTTGTTTTACATGCTGCTGCAACGGAAGAGATATCCCAATGTGGGCTGAATAAAGTATTTCTTATACAATATGTGTTATAAAGGCTGATGAACAAGCTGCTTTACTTACCATCGGTTGTTACGTTGGGAGCATTTCGTTGTCCCCATTAAGTCCTTTTGGGAGAAGGAAGCCGTTAATAGAATATGTCAAAGCTTGAATTGAATAACAGGTGTTCAATGTTTCTGGACCACGAGATGATGAACTGTAGTTAGCATGAACGCTATCACTTTCTCGTGCACATAATTCAGTCATACTTGCTTTTCGATTTATTTCTGTATGTTCTTTAATATTTAAATTATATTTCACTGGGATAACTTGTAATTCTTGTAACAGGGTCTATGCAGGAATCCTGAAGTCAAATGTAAAACCTTTTTAGACCCTTTCCTACATTTTAAGACCTCATCTCCACTTGGAGTTTTAACCGGTTACCTTACACTTTACCTCACATTGACTATATACAGTATTGATTGTCCTTCCTCCTTCTCTTCCAACCATTTGGACGCAGACTTGCATTTCCCCATAACGATGTTGCTTAGCAACCGGCGTAAACGGACCTCCGCGCGCTATCAAGCAGTGAGCGCGCGATGTCCTGTTCAGATGACGTCAAATCCAACGGGATGCCATCAATAAACTACACAGAATCACACTACACACCTACGCCATGACTACATTCAGGCAGACTGTAGAATACAACCTCTTTGGACCATTTATATACTTATTGAAAACTACAAAATGTAATACCTTGGAAAATGATACTTTTTAATAGCCTTAATTTTCGCTAAATTGATTTATCAACTTTTAATACTTTTTAAGACCCCGCGGACACCCTGGTTAAATGCATCATT
Organism: Gymnodraco acuticeps; assembly: GCF_902827175.1. Classification (NCBI taxonomy): domain Eukaryota; kingdom Metazoa; phylum Chordata; class Actinopteri; order Perciformes; family Bathydraconidae; genus Gymnodraco; species Gymnodraco acuticeps. The sequence goes on from NW_022989975.1 coordinate 91,824, forward strand.
GTGATTCCTTATTTTATGTTTTATTAATAGCTTTTGTAAGGAGGTGCATTTGTAGATTCCTTTGCTGGAAACAATACAAACGCCTATTATTCCACCTTTTCTTAAGCTTTCATCAGCATTTCTCTCTCTTGTTCTGCAATTGGTACAAAGTATATCTAAAAAACATAAAACATAAAGCAGCTTCTCTTTGGAGAAATAAAGGCAAATGAATACCATACCAATAGTCCTCTAGCGCCCACTAGTGTTCAACTCATCCCCGTCTAACACTATAAAACATGATATATCCATGTCATGGCCATTCCTACTGTCTATTGTTGAGGTATACTAGAATAGATTTACACAAACTCACATTGGTTTCTCACAGCATCTCTGTATAGTATGTGTATTCACTCTGGCCTACACGCCTTGTTGGAGCTCCTGGTGTGGTTTCCTGGTTGCTGCGTGGGGTCTGCGAGACAGCGAGACACCGCGGAACTAAACACACACAGAGAAAAGAGAAGGCTGAGTGAGTGTGTGTGAGAGGAGCTCCACGGATTGGTCCATTTGGTCGTTGTTGTGACCAGGAAGAAAACATTTTTGAAAAAGAAAAATCTCCAACAAGACGTTCATAGTCTCACTTCTCTTATTTTTCATTTCCTCGCTCCTCGGGCTCGGTATCACCGGAAGTTGATTTGTCTGCGCCATCTTGAGTAGCGTCCCAGTGGCCTTATTTTTGCCGGAGGACCGAGGATCGATAATCGAGGAACTACCAGACCATCCTCCTGTGAAATCCTCAGACGCTCGCCCCGCCCCCTTGCTGTGTATCGCTCACTGATTGGACGATGCAGCGCATGCACTGACCTGGCTGCTGTCAGACGATCAGCTGTGCGGCGTCGTCACAAACGGACGTCGCTTCACGTGTCGCTCCGGAGGAAAGGACGTCCCATTGCTCTTAAAACTAATTTCCCTGCTTCTCGTGGTTTCCTTGCGTCTCTCCATGCTTCCCTGGTGGGAGGGACTAGTCGCAGGGAAACGACGCAAGTGAAGGACGCAAGGAATCCATTTAACCGAAGTGAGATGCAGCTAGAGACAGGTCTTCTCTGTGTTAGAGTTTTGCTCGCTACAGGGTGTACTTTGAGGGTTTTGACTCTGCAGACCGTTCACATGCAGAAAAACCCTCATAACACAAGGGGACGGGTGATAACTGGAAAAGCATGACATGGGACCTTTAAATACAATTAAAGAATAGCTACTGATTTGAAAGGAGTGAGATATTTAATGTTCATGAAACAGTGTAAACGTAGTAAAGAACATGAGAAAACAGACAACACAGATAAAGAGCACGCAGTTCCTCTCAGCTACCACTCGGTGCTGACGAAGCTCCACAGCTGGTCGCTCACATCACACGGAGATAACGAACACTTGTCCATGTTGATCGGAGTCGCCAGGTCGGGTCCGTAGTGAACTGCAAGAGGAGAAAACAAGAACGGTCACACAAAATGTCACTCGAGCTCCCTCCAATCACAAGAGCTCTTACGAAAATCCAATATTTAAAAATCTACGCAAATATACTGTGAACTTTGCTCTTTGACTTGATATTTCTCCTTAAATGCCACCATATGAATCCTGATGGCACACAGATGTTATTTTGGATTCATTACTAACCTGCAAGAGGAAAATATATGAACTCACTCAAAACAAAACCCTCAAAAGTGTCACATTCAAATCCCTGCCTTTCCCCCCCATTCACAATATCTCTTAAAGAAGGCAGTATTCAAAATGGCATACACAAATCAAGGTTTCAAGGCTTTTCAAAATGTACTACGAACTGTGTATAAATATACATCTTGATGGGGGCGTCACATCACCAGGGATTCATTAGGACAAGAGGAAGCGGACCGTACCTCCTTTTAAGACGTTGGGGGGCGTTTCGTACTCCCACTTGATCTTCGTTATCAGGTAGTACACCTGGGACACAAATCTGTAGAGGGACATGAAATGAAAATACTTTATGTAACTTATCGTGGAATTACTTTTGTGTATAAAATATCAGAAACTACGTCTAAATAAAGGCAAAGAGAAAGTCTTCAAACGTCTTGTTATGTTCCACCGACAAATGAATAAGAGCAGCACTGCGGATGTTCCACCAGTACATCTTTGTATGTGCAGTACGGCTTTAAAGTAACCCGTACTGTACATACAAGCTGCATTGTTTATATCTTAACAGTAACTACATCATTTTTTTGCTTTTACCCCTGAATCTCTAGCTAAACCTTTGTGCTGTGTTCCAAAGCTGTTACCGGTCGCGGGTCATGATTGATCTCAGTGCAAAACACTCCAAAATAATGACTATCATCCAATATAGTTTTAACTACATCATAACTAGGGATGGGTACCGAGCCCCGGTATTAAACGGGCCCCGGGCTGAATTATTAAAGACCGTGGTGCCGTTAAGCTCCGACGTTATCGGTCTTTTTATCGGTACAGGAGACAAGTAAAAATATATGTCATGTGTATTGTTGCTACACAAACATTATATTGCACACACACACACACACACACACACCACACACACACACACACACATCACCACACACACACACACACACACACACACACACACACACACACACACACACACACACACACACACACACACACACACACACACACACACACACACACACACACACACACACACACACACACACACACACACACACACCACAACACACACACACACACACACCAACACCCACACACACACCCCACACACACACACGAACACACACACCACACACTACCACACACACACAACACACACACACACCAACACACACACACACCACACAAACACACACACACACACACCACCACACACACACACACACACACACCACACACACACACACACACACACACACAACACACACACACACACCACACACTACACACACCACGATGGCGGAGAGAACGCGCTCCGAGGGTGGTTCGGTGGTTAAACTTTCCCGTCTCGATGCCTCGTTACCTTAAAGTGGAATAAGCAGTTTAGCCATTGAGGGCGTGCTGTTGGTTAACACGAGCAATGTGTCTAAACACTTAATAAAAGTGCTCCACATGCAGACGGAGGAATGCACCGGGTTCCACTGTCTTTCTAGCAGCTCTGTAGCCCCATCCACGAGGAACGTTTCCACGTCAGGTGTTATGTATGCTAGCAGCAACACACCGAGTTAACTACATTATACAAACATGGGTTAATGATTAGAGGAAACTGAGTTATTTATTTTGTTAAAGTTTCAGCTATTCTGTTCACAGTTCTGTCATCACATTATTTAATACGATTTGTTAAAACGTTGTTTCTTTTGATGTGAAATATTATTTATTTTATTTAAATAAAAAGCAATGTTAGTTTTGTTCACAATTTTTTCTCTCCAAAAGAACCGATAAGAGAACCGTTAAAAGACCGGACCGATAAGCGGTATCGATAAAAGTAGTAGTACCGTTAAAACCTTAACGATACCCATCCCTAATCATAACTTATAATGCATTCATAACCGTACAGTCCTGTCTAAAGTCAAAGATGAATCTTGACTGGGCTAAATGTGACCCCGAGTGACCCACAACACGCTGCAGGGTCTCCCCAGACCCCAACACCAAATTATACACTTTTTTTTTTATGGGAACTTCAGACTTGGCAAAAATGGTCAAAATCAGTTTGGTAGTGTTTGTATAGCTGCTGTGGAGGATATCATGAGGCCTCGTTCTGATACAAAAAACTAGAGCGTAGTTATTATATCATTTGAACTTGAAACGGGTCACCCGAACACGACATGAGGGTTAAACAAGTTTGGATTCATGTTTTTAAAGTGTGTGGCTATTCCCAATCATTCTGCTATAATGCAAATAATCGTTAGATAAACATAAATTATAATTAGAAATAAAAACATGGACATGAAATAGTTTCATTGTAGCTCAAATTGGCACTAAAATATATATTTGATCTTTGAGAAATATTGCTCTTACTGCAATTCATATATTGCACTAGTCGCTATCGCAAATTCAATAAAATATACACAATACACTTTACAGCTGGATCTGCGGGACTCACACAGCTGAAGGGATGATCTCGGTGGTGTCTTCGTCCACTTCACTGCGGAGAACGTCCAGCTCGTGTTCATCGACTCTCAGACTCTCCAACTCCCTCTGCAGAAATCTGGAGGAAAGTTAAGGACTCTAACAAAGACAGGATTACAAAGGACACTGAAAACTGTTCTGACTCACAGTATTAAAAAAGAACAGGAACAAGATGTTGTGAAAATACTGAATGTCCTCTTCCAGTCTGAGAGTAACATGATAACAAAGGTATCCCAACTGTAGCTGTGAACATGACAGGATGTGTGATTACCTAGAAGAGCATCAGGACTGTTTGAGGCAGATGATAGCTATGTGATTAACATGATGATTCAGCCTCTATGGAGACAGACATCAAGCATGCTCATTTCTGACGTGGAGCTAATCTGAAGTAAACATTGAATACTGCTTTCTATTCCTCCATCTTGTGACTGTGTAACTCCCTCTCTTGGATATCAGCATGTGAAGGACACTGTTCAGGAACTAGTTGATGCTCTGTATGTGATGACTCCTTCCATTCTGGAGAGGATCACAAACACATGGATCCTGAGACTGAAGATCAAGCCGGGGAACAGTGATTATTAACATTTTAAGTATTCAGAAAAATACATAATTTTGAGAAAAAAAGCCAGGATTTTGAGAAAAAGTAATACTTTTTAGAGAAAGTGCGAATTTTGAGATTGAGAAAAAGTCCAGATTTTAAGATTTTGAGAAAAAGTCCAGATTTTAAGATTTTGAGAAAAAGTCTGAATTTTGAGATTTTGAGAAAAAGTCAGAATTTTGAGAAAGTGCTCTGTATGTGATGACCAGGGTGGGATTTTCACGGCGGCCATGACGGCCATGGCCCCTCGGTCTGGCCATTATACCCCACAAATAACTGTACGTCCTACGGCCACCATGGCCTTCGGGCCCCTGCACTGTTAACAGTTGCTTTAAAAGCTTCAGAACAGTTTCTGACCTGCATTATGCTGCGTTCACAACGGACGCGATGCGAATACTCGCATTGCTCTAACCGCTGGAGTTTCACCGCGGCTGTCAATGACTCCTGTCATTCAAACAGGACGCGCTGGAGCGGGGGCGGGGCTTATATCCATGTAAATACTGTGGTGGAAACCAACTACGACCAAATTAACCTATTTTACCGTGATTTAATTTGTACTACACGTTTCGAAATGATGCCAAAGCAACTAAACTGGTAACGATTAGTAAAAACCAAGCTTTAATGCTTTGACAAGTGTGCAGACAAGACGGCATGCAAACCTTTTAAAATGCGTGTTTTGTGAATGGAGATTGGATCGATCAGGCTAAACAAACGTTGTAGCTGCTCCGTCCAAACTCACAACAACGTCCTAAAGACAGAATTAAAGCAGCGACTGTATTCGTCATGACACAGTCTGTGGTTTGTACATCTTTAACTTTTGTCCAGTTTCTGAACAGATGTGAGGAGTTGATTAAAGAGACGCATGCACACACACACTTTTGCATTTCAAAGTATTGCTTGTTCATACAGTGGGATGTTGGAGCTTCACTGTGCTGAATGATGTGTGTGCAGAGTTTGACCCTTGAAGGCTGTTTCTTCTGCTCTGAAATTGAATATATTTGTTACATATTAATAGAATTTTTGATTTCATTTTGGATTTGTGAATGGGAGTAGTAGTAGATGGAAAACATACCAAACACTAATTATTCAAAGTAAAGTATTTCATTTTAGATACGTTAATACTAAGGAGGCATATATGATGATACGATTATTGATATTAAAAAAGTGATTTGTTTTTTGTCATTAGAAAGTGAAGTTATTTATTTTTAAGCTCCAAATCCTAATGTTTCCCTCAATGGCCTTTCCGCCCTGAAAGAATGTGTGACACCAAAGGCCAAATGGCCTTGCCCCTAAAATGACGAAAATCCAAGCCTGATGATGACTACTTCCATTCTTGAGAGGATCACAAATACATGGATCCCGAGATTGAAGCTCAAGCCGGTGACGAGGGATTATTAACATTTAAAGTATTCAGAAAAAGTTAGAATTTGGAGAAAAAGTGTCAGGATTTTTAGATTTTCAGAAAAAGTTTGAATTTCCATTCATACTTTCATTCATACTTCCATTCTTGAGAGGATCATAAATACATGGATCCTGAGATTGAAGCTCAAGCCGGGGACCCGTGATATTTTTCATGTTGTTTATGAAAGGATACTGCAGCTCAGAGTCGGTCATCTGGCTCTTGGCGCTGCTCTTCCTCAGCTGATCCTCCAGAATCTGAAGCTCCTCCTCCCTCCGGTTCTTCTCCTCCTCCATGTCCATCAGCCTCTGACCTGCAGCCTCCTCCACCTGAGACACATCTGGGAGGGGGGGCGGCAACAAAGACAACATTTAGGATGAAGATCAGAGGGACTGGTGGAGTATTCCTGCTTAATGTCACCTCTCACATGTACAGTGAAATATGGCCCACAAATTAAACTTGTCTTCTATTGTACGACACACTAGTCATGTTCCAGTAAGCACCGTTTTTAAAGTTGAAAACATTTTCTAACAAATGTAAGTTGATAAGAAAAAAGCCAAATAACTTATTCACATATCAATCTTGAAAGATACCCTTCATATTTCCTCTTCTGATCAGCAATCTGAAGCTTCTGTTTTAAGGAAGGAGCTGCCAACACAATACATGAAGCCCTCTGGAGAGCTGATGGACAGCATTTTCAAGTATCAAGAATCATTGACCCACATTTGATTGAGTTGGCTGACTCATAACTGAACTTATGAGGCAATATACGTCCTTAGTGAGCGGCCCAGCCCTTCGTATGTTTCTGTACGTGGCCCTCAGTGAAAAACGTTTGGACTGTTTATTGCATGACATGTGACTTGGTAGACGCTTTTATCCAAAGCGACTTACATACTCAATACTGTGGGAAATCTCAGGGACACAACGACATGCTGACTGCAGTGGGACTTGAACTTGCAATCGAAGTCCATCACACTATCCACTGAGCCACAGCCTCCTTGCACTATTTCTATCCCATTTTATTTGTATTACTTGCACTATTTGAACTATTGTATCCGTGTTATTGTGTTGCTCTGTTGGAGGAGCCTGTGACCTAAGGTTTTCATTGATATATCTACACTGTAGCCGTTTCTCAATCTCGAGGATGCTGGCTTCCAAGCCAATATTTCAAGGATGCTACGTCATCGAGTGCCGCCGAAGGACTGTTCCAATCTCCAGCATACTTGGAATTCCACCGAGGCCGCGTCCTTGGTTTGGGGGAAATTTCGAGGCTACACATGGGTAGACTTCGCGTCCTTAAAATCCCCACAATGCTTTGCGCACGGACCAATTTCAAAAACCCTTGCGGAGAATGGCTGAACCGACGCAGCACACATTTAAATGTAAGTAGTGGCGTAGAACATGTTTTGGTAAATATGTTACTTTGTTACATTTGTTATCACCAAACATGTGTTCCGTGAAAGTAAAGCAAGTTCATAATTAGATAGACATCGTGAGGTATTTATTTTCGGTCCAGTTTATGTTGAAACCGTTAGAGAGAGTGGCACACTTGTTAGCCTGTTCCATTATTCTTCGTTTTCCGAAGCCGTGGCTTGGAAGCATACTTGCTTCATTTCTGAAGGAAGTGACTTGGAAGTACGCGACTACCAAGCCTGCATCCTCGCGATTGAGAAACGGCCTGAAGCTATGTACACATTGTGGGGGAAACGTCTGTGTAGCAATGCAGGAGGAGTCACCGACTCAAAGGAGACACGGGGAGAGCTGGAGCTTTGATGTCAAACACTGACAGGTTTTTTTGGAGCTTCGGCCGGAGAATTCACAAAACAAGTCCAAGAGCCAGAGGCTCTGACTTCACGGTAGAGTTGCCACGTGTATTCTGAAGAACTCTACCCAAGAGCCGTGTATCTAGCTAGTTCAGAGAGCATCATCAACATGCTGCATAACAAGATAGAACGATAACACCTCTATCAGCTGACGCCATCAGGCAGGAACAGGGAGACAGAACACTGAGAGCACAGCAGCCAAGGCTACGAGGTGCGTGTGCTCAGTCAGGACAGAACTGATCAACTGGGTCAAAGTTATGGGCCTTGGAAAATATTTCCCCAACACACGACAATAAAAGCCTTGAATCTTGAAACTAACTCGTGGTGACTTGCCTTTTAGAATCTGCGTTACCAGCCTCTTGGTCTCCATGTGTTTGTCGAACAGAGCCTGGTGTGCCTCCTTCACTTGGATCAGTTTCTCGGGCTGGCTGCTGTTGATGAAGGACACCAGAACGTCCCCCATCTCCTCCAGATCCTGGAACTTATGACTCTGAGCCATCGTGGGGACAATGCTTCCTGGAAAACACAGCGGAAAAGACGGTGATTAGTCATCGAGGCTGGCTAATCAGGAGGCGTGTGGCGCAGTGGATAGAGCCTTGGTGTTGGGGTCAGGGGGTCACAGGTTCAAACCCCACTGCAGTCAGCATGTCGTTGTGTCCCTGAGACACTGACTTCACCCCAACCCTGTGAGGATTGCCCACAGGGTTGAGTATGTAAGTCGCTTTGGATATAAGCGTCTAACAAGTGACATGTAATGTAATCATCAACAACAACAACAACAATAAAACAAATCAAACATAAGTAATCCCCAGCGATGGAAGAATTATTCAGGTGCAAAGTTATTTCAGAAGGAGAGGAAACACACAGTGGTGTAGAAATACCACATATCAACATGTTAACTAATATAACAGCATATTGTTTGTTGTAGTTGGAAAGTGTGGTGACAAGGATGTATATAATGAACCAGAAATATATCAGTACATTTCAATGAATAAATAACATGTCCTGTAACTTTAACACTACATTGTAGTAGGAAAAGTATGTTGACTTCTATAGATTCAGTTATATTGTCAGAGGCACAATAGCTACAGCGTGGTCGTTGACAATGAAAATATATCGTCTTCTTAAGAGTCCTACAATGCAACACAAAAGTAAAAGAGAAAATGAATCAAGTAAGTTGCAGGACTAACACAAATATGTAACAGCATGTACAAATACATACGGTTCATTGTCGCGGCCTTAAGACAAATTAAGTAACGTTAGAACAATACATGACATTTTTCTGTTGTGACACGAAGAGAAAACCCTGAAATACCAACCATTTACCACCAAACTGGACTTAAACTCATGTTATTTAATGTACATTACTTTCCAAACACTGACCCTTTAGCTGACATGCTAATGTAACGGAAAGCAACATCAAAAAGGTACATAAAGTGTCTAAAAAGCCTCGAACTCTCGCTGTGTTTTGTATATTGTTTACAACGGATGTTCCAACGGATAGCTAAACTATGATTTAATGACACAGACACGCAACATAATGCTACAATAGTATCATCGACTGTTTAACTAACTTGTTATACCAATGTTTAAGGAAAATATGAGCTATTTATTGTTCAAATAAAGCAGAAAACTTGCCGTTAATTCCTGAGATTCAAACTGACAGTGAGCGCGCCTCTTCTGCTGATTCTTCTTCGTTGGTTATTGGGCGGAAATACAGCAGCTTTTGACGTGCACGTGCACAGCGCCCTCTACGGTACAACAGGAGTTATTAAATACTCACTGAAAACAGGTGGGAGAAGTACTCAGATCTTGTACTTGAGTAAAAGTAGAAGTACTCAGATCTTGTACTTGAGTAAAAGTAGAAGTACTCAGATCTTGTACTTGAGTAAAAGTAGAAGTACTCAGATCTTGTACTTGAGTAAAAGTAAAAGTACTCAGATCTTGTACTTGAGTAATAGTAGAAGTACTCAGATCTTGTACTTGAGTAAAATTAGAAGTACCAGAGTGTAGGAATACTCTGTTCCAGTAAAAGTCCTGCATTCAAAATGTTCCTCAAGTGAAAGTAGAAAAGTATTCTCATCAAAATATAGTGAAAGTAGCGACAGTAAAAGTAGTCGTTGTGCAGATTGGTCCATTTCAGAATAATATATATGATATGTTTTATAATGATTGATCATGAAAGTGTTCTCAAAGCTGGTAAAGGTGCAGCTAGTTTGAAGGACTTTGTATACTGCAGGGTAGCTGGTGGATTTACTCTAGGTGGAACTAAAGTCTGATTTAACACTTGGTTATATTTCACATCATTCATCCAGATCTGTGAAGTCACTAAAGGGATTAAATACATGTAGTGGAGTAAAAGTACACCATGTACCTCTGACTTGTAGTGGAGTCGAAGTACAAAGTAGCACAACATGGAAATACTGAAGTACAAGTACCTCAAAAATGTACTTATGTAAATCTACTTAGTTAACTCCACTGCTTTGAAAAAGGTGCCATGATTATTTAGTCAGTTTATTTTAGCACAAAACCTGGGGAGGATCAAGAGGAGTTTTATACCTGAAGGATTTAACAACATTCATCTTGTTTACACATCATAGAGGTATAAAAGTGAATAGCTTCCGTCCACCTGGTTCAAAGCATGTAGAAATACAATGATGGATCACACATCTGCTTTAATCAGCTATAAGAAGACACAACAGCCAGGGAGTTGTTGGGAAAAAGATACATAAGTCTCATATCTTTTCAAACCAAGTTGTGTCATTTCCAGAAACAAAATGTCACTGCAAACGTTATCTGCAGGTATCTAAACACAATGCAGCGAGAGGAATCACTTTAAATTGTTTATTTAACTGTAAGCCTAAACAAACGGTTATGTCAAAAGATGTAGTAATTTTTTTTACGATTCGGACATTTTGAGGGTGTGAAATGTCTTCAACGCTGAGAGCACAAGACTGTACTGTTGGGATATTTCTAAGATGGCGTCTCACTCCTTGTTTTTCTGCTTGTCCATCTTCTCCTGGTCTTTGCGTCTCTGCCGGCCGAGCTGTCTGAAGAACAGTCTCTTGGGGTTCAGGCCGTACGCCTTCAGTCTCTGTTGGCTGAACTCTCGTCCTCCGATCCTCACCCCGGCTAATCCTCCCGATGAGGGGCGCCGTCCTGCGGAGGATTTCAGCTTCGCCTTCGGCCATTTTGTCCTCTCAGTCCTGTTCCTCACCTCCACAGGTTTCTCTGCAGCGGCGACCTCACTCTCCTCGTCCTGCTTCATCTTGGGGATCAGAACCTCCTCTTCTTCTTCGTTGTTGTCTCCTGCTTCTTTGAGAGTTACAAGAGTCTCCTCGGTGGAGTCCATGATGGAGGTGGACTCTCCATTTTGGTTCTTCAGATGATCCGTTCTCTTCTTCCCGACCTTGTTTTTAGCGTCCTCCAGCTCTTTAGCGTCCCTGTAGATCAAATGAAGAGACATATTGTTAGATAGTGCTCCAAATTGTAGATTCATTATCCAAAAACCTGGACATTAGTCAGCTTTCTTTCACTTCCTGTTGCCTCATCTGGAAGGCAATGTTTCTTTGAATGCGTAATTTTGTTTGTTAGCCTGAAATAAGGTCTTTGATTAACACAAGCTGAAGAGATTTTATAATTTGGTTCTACAACAAAATATGTAAGAAAATACCCCACTGGTGAATTTTAAAACAGCGGTTGCTAACAAGTGTCTAAATGAGACAACTAAACGTCATCACGCCCAACATTAGCCACCTTTAGCTTAGCGGTGGTGACGTGAAGTCATGTGACCGTGCTGTAGTTCCTTTATAGCCCAACATTAGCCACCTTTAGCTTAGCAGTTCTGCCGTGAAGTCATGTGACCGTGCTGTAGTTCCTTTATAGCCCAACATTAGCCACCTTCAGCTTAGCGCTGGTGACGTGAAGTCATGTGACCGTGCTGTAGTTCCTTTATAGCCCAACATTAGCCACCTTCAGCTTAGCGCTGGTGACGTGAAGTCATGTGACCGTGCTGTAGTTCCTTTATAGCCAAACATTAGCCACCTTCAGCTTAGCGCTGGTGACGTGAAGTCATGTGACCGTGCTGTAGTTCCTTTATAGCCCAACATTAGCCACCTTTAGGTTAGCGGTGGTGACGTGAAGTCATGTGACCGTGCTGTAGTTCCTTTATAGCCCAACATTAGCCACCTTTAGCTTAGCAGTGGTGACGTGAAGTCATGTGACCGTGCTGTAGTTCCTTTATAGCCCAACATTAGCCACCTTTAGCTTAGCGGTGGTGACGTGAAGTCATGTGACCGTGCTGTAGTTCCTTTATAGCCCAACATTAGCCCCCTTTAGCTTAGCGGTGGTGACGTGAAGTCAAGTGACCGTGCTGTAGTTCCTTTATAGCCCAACATTAGCTTTTAACTTCAGAAATCATAAAGTGGTGTTAAAATGTGGAGATCATCATGCTGAACTGAACGTGTAAGTATCATAAACGTTTGTTTAACACAGATTATTTTCTCCAAAAATGTCCTCCATGTTGAAGGGACCAGGGAGATGCTAACTTCCAGTCGGCCATCAAATCTACGTCACAGTTGTAATATAAAATACACTTACTCAGAATAGATGGAGCTCAGGATTTCTTTTTTCCTCTTCACATTCTTGGCCTTGATCTTATAGTTATGTAAATCACTCGACTCCTCCTTGTCAGACCTAATAAACAAAGAGAGAATGAGTAAAGGGCATCATCTGAGACAACAGAACATGTGTGAATTTAAAATGAACAGCGGTCGTACCTGAACATGCACGTCTTCTTCAGAGACGCCCACTGGTTCAGCTCCGTATCGTCAGCATGTAGAATCTGAGGGAGGAAACGGAGACTTTGAGACACATTTTTTAAACACTTGTCTGGACTCCTGTAGAGTTTTGAGATGTGCTGCTGTTTGGTCTGCTCAGCGAGAAGATTAAGTGCAGATCATTCCCTGGTCAGAGCTGCTCCCGGAGGAACACAATACCAGATCAGTCACTTGTAACTCATCATAGCAGCGCCTTCAACCAGCAGACAGTGAGAATTTATTATATCAAGTGTTTCATTCACCTCTTTTCAACGAAAGCTGTTCCAGGGTTTGAATCAGTTGCTCTATCGCAAACCATTAGCTTAGCTTATTGGCTCCAATTCTTGCTATCGATTAGCCAGAATTGCTTCGATGGCTACTGTGGTGGAAACTCCACACTTTAATCCTCTTCTGGTAAGAAATGAACAAATACAAGTTTAAACCAAAGTCCATTTCCAGCTGGAAGGACAGATAACCTGCACCACTGATGTAGTACAAGGATCTGACCCCATTACAACAGAAAAACAAGCCCTTTATACAGGACAAGACAAAGAAAGGGGAAGGTCTTCAGCTAGAATTTACATTACAGGCTATTGAAATGTTGGCCTGATGGGCGAAACTTGCATACATGCTAATTACCAACCTAACATCCATATGATGATTGCCTGACAATGGTCAAGGCGACACCCTGAGAACATTTAGTAGGAGTGAATTTAAACTGTTAGAAAATCAACCACAGATATACCTATATATATATATATATATCGACTTATGATACATCTCCATGATAGCTAATAGAGAAACCTCACATCACGTAATCCTTTATTTATGGCGCTGTGTTGCTAAACATTTTTGGAAACTGCATGGAGTTGTTTCACAAGAGGGGAATGATGTTTAACTCCAATTGGCTGATAAAAAGCTAAGACCAAAATATGTAATTTCTTCTCTAGGGTTCCTAGTAGGAAGAAGATTAATAACCCTTAAGGAGTTCCTAGGTACATTTTTCAGCCATTCGGGTTTTTATTTTCAAGCCATTTTGGCTGTGTTGAATGAATATAGCTCAAACTTGTCAGAGGATATCATTTTAGAGTTGTATTTTGAATTGTTGTATCAGTTCCTTAAATTAGCCTAAAATGGCTAAGCTACACAAAAACCGACACATTTATTCCAAGCGGCAAAAAATGCCCCATTGAAAATGCTTTTTTTGACCCCACATTTATCTTATCATAAACAAATGAATTCCTTTATGTTAAGTTTTCATTTTGGATTACTAGCTTTCAATTTTTACATTTGTCTACAAGATGGCGATCATTTTAACTCTTTGAAGCATGTAGCAACATTTCTTACTGTTTTCTGCAAGTGCGCATTTTAAAAAGGGTTCAAATCCCCAAAATAGAATTCATATTTGAAATGTATGTGTCAGGCTGGAGTAGTTTTAAAAGATTGACTCTTTTAAAGTGGAAAAAAATATCACATTTTTACAGAAGTTTTTGTGAAGGTGGCATTTTTTGGCCTTAGGAACAAATACGTTTTTTTTTAAGGAACTCTTAAGGGTCAAGTAAACATCATTTTTCTGTAGTGCTGATGGTCTCACCTCCTCCGTGCTCAGGCCGAAGTCGTTGGGCAGCACCTGTCTGTAGCGGAACCTGCAGGGGAGGTCGTCGATGATGTCCTCGTAGTCCAGCTTATAGTATTCATCCAGGTACTGCTCGAAGCTCTTAGACTCTGAAACACAAGCAGCTGTCAGTCAGAGAACTACAGGAGGACGGTTTGTTTTAAAGGTCGCCTATTATACTGTTCTTCATCAATATATCACAGGTCTCAGATATATACAGAGCCTGTCTCTGATTGGCTGAAACTCCAAACAGATCATTGCAGCATTACCCATAATCCCCTCTGTTTCAGCCCTGTTTCAAAAGTGATGATTGTCTGTTACTTTAGATGACAATAAGGAGCCCCTCCCCACGCCCCTCTGAGAGAGATTTGGTTACAAAGAACTCAATGGTGCTCTAGGAGGAGATTCAGGTGATAAGGGGGGGGGGGTTACCTTGGTTGCTGATTGGCTAATGGTTACACAAGACAACACATCGTTATGACATCATAAAGTGGCCAAAATCTGATCAGCTCATTTTCAGACAGGTTTTTATAGAAATGGATCAAAAAGAGAGAGAATCTTTGTTCCTGAAACTTTCAGAGTCTCTTTCCACAGAGGGGACACATGTTGATGTAGAAGAGACATGAAGAAGAGGGGACACATGTTGATGTAGAAGAGACATGAAGAAGAGGGGTCACATGTTGATGAAGAAGAGGGGACACATGTTGTTGTAGAAGAGACATGAAGAAGAGGGGACACATGTTGATGAAGAAGAGGGGACACATGTTGATGTAGAAGAGACATGAAGAAGAGGGGACACATGTTGATGTAGAAGAGACATGAAGAAGAGGGGACACATGTTGATGTAGAAGAGACATGAAGAAGAGGGGACACATGTTGAAGTAGAAGAGACATGAAGAAGAGGGGACACATGTTGATGTAGAAGAGACATGAAGAAGAGGGGACACATGTTGATGAAGAAGAGACATGAAGAAGAGGGGACACATGTTGATGTAGAAGAGACATGAAGAAGAGGGGACACATGTTGATGTAGAAGAGACATGAAGAAGAGGGGACACATGTTGATGTAGAAGAGACATGAAGAAGAGGGGACACATGTTGATGTAGAAGAGACATGAAGAAGAGGGGACACATGTTGATGTAGAAGAGACATGAAGAAGAGGGGACACATGTTGATGTAGAAGAGACGTGAAGAAGAGGGGACACATGTTGATGTAGAAGAGACGTGAAGAAGAGGGGACACATGTTGATGTAGAAGAGACATGAAGAAGAGGGGACACATGTTGATGTAGAAGAGACATGAAGAAGAGGGGACACATGTTGATGTAGAAGAGACATGAAGAAGAGGGGGCACATGTTGATGTAGAAGAGACATGAAGAAGAGGGGACACATGTTGATGAAGAAGAGACATGAAGAAGAGGGGACACATGTTGATGTAGAAGAGACATGAAGAAGAGGGGACACATGTTGATGTAGAAGAGACATGGAGAAGAGGGGACACATGTTGATGTAGAAGAGACATGAAGAAGAGGGGACACATGTTGATGTAGAAGAGACATGAAGAAGAGGGGACACATGTTGATGTAGAAGAGACATGAAGAAGAGGGGACACATGTTGATGTAGAAGAGACATGGAGAAGAGGGGACACATGTTGATGTAGAAGAGACATGAAGAAGAGGGGACACATGTTGATGTAGAAGAGACATGAAGAAGAGGGGACACATGTTGATGTAGAAGAGACATGAAGAAGAGGGGACACATGTTGATGTAGAAGAGACATGAAGAAGAGGGGACACATGTTGATGTAGAAGAGACATGAAGAAGAGGGGACACATGTTGATGTAGAAGAGACATGAAGAAGAGGGGACACATGTTGATGTAGAAGAGAAGAGACATGAAGAAGAGGGGACACGTGTTGATGTAGAAGAGACATGGAGAAGAGGGGACACGTGTTGATGTAGAAGAGACATGGAGAAGAGGGGACACATGTTGATGTAGAAGAGACATGAAGAAGAGGGGACACATGTTGATGTAGAAGAGACATGAAGAAGAGGGGACACATGTTGATGTAGAAGAGACATGGAGAAGAGGGGACACATGTTGATGTAGAAGAGACATGGAGAAGAGGGGACACATGTTGATGTAGAAGAGACATGAAGAAGAGGGGACACATGTTGATGTAGAAGAGACATGAAGAAGAGGGGACACATGTTGATGTAGAAGAGACATGAAGAAGAGGGGACACATGTTGATATAGAAGAGACATGAAGAAGAGGAGACACATGTTGATGTAGAAGAGACATGGAGAAGCGGGGACACATGTCGATGTAGAAGAGGGGACACATGTCGATGTAGAAGAGACATGAAGAAGCGGGGACACATGTTGATGTAGAAGAGACATGAAGAAGAGGGGACACATGTTGATGTAGAAGAGACATGAAGAAGAGGGGACACATGTTGATGTAGAAGAGACATGAAGAAGAGGGGACACATGTTGATGTAGAAGAGACATGAAGAAGAGGGGACACATGTTGATATAGAAGAGACATGAAGAAGAGGAGACACATGTTGATGTAGAAGAGACATGGAGAAGCGGGGACACATGTCGATGTAGAAGAGGGGACACATGTCGATGTAGAAGAGACATGAAGAAGAGGGGGACACATGTTGATGTAGAAGAGACATGAAGAAGAGGGGACACATGTTGATGTAGAAGAGACATGAAGAAGAGGGGACACATGTTGATGTAGAAGAGACATGAAGAAGAGGGGACACATGTTGATGTAGAAGAGACATGAAGAAGAGGGGACACATGTTGATGTAGAAGAGACATGAAGAAGAGGGGACACATGTTGATGTAGAAGAGACATGAAGAAGAGGAGACACATGTTGATGTAGAAGAGACATGAAGAAGAGGGGACACATGTTGATGTAGAAGAGACATGAAGAAGAGGGGACACATGTTGATGTAGAAGAGACATGGAGAAGAGGGGACACATGTCGATGTAGAAGAGACATGAAGAAGAGGGGACACATGTTGATGTAGAAGAGACATGAAGAAGAGG
The DNA here is from genome assembly GCF_902827175.1 of Gymnodraco acuticeps. Classification (NCBI taxonomy): domain Eukaryota; kingdom Metazoa; phylum Chordata; class Actinopteri; order Perciformes; family Bathydraconidae; genus Gymnodraco; species Gymnodraco acuticeps. Next base: position 109,256 of record NW_022989975.1, read on the forward strand.
GGACACATGTTGATGTAGAAGAGACATGAAGAAGAGGAGACACATGTTGATGTAGAAGAGACATGAAGAAGAGGGGACACATGTTGATGTAGAAGAGACATGAAGAAGAGGGGACACATGTTGATGTAGAAGAGACATGGAGAAGAGGGGACACATGTTGATGTAGAAGAGACATGAAGAAGAGGGGACACATGTTGATGTAGAAGAGACATGAAGAAGAGGGGACACATGTTGATGTAGAAGAGACATAAAGAAGAGGGGACACATGTTGATGTAGAAGAGACATGAAGAAGAGGGGACACATGTTGATGTAGAAGAGACATGAAGAAGAGGGGACACATGTTGATGAAGAAGAGACATGAAGAAGAGGGGACACATGTTGATGTAGAAGAGACATGAAGAAGAGGGGACACATGTTGATGTAGAAGAGACATGAAGAAGAGGGGACACATGTTGATGTAGAAGAGACATGAAGAAGAGGATTTTTCACAATAGGTGTCCTTTAAGTGTCAGGATGTTTAGAGACACTCACGAGGGTCAAACACCGGCTTGTTCTGCGTGATGACTTCTGCAAAGTGAGACTTTCTCCTCTTTTTGCCCGATTGTGGCAAATCCTCTTTCTTCATCGTCTTCCTCTCCTTCTTCTTTTTCTTCTTGGAGGCCGTCTGCTGGCTGGGGTCGTAGTCTGCATCCATCTGGTTTAACACAGGAAGGATGTAAGAGTTTCTCTCAGATCACACACACGTTTGTAATATCCCAGGATGAAGGTTATATTGAAAGTTCAGTTTACTCACAATGAAGTTGTCATCGTCGCAGTGCGGCCCAGAGGCGTTATACTCTCCTTCCTCTTCACCATCCTTTTCTCTTTCCTCCCCAGTCCATGTGTCCCAGTTCCAGTGTTCTGCACACACAACAAGCTATGGGTTACATCTCCAAACTGCATATCAGGCTATATGCAGGAATCCTGAAGTCAAATGTAAAACCTTTAAAGACCCTTTCCATACATTTTAAGACCTCATCGCCACTTGGAGTTGTAACCGGTAACCTTGGCGACACACTTTACCTCACATTGACTATATACAGTATTGATCGTCCTTCCTCCTTATCTTCCAACCATTTGGACGCTAACTTGCATTTCCCCATAACGATGTTGTTTAACAACCGGCGTAAACGGACCTCCGCGCTATCAAGCAGTGAGCGTTGCACGGTGTACCGATACTTGAAAGGTACTGCGATACCCTGCCGTTAAAAACGTTACGATTCCTCCGTTTCGGAAGTTGGAAGTATTTTAGCTATATCTCTGACAGTGAGGGCAAGCCTACGGACACCACGAGACCTGTCTGTAAGAAATGTATTCATTTTATTAATACGAATTCTTGTATTTATTGTTTCAAAGTTTGTGTTCTGGTGTGAAATAAAGCACAATAATTACATTTAAGACCGTTTCCCTTTTTTTAAGAAAAGTATCGAAAAATAATCGGAATTCTTGACTTGGTATCGAAACCAAAATGTTGGTATCGTGACAACACTAGTTCAGATGACGTCAAACCCAACGGGATGCCATAAATAAATACACAGAATCACACAACACACCTACGCCATGATTACATTCAGGCACACTGTAGAACACAACCTCTTTGGACCATTTATATACTTATTGAAAACTACAAAATGTAATACCTTGGAAAATGCCGTTTAATAGCCTTAATTTTCGCTAAATTGATTCATCAACTTTTAATACTTTTTAAGACCCTGCCGACACCCTGCATAGATCAAACACAGTTGATTAATGCAAAGAATGAATAGGAAATTAAACATGCAGAATTTCTGACATGTGTTTCTGGCTGCTTCATTCAAATCCAAGCAATCCCTTCTGGTTCCTTTCAAACATAACAGGATTAACTTTACATTTTGAGTCAATAGAAGCACTAACGCATTGAAATAAAGCACGCGGTTTTAACAAAAGAAAGACTTACCCTCAAGTTCCTCATCGGCTTCAAACTGAGGCTTCTCGTCCTCTGCTCCTCCGTAGTACTCATCCCCGAAGAACTTCTAAAAATGGAAAGAAAATGTAATATATTTGAGTTGAAATGTCTTAAACCGGATAAGTTGAGTAGCATGCAGCAGACAAGTTGGCTGCTTTAAAGCTCTGCACTGACACACAGCTGCTCACTGACTTCTTGTAGCACAGTCTGATTAGATTAACTCAACACACCTGTGTGAGCGAGTCAGAGCTCAGGTGTTACTGATCACACTAACGAGATCCAGAGACCCAGCAGGAGGCAGCCTTCTCTACTGGGACAGGTCCAAATGTCTTTCTCTTAAAAAGTCCATTTGAATAATTGCTAAGCCCCGCCTCCTCTGTTACTGTCGACATGCCAGTCAAGGGCTGCAGTCGAATAGTCGCTTAGGAACCTTCCTAACGGAGTGAAATGACCCGGAAGTCCCTCACTGGCAGCCATGATAAGAGCCGTTCCAATTCTCCAGATGAAAGGAAAGGAGGTTTCAAACTTCCTTTATAACCTCCTTTAGCTTAGGAACCACTGGACCTCCCTCACCGAAAGGAGAGGAGAAAATGCTGCCCCACAATGCATTGCAGCCGCAGCATTTGCCGTCACTCAACAGTCGGCCGTTCACGGAAACAACCGATTATGACGGAGAAATGATATCATGAAAGTTACGGTGCTTATTAAGCTTTTTAAAACGTATGTGGTAAGTTGCCAAAGTGCTTTGTTTTGAACGTTCATCAGTATTATAATCAAAGAGAGAAATATGAACGTTAGTTTTTACTGAAATGATCGGATTCTCTAAAGTACCCGCAGTCTCTTCTCCTAAATCCTTTTGAATTCTCCTATCCACTATCCCTTAACCCCGTGACCTTTCACTCAGAGGTCAAGGAATAGACGATAGGGTTAGACGTTAGGAGCTGATTTTTGGATTATCCGACCGCAGCCATGCTCTCCATTCTCATCCCATATATTCACAACGACAGATTGTGGCTCTCCCCAAAGTGTTGAATGAACCCTGATTGGTCAGAGGATGCTTCCCTCTCCCAGGATGGACAGACGTGCAATAGATGTCTTTACACATTTTAACAAAACGCAAGTAAAGAATGAGCGTTGTTATTGTATTCAAGTGTGGAGCTACGTAAGAGAAGTGTCTGACATTTCTTTTAAACATTTCAGATTTGACAATAACCTGCTAAACCGTAAAGCTTATTGTCCTTATAGTAGGACAAGCAAGAGAAGCAGTTGGATTTATATTCCGCTACGTGTTTTGTAAGCATGTTTCCCTTGCTTTATCAAGGCTTTTTAGGACAAAAACTAATATTTTTGGCAAACCTAAAACGTGTTCAGGTAACACTGGAATGGGGTTGGTTGATCGTGAAAATGTACATAAGCTCAAAGTAAGATGTGCTTAATTCATCCCAATTTAGGATATGTTTGATTTTGACATGAGAGCAGGACAGAACAAGTCAATATAGTCCTCTGGGCTTTTGAAGTAATGCTTGTTTACTGCAAGTAGCTAACTAGATGTGCGTGCTAACACTGGCAACTTATGTCGGGGCAGAAAACTCACAACATTTGAAACTTTCCTCACACTATTCATATCTTACACTGTAACATCTATTTCTTCTTTTAATGTATATTTTATTATCTGGCTCCAAACTGGTGGAATGTTGGAGCCCATATTAACATACAGGCTAATTGGTAATCAAATAAAGAAGATACGTCCCCAGCTGACTCAGAAAGCGACTCAGGTTCTGGTCCAGGCTCTCGTCATCTCACGCCTAGACTACTGCAACTCCCTCCTGGCTGGTCTACCTGCATGTGCCATCCGACCTCTGCAGCTCATCCAGAATGCAGCGGCTCGTCTGGTCTTCAACCTTCCTAAATGTTCCCACACCACTCCGCTCCTCCGCTCCCTTCACTGGCTTCCGGTAACTGCTAGAATCCACTTCAAGACACTGGTACTTGCGTACCATGCTGCGAATGGATCTGGCCCTTCCTACATCCAGGACATGGTTAAACCGTACACCCCAGCGCGTGCACTCCGCTCTGCATCAACCAAACGGCTCGCTGCACCCTCGCTGCGAGGGGGACCCAAGTTCCCATCAGCAAAAACACGTGGGTTTGCTATCCTGGCTCCAAAATGGTGGAATGAGCTCCCCATTGACATCAGGACGGCAGATAGCTTACACACCTTCCGGCGCAGACTGAAAACTCGTCTCTTTCGACTCCACTTCGAGCGATAGAACTATTAACAAAGCACTTATATACTAATAAAGGACTGGCTTATCTAAAGCCAGTTGAGTAGCACTTGAAATGTTTTGGCTCTGTCGTGGCTTCCTTCCTTGTTTTTCCACCAAGCCACTAGACGCCTTAAACAGACAGTTCTAACTTGTTTCTTTCCTTAAAGTACTCGCAGTTTGAAGTGTTGCTTGGCCTCCAAATAAAACAAACAACTTAGGAATTCTTTCTTTCGTGATAATGCTTATAACTTCACAACTTAAAGGGTACTTGTACGAGTACGGTTAAAAACTGTTCCTCGACGGCGTCTCTCAACAGGTTGCCCATCACTGTGGCGTTAGCACAGGCGCCGTGGGAATTGTAGTCCTTTATAGTGCGTTGACTACAGACGTCACAATTAGGTGGCCTTTCTTATCAAATCAAAATACTGGCTCTAACAGGCGCTCTATGAAACCTGATGTACTTATATGATTCTTCAAGTTTGTATCTTGTTGGTCGAACGCACTTATCGAAGTCGCTTTGGATAAAAGCGTCAGCTAAATGTAATGTACTGTAATCTTTGCTTTTTAAACGCCTTTTTCTGAATGTCTTTCATTTTTGTAAAGTACTTTGAATGCCTTGTGTTGAAAGGTGTTTTCTAAATGGGGGTTTTCTATTGTGTTTCCAAATGTTTTTACATCGTGTATGAGGGGTTTCAGTCTGTGGCTATAAGTATGGTTTTATTGTCTCGTGCTTTTACATTAGTTTCTTTTCGGTTTTGTCTAAATGTATTCATGCTGCTTTTTATATATGTATTGATGTACAGCACTTTGGTCAACTGTTGTTTTAAAAAGTGCTATATAAATAAAGTCGGATTGGATTGGTTAAACTTGCCTTACTTACTTTGTATTCTTTGCACACTCAAACCTCTCGTGTTTACACTCACCTGCATGAGCTGGTCGTGCTGCCCCGGATCAAAGTCCCCCTTCAGGTCGTTGTGACTGAAGGCCAGCTGCTCGTTGCCCGTCAGCTCCTGCAGCTTCTTCAGCTTCTCCATGATCTCACTGCGCTTCAGGTTCTTCAGCTGCTTCAGCTGCTCCTGCTTCTGCTCCTTCTCCTGAGGAGGGGTGCACCGAGGGAGCAAAGGAAGAGCAGAGAGAGAGGGGGGGGGGGGGGGTATTAGATTCAAGGTTCAAGGCTTTTATTGCCATGTGTACACAGCTACAGTGTAGTTCTCATTATTTACTCAAGTCAAGGTAAAGAGGTCTTTGAAGTGTACTTCAGTAAAAAGTACCCATAACTAGCAGCTGCTTTAAAGAGTACCTGACCTCCCTTTATATTAATAGAACAATAATGTCATTGTTAGCTAATGAATGTTTCCATGCTGAACAACGGCAACATGACAACGTTTCCATTGGTCCCTCTTCTTTAGAGAAGACCAGGAAATGATGGATACACGGATCGTGTTCAAATCAATAGGCACGCAATGACTCTAAAGAATAATGATCACGCACCAAACACACATTCAGACTAAAGGAACCAGCTGTTTGGAAAATGAGAGAAATAGAAAGTACAGGTATTTGAGTTCAACATGTGAGAAGTAGAAAGTACAGGTATTTGTGTTCAACATGTAAGAAGTAGAAAGTACAAGTATTTGAGTTCAATATGTAAGAAGTAGAAAGTACAGGTATTTGAGTTCAACATGTAAGAAGTAGAAAGTACAAGTATTTGAGTTCAATATGTAAGAAGTAGAAAGTACAGGTATTTGAGTTCAACATGTAAGAAGTCAAGGTAAAAAGTCGTCAGAAAAATAAGTCGTGGAGTAAAGTACTGATAACAGAAACATGTACTTAAGTACAGTAACGAAGTATTTGTCCTCCACTACTTCCCACCTCTGTATATATGTAATAAGAGTCATACTGGAGAGATCAAGGGATTTTAACCTTTTGCTTCCTCTCCTTCACTTCGTCCCTTTTGAGTTTCCTGCTGTCGTCCTTGGTCCTCACGGAGGTGGCGATGCTTCGCGGGTACGTTTTGACCCGCGCTGCGTCCGGCTCTTCGTAGCGGAAGTTGTATTTCCTCTCAAAGTCCTCCTGACGCTCCAGGAAAGATTCGCCTTCCTCCTCAGAGTCCTCCACGTCATCCTGCAACACCTCCTCGTAGGTCGGGATCCTGAACGCATCAGAAGAGATTGTATATTAATAGAGTGGTGCAGGAATGAGTCCTTAAAGGTCACCTATTATGCAAAATCCCCTTCTTCATGTCTCTTCTACATCAACATGTGTCCCCTCTTCTTCATGTCTCTTCTACATCAACATGTGTCCCCTCTTCTTCATGTCTCTTCTACATCAACATGTGTCCCCTCTTCTTCATGTCTCTTCTACATCAACATGTGTCCCCTCTTCTTCATGTCTCTTCTACATCAACATGTGTCCCCTCTTCTTCATGTCTCTTCTACATCAACATGTGTCCCCTCTTCTTCATGTCTCTTCTACATCAACATGTGTCCCCTCTTCTTCATGTCTCTTCTACATCAACATGTGTCCCCTCTTCTTCATGTCTCTTCTACATCAACATGTGTCCCCTCTTCTTCATGTCTCTTCTACATCAACATGTGTCCCCTCTTCTTCATGTCTCTTCTACATCAACATGTGTCCCCTCTTCTTCATGTCTCTTCTACATCAACATGTGTCCTCTCTTCTTCATGTCTCTTCTACATCAACATGTGTCCCCTCTTCTTCATGTCTCTTCTACATCAACATGTGTCCCCTCTTCTTCATGTCTCTTCTACATCAACATGTGTCCCCTCTTCTTCATGTCTCTTCTACATCAACATGTGTCCCCTCTTCTTCATGTCTCTTCTACATCAACATGTGTCCCCTCTTCTTCATGTCTCTTCTACCTCAACATGTGTCCCCTCTTCTTCATGTCTCTTCTACATCAACATGTGTCCCCTCTTCTTCATGTCTCTTCTACATCAACATGTGTCCCCTCTTCTTCATGTCTCTTCTACATCAACATGTGTCCCCCTCTTCTTCATGTCTCTTCTACATCAACATGTGTCCCCTCTTCTTCATGTCTCTTCTACATCAACATGTGTCCCCTCTGTGGAAAGAGACTCTGAAAGTTTCAGGAACAAAGATTCTCTCTCGTTTTGATCCATTTCTATAAAAACCTGTCTGAAAATGAGCTGATCAGATTTTGACCACTTTATGATGTCATAACGATGTGTTGTCTTGTGTAACCATTAGCCAATCAGCAACCAAGGTAACCCCCCCCCCCCCCTTATCACCTGAATCTCCTCTAGAGCTCCATTGAGTTCTTTGTAACCAAAGCTCTCTCAGAGGGGCGTGGGGAGGGGCTCCTTATTTTCATCTAATGTAACAGACAGAGAATCAGCACTTTGGAAACAGGGCTGAAACAGAGGGGATTATGGGTAATGCTGCACTGATCTGTTTGGTGTTTCAGCCAATCAGAGACAGGCTCTGGATATATCTGAGACCTGTGATATATTGATGAAGAACAGTATAATAGGGGACCTTTAAACCGAGAAATTAGTCAGCATCTGATCACATACCGCTCATCATCGCCCTCATCTTCCTCCTTGTAGCCCTTGTTGAGGACGTAGTCTCTCAGGAAACATTCCTTATCGTCCAACTCCGGGTCATTCCAGTAGTCCCTTAAGTATTTCTGTCCCAACACAAACGTCTCATTACTGAGCAATCCTCAAAGATTCAACAGTCAAGGCTTTATCATCATGTGCTCAGCAGCTACAGTGAATGAAAAACTGAAGTCACAGGCTCCTCCAGCAGAGCAACGTGAATATAGGACATAGAACAACAGTGCAAGAGAATGTGTTGAGATGTGCACGTCTATATACAAGTGAATGGAATATGATATATAGATACATAATTAGCAAGATTCAAACAGTTGTTAAGAAAAAGAAAAAGATGGACCACTCTGTAAAACTATTTAACTACATGGTACACTGAAGTTGAAATGTGAGCCAAAATAAAAAGTGAATGTGTCTTATGGCCTGTGGGATAAGGCTGCTCAATTAATCGTATTTTTAATCGCGATTACGGCTTGCAACGATTACGAAAACAACGTAAATCGAAATAAAACGATTTTTTTTTTTATTATTACTTTTTTTTCTTTTCAGTTCAATTACATTACATTACATTGCATTTAGCTGACGCTTTTGTCCAAAGCGACTTACAATAAGTACATTCGACCAGGAAGACACAACCTTGAAGAAAACAGAATCATAAAGTACATCAGGTTTCATAGAGCCAAACATTTCAAGTGCTACTCAACTGGCTTTAGGTAAGCCAGTCCTTTGTTAGTATATAAGTGCTTCGTTAATCGTTCTAACGCTCGAAGTGGAGTCGAAAGAGATGAGTTTTCAGTTTGCGCCGGAAGATGTGTAAGCTATCTGCCGTCCTGATGTCAATGGGGAGCTCATTCCACCATCTTGGAGCCAGGATAGCAAACCCACGTGTTTTCGCCGATGGGAACTTGGGTCCCCCTCGCAGCGAGGGCGCAACGAGTCGTTTGGCTGATGCAGAGCGTAGTGCACGCGCTGGGGTGTACGGTTTAACCATGTCCTGGATGTAGGAAGGGCCAGATCCATTCGCAGCACGGTAAGCAAGTACCAGTGTCTTGGTTTATATTATACTTAAAGTTCAGGGTAATCAACTGTTAAAAACATACTGTTCACATTTTTTTCTCCAATAAATGGATGTTTTCAAAGTCAAGGAATAATCGCATTTACAATTATTGACCCAAATAATCGAGATTATGATTTTTGCCATTTACTGTGGAATGTAACAAACATGTGTATCTTACAGTTGTCTGATATGTCACACTCACCAAGTCCTTCACCTCCTCCGGTCCCTCGAGGTCAGTCTTGTCTTTCAGCCACTCCACAAAGTCTTTCTCCTCTTTCTCCTAAACACAGAAGCAGAGAGGTGATCCTGATCTGTGGGGCTCTTAGGTCGCATTCACACCTAATACTCCGCTTCCCACCAGACGACAGTGTGTTACATTCTTTCATTTTTCAGAAGGTTCGGTTTGCGTTCACACTAGGGCTGTCCCGGATACCATTTTTCGGGCTCCGGATATTCGGTAGTAATCAGCAGCGAATATTCGGCCCGCCCGCTTCAACTCGTGTTGAAGCAAACCGCTTCAACACGTGTATTTCGGTTTATTCACGGCATTCATTTTTTTATTCTACAGTATTGTTGTTTTATAGTTATTAACCCAATTTGTGTTCTTTGAAATTGAAAAGGATATCGCATTGTGTTTGTTACTTTCGTTGCAGTTGTATGTCTTAAGTGTAATTTGGCTTGGCTTCCTATTTATGGACATGCTTTTATTTTGAAGGAGAGTTAGCGCAGTTGACAGGAAGTTGTTGTTGCTATGGAAACAACGTGACGGAGATTAACGGAGAAAAGTAATATCTACATATAAAGACGGAGAAAGTAAACGATAACGTTTATGGTTAAGTGTTAGCACCCCCCGAAGAGGCACAAGCTCTTACGTTGATATTGGAGTTTTCAATAAATTCAATTTGAAAAAAACACACAAAACGAATATCCGAATAACAAAATTGACACCCGAATAGTACTCCAACGAACGAATATTCGGATATTCTGATATTCGGGTACAGCCCTAGTTCACACGGGCACAGACTATAAACTTTAAACACAAGTCATGTGCAAGGAAATGCTGTTCAACCATTGGTCAGACATTAAGGGGGTAAAAACGCAAATCCCGGCAATTTCTACCGTAGCCTCCGCCATGGAGCATCGGCAGGTGACATGCTGCTGTTAACCTGGAGAGCATATCAACAGAATCTAGCAGACGTCACATATGATTATATAATCAGCCGACGTGCGATAAAAAACATTTTATAAAACGGACAAGTCAAATCAAGCAATCTGATTGGTTCTTAGCCGTGATATAATGAGCGTATACCACGGGTAGAATTGTAGTTACTTTTCACAAGTCAGTATCCCTCCGCGTCTGAGAAAAAGCTACAACCGTTACAGCTGTTACATTACGTCCGTTACGAAACTAACTAACTAACAAAGCTTAAGATGGAAACATTTAAGGTTAACTTCGACCTCCGGGGGGGTCTTACGATGGAGGAGTGGATTGAGGAGTGCCTATCTCCAGAAAAAAAAAGCACCTAAACGACGACATGCAGAGCTACGTGAAGAGCAGGTAGACCAACTGGAAAAGTAGCACCATTCAAAAGCTTTCTGATGCGGCTCTTGAAACAAAGCAGAGACATTATGACCGTTAGTGGCCACAAGCCGAATCTCGGGGACCGGAGACAGTGGAGCAATATTCTCGCCAAGCAAAAGCCTAGAACAACCTCAACCTATACAAGTAACCTCGTAAGCCGGGTTTCAATTTTGCTATTCGGATATTTGTTTTGTTTGTTTTTTCCCTGTTTTTTTTCTTCAAATTGAATTTATTGAAATCTCCAATATCAACGTAAGAGCTTGTGCCTCTTCGGGGGATGCTAACTCTTAACCATAAACGTTATCGTTTACTTTCTCCGTCTTTATATGTAGATATTGTTTTTTCTCCGTTAATCTCCGCCACGTTGTTTCCATAGCAACAACAACTTCCTGTCAACAGCGCTAACTCTCCTTCAAAATAAAAGCATGTCTATAAATAGGAAGCCAAGAAAAATTACACTTAAGACATATACAACTGCAACGAAAGTAACAAACACAATGCGATATCCTTTTCCATTTCAAAGAACACAAATTGGGTTACATTAACAAATAACTATAAAACAACAATACTGTAGAATAACAAAATGAATGCCGTGAATACACGTGTTGAAGCGTTTCGCTGCTGATTACCGAATATTCGCCCCCCGCGCGGGCCGAATATTCGCTGCTGATTACTACCGAATATCCGGAGGCCGAATAATGGTATTCGGGACAGCCCTAGTGTAAATACTACGCTTCCTGTGTTTTGGACTGTGTTCACACCAGTGATGATCCGCTCCAGAGTTCACTTGCAAGCGGTCCGAAACCACCTGTTTTAGGTTGTTTAGTTCACTTCAGAGGTCTCGGACTGCGTTCACACCGACCCCAAACGAACCGCACCGAGGGTTAAACGCACCAGAGTTCGATTCAACCGGACTAAACAAGGCTGGTGTGAATGTGACCTTCAAAGTCTCTCTTCACTATTTGAAGTAAAGCACTTCCTCACCTCCTCGTCCTGAGATTTGATCCTCCGGGTCAGCAGCTCTGATCCTCCCTCTCTCTCGGGGACCTCCTCCTCTTCATCGCTGTCCTGGATGAACTTACGGAAGCTGAGGAGAGGTTTTACACTCTGTTAACCTTTGTGTAGTCTTTGTTTAAAGCACATTATTATCCACATGTATATATATATATATATATATATTTTTTTTTAACTTTTTAATGCTATTTTATTTCAGAAATATTTTGGAATATTTATTTCTAGTGTCTTTATTTCTCTTATGTACATTGCCTTGTTTTTAATGCTGCTGCAACGCAAACATTTCCCAAATTGGGATCCATCCATTTATCCATCCATCTATCTATCTACCTACCTACCTACCTACCTACCTATCCACCCATCCATCTATCTACCTATCCATCCATCTATCTACCTATCCATCCATCTATCTACCTATCCATCCATCTATCTATCTACCTACCTACCTATCCACCCATCCATCTATCTATCCATCCATCTATCCACCCATCCATCTACCTATCCACCCATCCATCCATCTATCCATCCATCCATCCATCTATCTACCTATCCATCCATCCATCTATCTCCCTATCTATCTATCCATCCATCCATCCATCTATCTATCTACCTATCGATCCATCAATCTATCTCCCTATCTACCTATCGATCCATCAATCTATCTCCCTATCTACCTATCCATCCATCCATCCATCTATCCATCCATCCATCCATCTATCTATCCATCCATCCATCCATCTATCTACCTATCCATCCATCCATCTATCTCCCTATCTACCTATCCATCCATCCATCCATCTATCTACCTATCCATCCATCCATCTATCTATCTACCTATCCATCCATCCATCCATCTATCTATCTACCTATCCATCCATCCATCTATCTACCTACCTATCCATCTATCTATCTACCTATCCATCCATCCATCCATCTACCTATCCATCCATCCATCCATCTACCTATCCATCCATCCATCTATCCATCCATCCATCCATCTATCTATCTATCTACCTATCCATCCATCCATCTATCTACCTATCCATCCATCCATCCATCTACCTATCCATCCATCCATCTATCCATCCATCCATCCATCTATCTATCTACCTATCCATCCATCCATCTATCTACCTACCTATCCATCTATCTATCTACCTATCCATCCATCCATCCATCCATCCATCTACCTATCCATCCATCTATCCATCCATCCATCCATCCATCTATCTATCTATCTACCTATCCATCCATCCATCCATCCATCTACCTATCTATCTACCTACCTATCTATCCATCCATCCATCCATCTACCTATCTATCTACCTACCTATCTATCCATCCATCCATCTATCTATCTATCTACCTATCCATCCATCCATCCATCCATCCATCCATCTATCTACCTATCTATCTACCTACCTATCTATCCATCCATCCATCTATCTACCTACCTATCCATCTATCTATCTACCTATCCATCCATCCATCCATCTACCTATCCATCCATCTATCCATCCATCCATCCATCTATCTATCTATCTACCTATCCATCCATCCATCCATCCATCCATCTATCTACCTATCTATCTACCTACCTATCTATCCATCCATCCATCCATCTATCTCTCCATCCATCAATCCATCCATATATATATATTTGTTAGATCTCACCTGTCTCTGAGCTGCCGCTGCTCCTGGATGTAGCTCGGAGAGGACGCTCTCTTTGGAAGAAAAATAATGAGTTAATAAATCATTGGTGTGTATTTGCATAATAATGAGGGGTCAGAAATATGTGTTAACCGGGTCTAATACCTCGTCCATTCTCCTTGCAGCCTCTTCATCATCACTGTCGTCATCGTCCTCGTATTTGCTGTAAAGTAAAAATACAAAGATCAGTGTTTCAAGTTTGAGACAGTAGTTAAATTAGAAATGTGGAAAAAGACAATGCAACTAAATAAATGAGTAGCTTTTATCTCATGATATGAAAAAGGGCTGCATGATTTGGGACAAAAAACAAATTGCCTGATATTTTGACTGATACTGCAATTCCAATATGGTTCGTAGTATTGGAGACAATTTTCACGTTAACATTGAAGTCTATTAAAATGATAATAGTGTGATTTTCTAAGAGGATCTGTCCCAAAAAGGTAGAATAATCTCTGCAGTTCCACAATACTTCATTCAGATATTTGCACATATATTTTGCCTTTATCATTTATTGTGCGTACTTGTAATAATCGTTGCAGCCCTTATAACTTGATTATAACTACAGATTGTAAGTAAAAACTGATGAGGATACACACAGGGATTTTGAGGTACACTATCCCCTGGACCAATAGAGTGGTGCAGTGACGCGTCCTAAAACCCGGAAGTGAGTTAGCATTTTATCCCTTCCTGTTCCCTCGTCTCAGAGCCAATGGGATCTCTCCATAAGAGTTTGGAAAATATCTAGAACTAAGGTCTGTGGTTGAGACACATTGAAGAGACGGATCACGTTTTGTTCTACGACATTAAACACATCAGCAGTGACCCCGCTGGTGATTTCTGAAGAGTTGACGTGTCTGAGAAACGATGGTTGTTACCAAGTGGCTGAATAGGACTACAGAAGTCGTGGAGGCCGTTGTACGTCATTACGCCGAACACGTAAACACTCCTCTAAGTTAGTTTCTGTTCTGCTTGAGAGCAAGTTCCTGCCTCCTGCAAAGTGTTCAAACAAACGCTTCAACTCGTTCCATTTAGAATCTGTGTGTTTGAATATGGATCTTAAGTTGGCGTGACGTTGAAGTCGTGCTGCTGAACTCGCCTGTAGTTCGTTTATAGCATAACGTTAGCATTTTGCTTCTGGCGATTAGATTTATGATTAGAAAATAATAAAAGTAGGGTAGACATGTGGAGATTATCCGGCTGAACAAAACGTGCTTTATCAAACAGGTTCGTTTTCCACTGACCTTATTTCGAGCTATTTTCCAAAATCCTATGGAGAAATCCCATCGCTTTTTTGTCGAGGGAACAAGCAGCTTACTTACCGGAGAAAATACGTCATCCCTGCACCACTCTATACGGCATCTCTCTGAAGATGTGATGGCGGTGCGTTCAAACACTGTTTTTATTAATCAAATATCAGTCTGTGACTCACCCCTCCTTCTCCAGTATGACTTTACGCTCGTAGTCCTTCAGGAACATCGGCTTCACGGCTTTCTTTGATGTGGAAGCCTTCTCATCACTGATGGATGGACCTGAAAGATTTAAGAGATTAACACATTAGAATGAAGATGTCCTACAGACCCTGAACGCAACACCGAATACACTTTACCCTCAGAGTAGAACGTGGCGTCTTCCTGGTAGATTTTGGGGTCTTTCTTCTTCAGCAGGGACAATGTTCTGTAAAAGTCCCGCTCCACTGCAGGGTCCAGCTCCTGGGAAGACAGATATATAAGTCAGTCATTAAAATAAACAAGTTATTGAGCTGTGTGTTGTCTAGAAAGAGAAGAAGAGAGGCTCACCACTTCACTGTCATCAGAGCTGGACTCAGACTCAGAGTCATCCGCTTGGTCTCCATATTTGTCCTTTACTGCACAAGAGTTATTATACAGTTATTATAATATGTGAGGTACATGATTATGTTTCTCACATGATGTTACTTTGTACTTTTACCCCACTACATGATACAGGCAAGTATTGTAATCTTTACTCCACTACTTTGGAGATTAAGGTCAAATACAACATTTTAAAAGGCTAATAGATTACAATATTAGTTATAAAGTGTCTTGTTGTAGATTACCCTACCCAGCAGAGTATTTCATTCGTATCAGAATACTTTATTTAACCCAAGGGGAAATTTGGTTTTAGTGACATTAGCTTCATTTCAGAATACATTTAAATATGTATATAAAATAAGAAATTAAGTATGCAATAAAATATCAACTAAAAATACATTTATATATATTTGGAAACACAATTTAAAGAACTATACATAGGTTATACAACAATACTTATGTACACATGTCATTATTACAATATTTGCAGTAGCTAAACATGGTGTAAAATGATATTCAATAAAACAATATTTGCATTGGTTAATAACAAGTTAAAGTAGCAGCATTTAATTGACAATTATTACTATTAATAATAATACAATTATTAATATATATATGAGTCTGAAATTGGACATAAAAGTACTTTAATTATTGATGATGCTTTTAGTTTTTACTTTAGAGTACACTTTTAAATAATGACTTTTACTTGTAACTGAGTATGTTAACACTGCAGTATTGCTTATTGTACTACATTAGATATCTGTTCAAACCCAGTGTATAAGAATAACAACATAAATCTGCTGCTGGTCCCCACGTTGTGTTGTTAGCTTGTCAGTTAGCATCGTTAGCTGAAACACTCACGTCTCTGCAGCTCCTCTTTCTGTCGGTATTTGTCATACTTCTGAGCAAACCCGGAGTTTATCTTCAACTCCGGTCTGCCTGCCATGGTTCTTTTTAATTAGGAAGTTATCTTTAAGCTCGAATAAAAACGACACGCTGGTAACCGGAAGTCATTTCAAGCCGCTGCATGTGTGTGGAAAACGTAAACCACGTGGGTTCCGTTGTACACGTCATAGATCACGTGCATTACGTACAGTGTCCAGCAGAGGGCGCACTAATGCATTAGGAACTGCATACATACAAGATGAGGAGAAGTTGAGGAAAAATTGTATTTACATATTTAACACATTTATTATGGAGATTAAAATAATGTTTGTATGCGTGTTTTATGTGTGTATTTTTGTACAATTAAATATATTTTTATTTTGTTATAAAAACTAAATCTTGTTTACTTTTATTATTTGTTATTGTTTATTAATTTATATATACTTATTTCGGGGGGGTTTTCCGTACATTTTTCTTAATGAAAATATTATTCTATTATTTATTCAATTTCTTCCAAACAATTCAATGTGTAAAATAAAAAAAAACTACCTAAATTATGTCTATAAAAACTACTACTAAAAGATATCCTGCAAAGAAGCAATTGAAATATTTGATTGATATAAACATGCATTTTTTTTAATAAGCACTACAACCAATAAAATAATGAATAAAACGTTTTTACTGTCAGGAAAAAGCCTTTGTTTTTCCCTATAAAAAGCTGTTATTTTGAACAGGGTTACACATTTCTATTGCATTTATTAAAAGTCTAATGTCTACAGAGCAATGGTGAACCAGTGTTTATCAGCTAGTCACCTATTTGTCCAAAAAGCCCACAAAGGGTAAATAATAAAAGTGATTTTTATGTGACAAAGTGAGTGTTTGTTTAATAACGGATCGTCCAGAACACTGTGGCTTCACTATTTGATGTTTACTCGATGCATGGAGAGTAGAGGGGGCAAGGATGTGTGACAGTTTACACTCAACACAACGTCAGAAAAGTGTGCACAATCAGGAGTAAACCTGAGTTGAGTGACTCAGATACAACATAGATCTAGATCAAGATATGAAGAACATCCCCTGTAACAGAAACATATAACTAGATCATTAGAAGTTACATCATTGTAAAAATAATGATATAGCTTTATTTTTAAAGAACTTTTTATACACAGGATGCAGCTCAAAATGCTTGGCACACAACAGAAGGGTACAAATATAAAATGTTACTTAATTTTCAGGTGTATATCAGTATGTAGAGTCTCTACTTTAAAGAGTCCTCTCCTGCTGATGTTCAGGTGTATATCAGTATGTAGTGTCTCTACTTTAAAGAGTCCTCTCCTGCTGATGTTCAGGTGTATATCAGTATGTAGTGTCTCTACTTTAAAGAGTCCTCTCCTGCTGATGTTCAGGTGTATATCAGTATGTAGTGTCTCTACTTTAAAGAGTCCTCTCCTGCTGATGTGCAGGTGTATATCAGTATGTAGTGTCTCTACTTTAAAGAGTCCTCTCCTGCTGATGTTCAGGTGTATATCAGTATGTAGTGTCTCTACTTTAAAGAGTCCTCTCCTGCTGATGTGCAGGTGTATATCAGTATGTAGTGTCTCTACTTTAAAGAGTCCTCTCCTGCTGATGTTCAGGTGTATATCAGTATGTAGTGTCTCTACTTTAAAGAGTCCTCTCCTGCTGATGTTCAGGTGTATATCAGTATGTAGTGTCTCTACTTTAAAGAGTCCTCTCCTGCTGATGTTCAGGTGTATATCAGTATGTAGTGTCTCTACTTTAAAGAGTCCTCTCCTGCTGATGTGCAGGTGTATATCAGTATGTAGTGTCTCTACTTTAAAGAGTCCTCTCCTGCTGATGTTCAGGTGTATATCAGTATGTAGTGTCTCTACTTTAAAGAGTCCTCTCCTGCTGATGTGCAGGTGTATATCAGTATGTAGTGTCTCTACTTTAAAGAGTCCTCTCCTGCTGATGTTCAGGTGTATATCAGTATGTAGTGTCTCTACTTTAAAGAGTCCTCTCCTGCTGATGTTCAGGTGTATATCAGTATGTAGTGTCTCTACTTTAAAGAGTCCTCTCCTGCTGATGTTCAGGTGTATATCAGTATGTAGTGTCTCTACTTTAAAGAGTCCTCTCCTGCTGATGTGCAGGTGTATATCAGTATGTAGTGTCTCTACTTTAAAGAGTCCTCTCCTGCTGATGTTCAGGTGTATATCAGTATGTAGTGTCTCTACTTTAAAGAGTCCTCTCCTGCTGATGTTCAGGTGTATATCAGTATGTAGTGTCTCTACTTTAAAGAGTCCTCTCATGCTGATGATGAGGGTTAGGCTAAGAGGTCCTCTATGACCATTAGCAGCACTATTGGTTAACCTCCATCTCCATAAACAGTCTGAGCAAAGGTCAGTGACGTCTGATTGGTTGGTTTTGTTTATTCAGAATCTGGTGAGAGTTATTTGGAACCTGCTGATACATTTCATCAGAATATATTCAAATGATTGTAAAACAACACATTGGCATAAATTGTGAAACTGCTAACATAATGTGATGCAATCAGAAAACAATGTCCTCAGTGAAGTTAAGCCTTTCTATAAAAAATGATAAACACAGGCAGTGAGGAGGAAACGCTGTAATCGAGCAGTTATTTATATCATAAATCAAGTGAAATGCTGCAGCCTGCCGTACGTGACCTTTGTGGATAAATGAATGATTAATGGCGTCGAGGGATCAGATGAAACTTTTCTTTGAAAAACAGATGTGTTTCTCAACAAAAAACAAGTTGTACCACAAACATCTCCATTACTGCTTTCACTGTGTTCCCTCCAGGGAGTTCCTCTCCCACACACTGAACATCAGCAGGAGAGGACTCTTTAAAGTAGAGACACTACATACTGATATACACCTAAACATCAGCAGGAGAGGACTCTTTAAAGTAGAGACACTACATACTGATATACACCTGAACATCAGCAGGAGAGGACTCTTTAAAGTAGAGACACTACATACTGATATACACCTGAACATCAGCAGGAGAGGACTCTTTAACGTAGAGACACTACATACTGATATACACCTGAACATCAGCAGGAGAGGACTCTTTAAAGTAGAGACACTACATACTGATATACACACTGAACATCAGCAGGAGAGGACTCTTTAAAGTAGAGACACTACATACTGATATACACCTGAACATCAGCAGGAGAGGACTCTTTAAAGTAGAGACACTACATACTGATATACACCTGAACATCAGTAGGAGAGGACTCTTTAAAGTAGAGACACTACATACTGATATACACCTGAACATCAGCAGGAGAGGACTCTTTAAAGTAGAGACACTACATACTGATATACACCTGAACATCAGCAGGAGAGAACTCTTTAAAGTAGAGACACTACATACTGATATACACCTGAACATCAGCAGGAGAGGACTCTTTAAAGTAGAGACACTACATACTGATATACACCTGAACATCAGCAGGAGAGGACTCTTTAAAGTAGAGACACTACATACTGATATACACCTGAACATCAGCAGGAGAGGACTCTTTAAAGTAGAGACACTACATACTGATATACACCTGAACATCAGCAGGAGAGAACTCTTTAAAGTAGAGACACTACATACTGATATACACCTGAACATCAGCAGGAGAGGACTCTTTAAAGTAGAGACACTACATACTGATATACACCTGAACATCAGCAGGAGAGAACTCTTTAAAGTAGAGATACTACATACTGATATACAGCTGAACATCAGCAGGAGAGAACTCTTTAAAGTAGAGACACTACATACTGATATACACCTGGAAATGATTATAATATGTCCTCTTTAAGTAAAGAGTACTTCTGATAAGTCCATGGATGGATACAGTGAGATCATGCATGACCTCCTTGTACATGCATGTTTCCCCACATGTCTACATACGTGCATACCTGACTTGTGTAATCAGCTACACACTTCCACTCTTCTCGGCCTTGAGCTTTGCACGTGGCCTGCCTGTTTGAGGGTTGACAGCAGGGTCAAAAGCTGTTTGCCTTTCCTCTTTCCTCGGATGGCTGTTATTGTGGCTTTATTTCTATAGCTACTATGGATTAGAGGAAACATAACCACGGTATTCATTAAAGCTATGGCAAAACAAATGTCAAAGTATTCTGACTTTAAATGACCTGCCCAGATAATAACTTAAAACTCAGTAAGTGTTTGAAAGTACATTTACCCATTTGTGCGCAAAGACTATGTTTATTAGTGTTAAGAAAATACTGCTATGGCAAGTAAAAAGCAAATCAACCAAATTGTGAGGAGTACGTCCTAATGTACTCCGACTATGTTCAGAAGTTATTATCTTTATAGAAGACCCATGGTTATATATTTAAATGTTAAGAGCAAATGAACACAACAACAGAGTCACGTTCCCCCTCGTCGTGTTTTCTTGTGTGGGAGAGAATTTCTAAGAAACCGAGTGGTTTCGCCTTACCCTGTGACGACCTGACTTTCTAGGAAGGAGGTCTCGATTTCCCAAAAACACATCCGTCCCCTCTTTTTAAAAAAAAACAGGGGGAGAGAGAAAAACCAGCCCCCTAACTTGTGTGCATACCAGAGCTGCTAAATGAAAACAGTGAACATGCTGCTGTACGTTGTTCAAAGAAAGTCTCCGCCACATACATAAGATCTGTATGAGCAGGGCCGGCCCTAGAGTTTTTGGTGCCCTAAGCGAGCTTTGGCTTGGGGCCCCCCCTCGCGTGTTCTCACTACACACACGTTCTCACTACACACAACATGGAACCAACTGTTGTCTTATGATGTTAGCATAAGCACACATATTGTATAAATAAGCATGTAAACACTGTGGACCTAACCTCCTCTAGGGGGGGAAGATTTTTTTTAAATATTGAAGTTAAAAGCATCAATCTGGTGCACTTTGAGAGCAAACTTAAGAGATCTATGGATACATCTCTCAACACCCATATGAAACAGAACTGTAAACAGATTTTTCTTTATGGATATTTTACAAATCACTTAAACTGTATTCTTGTTTTGTCATATAGTATTTCATAACTGTTTTTCATTTATTCTCTCTGGCTGTCCATCTCATAATGTTCACATAGAAACTAGCTGTCAATATGAATATCATTCAGAAGAATTATAATTTCTTGCAAAAATCTGTCACAAAAAGAGGTTGCACATTTAAATTCAGGTGTTGTTATGGCAACGTCAGTGGCCAAACTGCCACATGTACTGCTGCAAATACGTTCAAACATGCTGTTGACACGTAAAGCAGTGGCATGCCACCATTTCAGCTGACTTTTTCTCAGAAATACTGTCACATAACATCCATATATTTCAGTGCTAGGTTGATGCTTAGCTAAGCTAACTATGAAACACTTTAACTGACAGGACTCCGGATCAACTGTGTACTGTAAGGTAGCTTCTAGCTTCATGTCGAACAGTAAGTCAACATTTCCCAGAGAGCTTTCTTTGAAATCACCAGGTAACGCTAAAAAACATTACATTTAGATTGTATGACAAAGTGTTTATTTAATATATCTGGCTAGCTATAGCTTTTTGCTAACGGTTTAGCTTACCCCCGCGATTCAAAGTAACATCGACGTAGCTGTAATTTATGCTTTGCTTACATGTTTGCATAACTTGGAAGTTTACTGACATTTACATACATTGTTTACCTGCCTCAAGTGGTGGCTCTGGGGTTGTTGTGTGAGCCACCATTTGAGAATTGTCGTCTTTTTTAAGAAAATGTTTTCTTATGTCCATCTTCAAAAACTCTGAGTCCGACTGACAGTTTATTTTAAACATTGTTACAGCTCACAGGATAGGTACCTGTCAGCCAATAAGACAGCTTTTTATTTCCATTCAACTCTCTGGTTGGTCTGCTGTCTTGCCTCTGTTGTATTCACTGAACACGGGAAATTACAATCCATGCCGTCCTCTCTTTTGTCATGATGAGGTTCAGGTAAAGCACGGTTAATGTATTATATTATTGACTCAATATAATACATGACTTTGAGAGTAGGCAATCTAGACATATTAACACAATTAATTAAACATACTTATCACAGCGACGGTGTACTGAGATTTTTTCTTTTAAATTAAAAATTAAAAAAATGTAAAACAACATTTTTTTGCTAGGGGGCCCCTTAGTGGCTGCGGGGCCCAAGCGGTCGCTTATGTCGCTTAATGGGTCGGGCCGGCTCTGTGTATGAGTTATGTCACGATCTGTCTGTGTATTTTCCTACAAAAAAACACTTTGATTTAAAGAAACCGTTTTCTGCACTTGACGTCTTATCTACTCTGCTCTCCAGCCTCGACAATAACAAGTAGTAATAAAGTAAAAAAGGTCCGATAATATACAAATGCTTGAGAACATTCTTTTTCACTTAACATTAGTTCTACTAAATTCTTACACGTGTAAGCATTGGGTTGAGAGGTCATGTGTTGTGAGCATGCGCAGTCTGTCCTGGTGTGGTGTGGTGAAGGGGAACGTGGTGTGACTCGACAATAATAAACGGAGGTGCTATCTGGGACGCTCCAAAAAGTACTAAGTTCCTGAGTTTTTGTTACACAGAAGTATCATTGAAGCCTTAACACCTCGGACGTTACACACGTCATAATATTTGGAGCAGTGATTCCCAAGGGGGTATTTTGGTGGAAGGCTGGGGTAAAGCTATTGTGATTTGATTAAAACATAGCCTATACATCAAACACAGTCTCACGGCATTTCGTGTTATAGTCACGAAATTAATCTATTGATTCGTGTTCACCTACACGATTTTGCCATTTTTTTCGTGTCACACAGAACGATTTTAAAAGCAATGTAATAACAAATTGTCGGCTGTGCGTGGTGACGAAAAGCTGGTTCGAGGGGCCCCCACAGACTCTAGAATCTGCACTGTTTATGGCTAACAAATAAACAGTTGTTCTAGTAATCTAAAGCTAGCTAAAAGCAACACATAAACCATTAAAGAAGATAGCCAAAGTAACAAATAGCCAGTAGATAAACAGTTAGCTAAAATTCAAGTATAACAGTTTCAATGGTTAGCTTACAATAACAATGAAAGTTAGCTAAGAGCAGTCTTCAATAAATAAATCCAGACCGTAGTGATTCTATAATAAATAGAAGCATTTATTTATGTACAGAAAAGGTTTAAAGTTTACAACAAAATGTAAAACACTGACCAAAAAAATAAAGAACAAATATTTACATTTATGAACATTATATGTACATGCTTAATCCTCGCTGATAGTCAGTGGATGTAAAATGACAATAAGTTCATCAGCACATGTTTTCTACCTTAAGGCCTCACAATGGTCATTAAACCACATCCCGAAAACATCTGTATGTTAAACCGCCACATCGCTCACACAAGTCACTGTAAACACATTGATTTCATACATATCATACAGGTCAATAGCACCAATATGAACATGTGAGCATATTATTTCATTAAAAAATGCACACATTTGTCAGTGATACAAACAAAGGGGCTCAAACACCTGGTGAGGATGTTTTTAACACCATCTCATGGCTTGTTTTTATCAGGAATGTTCAAGGAAAGGTGAAGTTCAGGTCCAGAGGGAGGATATAAATATACACGTGTCATGGTAAAGAGTGTTAGCTTTGGCCCCATTGGTAACACGTGGATTTATCAAAGTCTTACAGTCTCTACGTTATGCAACGATCCTCCCCAGAGGCACATGAGGAAGGAGCTCATCACAAATCAGAAGCTGAAAACGGTTCTGAGAAACTCTGGAACATAAGGCAGCTGGTGAAGATCATTTTGTTTTGACCATATGTCGACATTTGAAGACGTCGCGGAGGCATAAATCAAGGCACAGTGCTCCTCTTTGAGGTTCACTCCAGCAGTGTCTTTAGGTCCCTTTGGATGGTGACCATTGCATGTATGATATGTGTAATGTGTATTTGTAAAGCGCTTTGAGCATCTGGAAAAGCGCTATAATAAATGTAAGGAATTATTATTATTATTATTAATTATGGTTGTTGTTGCTCCTCTACTGAGGCAACGACTAAATCATAACAACACACGATACATAATTGGGACTTATTGAGGTCACACTGGTTAAACTGGCACTTGTGGAATTCTTCCTATTATGTACCTCACCTTAAAACCCACTCTAGTGTTTTTTCAGATTTGTTCTTGTGTCCAATGACCATAGAGGAAAATATACACGCCTTCTTGGAAGACAGTTAGATGAGAAGAGAAGAAGATTGTCTTTCCGTTAAGTATGGAGCTGGAGCCATAAGGCGATTAGCTTAACTTAGCCTAGCATAGAGACTGAAAAGGGGTTAGCATGGCTTTGTTCAATAGTAGCAAAAACCACCTAATCCTAATAATAATGCATGTTATTTTTCTCTTTTGTTGTTCCGTACAGAAAACAAAAACACAAAAGCGACATGTCTTACAGGTGACTTAATCGCCTCCTAGTTCCAGCTTCATAATAAAACTAACAGTTCAATATTTTGGGAAACACACTCATTTGCTTTCTAGTCGAGAGTCAGACGAGAAGATTGATACCACTCACATGTGGATGCTGTTGGTTAGCTTAGCTTAGCACAAAGACTGGGAACTAGCCTTGCTGTGGTAATAAAACCCTCAAAACCCAATCTATAAAAGCTAAATATAACATATATCTCGATTATTTATTCTGTACAATAAGCATCTATCCAATTCCCACCAGGCTAGCTCTTTCCCTTTGCTTTAAGTCTTTGAGCTAAGCTAAGCTAACAGTCTGCTTGTGCTAGCCTTATATTTACCATAAAGGCATGAAACTGGCCAAACAAATGAAATGAGCTTTGATAAATGTCCATGAAGTAACAAAAGTGATACACACAGATATTTTTAACACTTATGTGTGAATTGTACCTTAAACACATTAGAGGGAATTCCTTAGTTGCATATTTTGAGCTCAAAACAAGACACGATGTGGCTTTTAGCGACACCGTTTTTCAGTTATATCATAAGCATCCCAGTTTGGAAACTGAGTAAAAAACTGTATTTAGACTGAGAGATTCACAATATGTTGATTTGGTATCATAGTGTCAGCAATGGATTGTCAACCTTGTAAAAAATGTGCAACCTCAAAATAAGTTTCACCCGGTTTTTTTGGCACTTATGGCGCATTTCCACTACAGGGCCTCGCTCGGTTAGGCCTTGTTAGGACTGGCTCACTTTATGCTGCATTTCCATTACAGTTTAGGAACTGGGGCAGTAACTATAGTAACGCAGTGTAGGCGGAGCCGTGACGTCATCTTCAATGAGAACCCCAGAAAAACAACATCAGCCGTTAGCGGTTAGCCCTCAGAGCTCACAGCTCCTCATATCTGTTCAGAAACTAGACACAAGTTAAACAAGTACAAACCACAGACTGTCTGTGTCATGGCGAGTACCGTCGCTGGTTTATTTATGTCTGTAGGCCGTTGTTGTGAGTGTGGACGGTCGGAGCATATACTGCGTTAGCTTAGCCGATCTCCATTCAGAAAACACGCATTTTAAAAGGTTTTCGCCTGCCGTCTGTCTGCACACTTCTCAAAGCATTAATTCATGGTTTTTACTAACCGGTATCAGTATGTTGTTACTTCGGCATCATTTTGAAACGTGTATTACAATTAAATCACGGTCAAATATGTTCATCATGTTGTAGTTGTAGCCCCCTTGCCAGCGATTCTCTCTCTAGTTTAGCATACTCAGCCCGACTCAGCCTGGTTGTTGACCTGCTAAGATCCTCGATTTTATGGGGCCAGAAAAACTTTGAAATAGTACCCACTAGCCGGAACTACACCAAGTGGAAACGCAACCAAAAACAGGCACTGCACGCTTAAAGCGAGCTCCGCGCTGTAGTGGAAATGCGCCATTAGAGCGTTTGTGAGGATATAGTGGTTTCAAGATTGGCTTTAAATTCCATATCTTTGTGCCATGTCAGGTAAAAAATACACAAGGACGTCCAAGGTAGCTTATCATCAAGGCTCTTCTTTCCACTCTGCATGACATTTTTCAGTTTTCTGTGAAGACTGGATTGTCCTCTTCTTCATCCAAGCTCACGACTTGTTTCTGATATGACAACAAATAAACAAGATGTCAGACTTAGCAAACTCAATGTACTAAGTTCACCCAGAATGTAATATAGATTGACGAACTAGACTTACTTTTGGGTAGGAGTAACCATCAATGCTGTTGCTCCTCCAAATATGCACTTGGTCCTCGGTGGTTTTCTGGTAAACGGGGTTGTCAAAGTGGATTGTGTTGGTGTTTTTCAGCCTGTAGTTCCTCCATAGTAGCACGCCACCAATAGCCACCAGACAAATGATCACTACAAGAGGCAGACATTGGGAGAAAGATTAGACATTAGAAGCGTTATTACTTAAAGTATTTTGTAGTTTCTGTGAAGGAGCCACCTTTGCAGAAGCTTCCAAAGCAACTCACCCAGAGGTAATGCTATATTCAGAGCTATCGGCGTGGTGGAGGCAGTGTTGGGTACAGCAGTGGCAAATTCATGTTGATTATCTGAAAAAAGATAGGAAGTTAATGGTACATGGAGCTGACCAGCACTTCACACAAGACATTTTTGTAAACATGTCCGCGTGGATTTCAATGTCCCGGACAAATGGGAGGAATTGCGGTCATCCATGTTTATCATTTAGCTTAAAAACAACAGATAGGAAGGCTACATGAAGAGTGACTTCATCAAGGCATTAAAATACAATTCAAAACTAAGCTTATTATTTTCAACAAACATTGTGACCAAAGAGTTCTACATTTGTCGGACCTCAGCGGTTTTCCCGTCCAGCTAAAGTCGGGCTAAATTCGGGCTAACGGTAACACTGAACCCAAGCTAAGGACAAGGCACTCAAACAAAACAAACTATGTAAAAATGGTCAATGCTTCAAAGTAACTAAAAGTTCTCCGTATCAAAAAGAACACGGTCAAAAGACTATACCGCTTCCTGTCGAATCACAATCAGCTGACATGCACCTCATACCAGACAGCAAATAAGTGAGACTTAAATTAACATATTTTAAAGCGTAGTGTGACTCAAAACAAAAAATAGTTAAGAGTTTACTCTAAAGTCTTATATTAATAAAACAAACATTTAAACCATAATGATGAAAGGAAAATGGCTCCAACAAAGTGGTTACACAATTTGACCTCTGAACATTTCACAAATGCCACTGTTATGGTACCTACCTTGAGATGTGACTGGAGCCCCTGTGGTGGTCTGGGGGATTTTAGGATTCACCGGCCTGGGTGACGGGATCTTTGGTTCTGGGGTGGTGGTCTTTACTGGAGGTTTGATGGTGGTGCGTGGTGCTGGCCTGGCTGCAGTGGTGGTGATTATGGGAACTGGGGTGGTACGGACTGGGGGTTTAGGGGTGGTACGGATTTGGGGTATTGGGGTGGTTTGGACCAGGGTCTTGGGTGTGGTGCTGGCTGGAACTGGAGGGCGGCGAGGAGGGTCTGTAGCTGGAACCTGAGGCTGCACAGGAGCTTCAGGCGTGGGCACGGCTAAAGAACAAGGAATGAGAGTCAAAAAACTAAATACACAATTCTAATTAGAAGATTGTTGGGAAAATCCTGAATGTACACTTCCAATGTGAGAGTAACATGCTAGCAAAGGTATCCCAACTGTAGCTGTGAACATGACAGGATGTGTGATTACCTAGAAGAGCATCAGGACTGTTTGAGGCATATGATAGCTATGTGATTAACATGATGATTCAGCCTCTATGGAGATAGACATCAAGCATGCTCATTTCTGACGTGGAGCTAATCTGAAGTAAACATTGAATACTGCTTTCTATTCCTCCATCTTGTGACTGTGTAACTCCCTCTCTTGGATATCAGCATGTGAAGGACACTGTTCAGGAACTACTTGATGCTCTGTATGTGATGACTACTTCCATTCTGGAGAGGATCACAGATACATGGATCCTGAGATTGAAGATCAAGCCGGGGACCAGTGAGATTTTCTAACAAAGATATTTTCAGTTTTCTTGATATAATAGTGCAGTATATTCACATACCAGGTACGCATGACCTCATATCCCGGGCTAGCATCATGTTATCTGAACACACACATGTGTATTTGGGGGGGTGTCGGCCCACTTGAGGAGCTGCCAGGCACAAGTATTCACAGCCGGAGACCAGGCACCAATCCCTGCCTGCAAGAAAAAGAGGGCCACATTTTGTTTAGCTTCATATGTATTGAAGACACTTTCACAGTTATCATTAAAGCTGGTACAATTTTAAAGGTCCCCTATTATACTGTTTTTCATCAATACATCACAGCTCTCAGATTTATCCAGAGCCTGTCTCTGATTGGCTGAAACTCCAAACAGATCATTGCAGCATTACCCATAATCCCCTCTGTTTCAGCCCTGTTTCCAAAGTGCTGATTCTCTGTCTGTTACTTTAGATGAAAATAAGGAGCCCCTCCCCACGCCCCTCTGAGAGACATTTGGTTACAAAGAACTCAATGGAGCTCTAGGAGGAGATTCAGGTGATAAGGGGGGGGTTACCTTGGTTGCTGATTGGCTAATGGTTACACAAGACAAAACATCGTAATGACATCATAAAGTGGCCAAAATCTGATCAGCTCATTTTCAGACAGGTTTTTATAGAAATGGATCAAAAAGAGAGAGAATCTTTGTTCCTGAAACTTTCAGAGTCTATTTACACAGTTTTTTCTGCAATGCCTTAACACAAAGGCTTGAGGAAAAAAATGGGAACATTTCCTACTTTTTAATTAGTTTCATAAAAAAACGTCGCTACTGATTTGTTATTCAAACTAAAAGCCCTTTATGACCAGAGGTGTCTCTCACCAGCGGGCTGTTTGAGGTTATGGAAGAGGATAATGTCTTCTGGGATGAGAGGTGCTCTGCCACGGCTGTGATGTTCTCCCCCGTCAGCCTGTTGGCACTGAAGATGGCATTGTTACTGACGTCGGTCCAATACACTCTTTCCTGGAAGCAGAGACAAAAGAAACAAGTATTAAAGTGACTGGGGACACAGCAGTGAGGAATCAGAATCAAGTTTATTGCCAGGTACACATACAAGGAATTTGCTTTGGTATCTGGTGGTGCGAACATAAACTATCTAAAAATAAGTTGCAAAGTAGGTAAAAAAAGAAATATATAAGGATAATAAAAACAATTTAGCATTAAACAATGATGTAAGTATTTAAGAAAGAATAATAAATACCCCACTGGCGAATGTCTGAACCTTATGTGTGTCTAAAATGGCGGCGCTAACAAGTGTCATCCCTACACAACAAGTTATAAGGTGCTATATTATATAATTTACAACAGGTGATATGGCCTTAACGCTTTGACAACGCTACTATGCCAATACTGGGGATGCATGCAATGAAAGTACCTCATTTTTAACATCTGGATACTGAGATACAAGACCGAGGAGGAAACCTAAATTAACTGTGGAGCGGTTAAACTCATTAAAATAAGGTCCAACCCGGCCCCGACTGTTTACACGTGCAGTGAAGGGGCCATGTGGTATTTCACAGCTCTGGGTTTATGGGTAACAGAGTTTATCAGGAGGTAAACACCCACCTCAAACACAGTGAGGCCCAGAGGGTGAGCCAGCTTGTGTTCGTCCAGGATGATGGTGCGTCGACCACCGCCCTGCACATCGATGCTGGAGAGGGTGTGCAGCTTGGAGTCCACCCAGTACAGCCGCTGGTTCAACAGGTCTGAGGAGGAGAGGGGGGTCGATAGGTCAGAGATGGCAAAAGTACACATATCCTTTACTGAAGTAGAAGTACAGATACTTGTGTTTAAAAATACTCTGGTGAAAGTAGAAGTACTGACTAAACTTCTTTACTCGAGTGAAAGTAAAGAGGCTTTGAAATGTACTTCAGTAAAAAGTACCCATAACTAGCAGCTGCTTTAAAGAGTACCTGACCTCCCTTTATATTAATAGAACAATAATGTCATTGTTAGCTAATGAATGTTTCCATGCTGAACAACGGCAACATGACAACGTTTCCATTGGTCCCTCTTCTTTAGAGAAGACCAGGAAATGATGGATACACGGATCGTGTTCAAATCAATAGGCACGCAATGACTCTAAAGAATAATGATCCACGCATCAAACACACATTCAGACTAGTACAGGTATTTGAGTTCAACATGTAAGAAGTAGAAAGTACAGGTATTTGAGTTCACATGTAAGAAGTAGAAAGTACAGGTATTTGAGTTCAACATGTAAGAAGTAGAAAGTACAGGTATTTGAGTTCAACATGTAAGAAGTAGAAAGTACAGGTATTTGAGTTCAACATGTAAGAAGTAGAAAGTACAGGTATTTGAGTTCAACATGTAAGAAGTAGAAAGTACAGGTATTTGGGTTCAACATGTAAGAAGTAGAAAGTACAGGTATTTGAGTTCAACATGTAAGAAGTAGAAAGTACAGGTATTTGGGTTCAACATGTAAGAAGTAGAAAGTACAGGTATTTGGGTTCAACATGTAAGAAGTAGAAAGTACAGGTATTTGAGTTCAACATGTAAGAAGTAGAAAGTACAGGTATTTGGGTTCAACATGTAAGAAGTAGAAAGTACAGGTATTTGAGTTCAACATGTAAGAAGTAGAAAGTACAGGTATTTGGGTTCAACATGTAAGAAGTAGAAAGTACAGGTATTTGAGTTCAACATGAGAGAAGTAGAAAGTACAGGTATTTGGGTTCAACATGTAAGAAGTAGAAAGTACAGGTATTTGAGTTCAACATGTAAGAAGTAGAAAGTACAGGTATTTGGGTTCAACATGTAAGAAGTAGAAAGTACAGGTATTGAGTTCAACATGTAAGAAGTAAGAAAGTACAGGTATTTGGGTTCAACATGTAAGAAGTAGAAAGTACAGGTATTTGAGTTCAACATGTAAGAAGTAGAAAGTACAGGTATTTGGGTTCAACATGTAAGAAGTAGAAAGTACAGGTATTTGAGTTCAACATGTAAGAAGTAGAAAGTACAGGTATTTGTGTTCAACATGTAAGAAGTAGAAAGTACAGGTATTTGTGTTCAACATGTAAGAAGTAGAAAGTACAGGTATTTGTGTTCAACATGTAAGAAGTAGAAAGTACAGGTATTTGGGTTCAAAATGTAAGAAGTCAAAGTAAAAAGTCGTCAGAAAAATAAGTAGTGGAGTAAAGTACTGATACCAGAAACATGTACTTAAAGGTGGGGTAGGTAATTTTGGAGAAACCAGCTAGAATTTGAAAATACACAGCCGGAACAAATCTGCTACTTCCTCACAGAGCCCCTCCTCCAACACACACGAACGCGCACATGACCAATGAGGGCACGAGATAAGTTTGTGCCCAGATGGAAGGCTGACAGGCAGGTAGGCCATCCAGTTACTTTAGCCGGCTCAGATGATTGGTCGTGCTTTTTACAGCGCCACGGCTTCCACAGATGAATTTTTTGTCAAAGCACTTCAGATATTCATTGCTATCGGGATGTTAAGAGCATTCCATGGAATATAACAACAAGTGTATCTCGAGCCGGCTTCTCAAACTTACCTACCCCACCTTTAAGTACAGTAACGAAGTATTTGTACTCCACTACTTCCCACCTCTGTCAATAGGTCAGATCCCTGGTATGCATGTGGATAAGCTAGTGGAAACCTGAGAGACATGAACACTAGATCTTACCGATTGTGATCCCATTTGGCCACTCGATGTTGTCGGTGACCAGAGCGGTTCGGTCTCCTCCGTTTAAAACCTCCTCCTTTCTCGATCTTAGCGGGACTCCCCCAGTCGGTCCAGTAAAGGAAGCTGGGAGGACACAGATATGTGGTTAAAATAAATGTCTTGGAAGGATTTAGGGAGCATGATCTCACAGAAACACCTGAAATGTCCTTTAAACCTCGTAACATCGCATTATATCAGAATCAGAAGAGACACAGAGAGAGAAAACTATTTTAAGAAAACTATAATAACATTAAAAAATATTTTAAAAATATCAATTTAGCTGCAGATGCTAAAACTATTTGCCAGACAATGCCAATGAAAATCAAGAAATAAATACATTATCATAGCTATTATTATTTAAACAAAATGTAAGGTATCATGGCTATTCAAAATACTGTGTAAATTCTTTCTGACCCTGTACTTGTCCTCGCCTGCCCTGTAATCACTCAATAAAACAATAAATAAGTAATAATGATAATTGATTGCCAATATAAAGTCAATGAGGATCCTTTGTCGTAGTGCACACATGAAATCAACAGAAATACGTTTTAATTTAACCTCATGTTGGTCGAGATGGTTTGATGACTCGGCTGTTCGAGTCCAATGTGAAGTTATGTGCTGTTTTTAACCCGAAACATCGATTTTTTTCTTCCCTTAACCTTCAATTATTTCTATTGTATTTATTCTATCAGCCCAATACATACAAAATACATCAAGATAATATTCAATAAAGACGCCAACTGGACAGAATCCACAAGTCATACATAGATTTAGATTAAACCAATGATCAATATAGCCATTTCAAACAAACACTTACCAGTAGTTTTTTTTGCCTTAAGTGTTTTCGTGATTGTCATATAACACATTTTCTAGATTAAGCCATTTCTTTTTATTCCGAATGTAAGATAAATTATGTTACAAAAATACTTGTTGAAACCCAAACCCTGAGGTTGTCTTTCCTTCAGCCTAAACATTTATTATTACCACGTAAACGTCATGCTGGGTGATAAGACGTTATGCGTTTTTCTGTACGATCACATTGGATTTAACCACTTTTCTTAGTATCGTTGGACTTACTTTCTGTGGGGGTCGACCACAATGGCACGCGGTTTGGATAGATCTCGACGGAAGAGAGTTTTTCGGCGGCTGCCATCAGCGGTAACCACGGAGATGGTACTTCGGATGCTGTCGGTCCAGTACAGGTTCCCGTGGATCCAGTCGAACGCGATGCCTTCAGGTGCGTCCATGTCTCTGCCGACCACTACGCTGTGTTCAGCCGAGTTTTCAGCCGAGTCCATCGGAGCTCTGGATACAAAATAAAGAGCTGGTGTCAAGCAGGCGTAAAGAAAACACACTAAATGCAGAGGTGGGAAGTAGTGGAGTACAAATACTTCGTTACTGTACTTAAGTAAATGTTTCTGGTATCAGTACTTTACTCCACTACTTATTCTTCTGACGACTTTCCATTTTGACTTCTTACATGTTGAACACAAATACCTGTACTTTCTACTTCTTACATGTTGAACCCAAATACCTGAACTTTCTACTTCTTACATGTTGAACACAAATACCTGTACTTTCTACTTCTTACATGTTGAACACAAATACCTGTACTTTCTACTTCTTACATGTTGAACCCAAATACCTGTACTTTCTACTTCTTACATGTTGAACCCAAATACCTGTACTTTCTACTTCTTACATGTTGAACACAAATACCTGTACTTTCTACTTCTTACATGTTGAACACAAATACCTGTACTTTCTACTTCTCACATGTTGAACTCAAATACCTGTACTTCTACTTCTTACATGTTGAACACAAATACCTGTACTTTCTACTTCTCACATGTTGAACTCAAATACCTGTACTTTCTACTTCTTACATGTTGAACACAAATACCTGTACTTTCTACTTCTCACATGTTGAACTCAAATACCTGTACTTTCTACTTCTTACGTGTTGAACACAAATACCTGTACTTTCTACTTCTTACATGTTGAACTCAAATACCTGTACTTTCTACTTCTTACATGTTGAACCCAAATACCTGTACTTTCTACTTCTTACATGTTGAACTGAAATACCTGTACTTTCTACTTCTTCCATGTTGAACACAAATACCTGTACTTTCTACTTCTTACATGTTGAACCCAAATACCTGAACTTTCTACTTCTTACATGTTGAACACAAATACCTGTACTTTCTACTTCTTACATGTTGAACACAAATACCTGTACTTTCTACTTCTTACATGTTGAACCCAAATACCTGTACTTTCTACTTCTTACATGTTGAACCCAAATACCTGTACTTTCTACTTCTTACATGTTGAACACAAATACCTGTACTTTCTACTTTCTTACATGTTGAACCCAAATACCTGTACTTTCTACTTCTTACATGTTGAACTCAAATACCTGTACTTTCTACTTCTTACATGTTGAACCCAAATACCTGTACTTTCTACTTCTTACATGTTGAACACAAATACCTGTACTTTCTACTTCTTACATGTTGAACACAAATACCTGTACTTTCTACTTCTTACATGTTGAACACAAATACCTGTACTTTCTACTTCTTACATGTTGAACACAAATACCTGTACTTTCTACTTCTTACATGTTGAACTCAAATACCTGTACTTTCTACTTCTTACATGTTGAACTCAAATACCTGTACTTTCTACTTCTTACATGTTGAAAGTCACATACCTGTACTTTCTACTTTCTCTCATTTTCCAAACAGCTGGTTCCTTTAGTCTGAATGTGTGTTTGATGCGTGATCATTATTCTTTAGAGTCATTGCGTGCCTATTGATTTGAACACGATCCGTGTATCCATCATTTCCTGGTCTTCTCTAAAGAAGAGGGACCAATGGAAACGTTGCCATGTTGCCGTTGTTCAGCATGGAAACATTCATTAGCTAACAATGACATTATTGTTCTATTAATATAAAGGGAGGTCAGGTACTCTTTAAAGCAGCTGCTAGTTATGGGTACTTTTTACTGAAGTACATTTCAAAGCCTCGTTACTTTTACTTGAGGAAAGAACTTTAGTCAGTACTTCTACTTTCACCAGAGTATTTTTAAACACGAGTATCTGTACTTCTACTTGAGTAAAGGATGTGTGTACTTGTACCATCTCTGACTGTATGTAATGATTCTACTTCATTCTGATGCTCACCTGTAGATCTTCTTCTGGGAGATGTCGGACCAGTAGATGTCTTTGGTGGCCATGTTCATGTCCAGAGCCACAGCGCTCTTCAGACGGGGGATCACTCTGGTGTACTCACTCTTATCCAACGTCATCTTTCTGACTTCATGACGGTTGGTGAAGAACAGGTAGGCGATTGTACCTGAAAAAACACAAAATCAAAGAAGAGAAAGTCAAAATCATATATGCTGGCTGTGTTTTTGGTTTGTCTTGTGTACTTCTATTGAATAGAAATATGTTTTTTCTTCTTAATTTCAGCTTAATTGGTCCTGCCAAATGTTATATATTAAAAAGGCACAGATGTCTAAAAGTGCTAACAGCTGCTACAGCGTCGTATTAACATTTCTAAGCTATTTTTGTTTAGATGCCAGAAATAGGGCAGATATTCTCCTTTCATTCAACAACATAACATCTTTCATTGTTAAAGTTTTAACCCCATCATTGCCAACAATTATCCACATTAGGAACATATGACAGAGATAAATTGATTATCTTTAGAAAAATATACTTTAAATGTCTCCTATCATGCAAAATGTACTCTCTCTTTTCCTCCGTACCCAAATCTCTAAATCTTTTTTTTAAAGCTAAGGACCCAGAATCAGCACTTTAGAAACAGGGCTGAAATAGAGGGGATGAGGCTAGAATGTGTGATCTGGTATTTTGAGCAAAACACTTCATAGACATGTTTTTTATATTTTTATATATAACAAAAGCCTGTGACGATAGCGGCTTTTCTTGGACGATACATAATCCAATAAATAGTTGCTTTAAATTATGTTCGAGTCATTTTAGGACCCTTCTAAGCTATTTATATAAAAATACAATGAATTGAAAGCATAACAAATATCGAGGTCATGTCCATTTATTGTATGATAAGTCGGATACGAAAGGATTGAGGTCATACGATAAGCCAATAAAGTAAAATAATTTGTTATAATGTCCATATATCGTAGAATAAGTCAATAATGTAAATAAGATGAAGGTCCTGTCAATATACCATACGATAAGTAGAAAGTATCCAGGTTTCCAGGTAATGTCTATATATCGTACAATAAGTGTATCGTACAAAACGTCAAAAGATATCGAGGTCTTATCTGAGACCTATAATATATGCCTAAAAATAGTCTAATAGGACAGGGGTTCCCAACCTTTTTTCCCAAGGGCCTGGGGGGGGGCAACAGCGGTAATTAAAGTTTAAAAGTCTCAAAATGCTACAACTCCTGTCACAAACTAGATGAATGTGAAGTATTTTGTTAAAGGAGGATGAAAGCGTAATTAAGGAGCACTATTGGAGTGACTTTGATGGTTATTGGACTCAGGATTAATTCATTTGGATTCCCGCTGTATGAACAAATTAAAGGACGGCGCAAGTGGAAACAATTCACAAAGGGATTAAACTGTTTAAAACACATGCTCAAAGTAAGCCGGATTTTGCCAATGTGTTTATGTGGATTCAAACGTCGTAAAAAATCTACAAAATGGAGGAGACGGATCTGATCGGAGCAACTGAAACCGGCATGGACAATGACTGTTTTAAAAATGCGCTTATCCAGAAAAGCCTGGTTTGGACACTTTACGGGCAGAAGAAACATTTCTATTAAAGAAACAATTATACATTTCTGTCTTTTTATGCCTTTAATACTAACTTGAATTTTTATTAAAATTAATTAGTCAATTATTTTTTATATGTTATTGTAATGTAGAGACAAGGCTTTTAGCGACAATCATGTATTGCGTTACAATTATATGTAAAAAAAAAAAAAAAAAAAAAAGTCTAAATATGATATTTGGCCTCAAATCATCTGAGGCCTGGCGCCCCCCCCTGCGATCTTTAGCGCCCAAGGGGGGCGCGCCCCCCAGGTTGGGAACCACTGTAATAGGAGACCTTTAAGAAGGCTATTCATCATCTTAAAAACATCTTTAAATGTTACACATTACTGTAAAATACACTCTGGACAGAGCAGCTGATATTTACCGATGGCCTTGCAGGCTTTGGTTGCTGGGTCCACCTGGTACCCCTCCTCACATTGACATTTGAAGCTGCCCACCAGGTTGATGCAGATCTGGCTGCAGGTGTCTGGGTTGGCACACTCGTCGATGTCTAATTTAAAAAAAGACGGGAACCATTAAATTTAAAAAACACATGGTGTAACAAAAACAATATTCTGAGTCATCCTTCCAAGTTGCTCTTGTTCTGGAAGCACAGACAGTTACATGGAAAAGGTTGCATCAGAGTAAGCACATTGCAACACTGTTTTGGTCATCTGTTGCCAAATAGAGTGGTGCATGAATGAGTATTTCAGGGTTGTCTGAATCTGTGTTTTGGGTTAGTTGCCTGAAATAAGGTCTGTGGTTAACTCAAGCTGAAGAGATTTGTGTATTAGGACATCAAATGCGGCAGTAAATAATCCACTGTTAAATGTCCGAAGCTTCAATATCTCATAAAAACGATGGTTGTTTACACATTTCAAAATGAGACCATTAAACGTCATCACGCCGAACATTAGCCGCCTTTAGCTTAGCGGACGTGAAGTCATGTGACCGTGCTGTAGTTCCTTTATAGCCCAACATTAGCCGCCTTTAGCTTAGCGGTGGTTACTTGAAGTCATGTGACCGTGCTGTAGTTCCTTTATAGCCCAACATTAGCCGCCTTTAGCTTAGCGGTGGTGACTTGAAGTCATGTGACCGTGCTGTAGTTCATTTATAGACCAACATTAGCCACCATTAGCTTAGCGGTGGTGACTTGAAGTCATGTGACCGTGCTGTAGTTCCTTTATAGCCCAACATTAGCCTCCTTTAGCTTAGCGGTGGTGACGTGAAGTCATGTGACCGTGCTGTAGTTCATTTATAGACCAACATTAGCCACCATTAGCTTAGCGGTGGTGACTTGAAGTCATGTGACCGTGCTGTAGTTCCTTTATAGCCCAACATTAGCCTCCTTTAGCTTAGCGGTGGTGACTTGAAGTCATGTGACCGTGCTGTAGTTCCTTTATAGCCCAACATTAGCCGCCTTTAGCTTAGCGGTGGTGACTTGAAGTCATGTGACCGTGCTGTAGTTCCTTTATATCTTAACGTTAGCTTCAATTACAAACGTGGTGTTAATATGTGGAGATTATCCTGCTGAATCAAACATGTAAGTATCATAAAAGTGTGTTTGCCACAGATCTTATTTCCTGCAAAAATGTGATGCTAAGTTCTGGTTCAACCTAAAATAAATACGTCATCCCTACCCCACAAAGCATATGCATTACTGGTTGACTATTGATAAGTTTAACTGCGGGATGTATACCTTCACAGCGTTTTTTCTCCACCAGGTTATATCCAGTAGGACACAGACACTCGTATCCGATCTTGAGGTTATTGCAAACATGCGAGCAGCCGCCGTTGGTGTAAAGGCATTCATTGGAGCCTGCAGTCGGAGGAGGAAAGGTTAACCATCTTTATTTTCTGAGGACTAGCATTCTCAACACAAAAGCAGTAATTAAGCAGACAGTTATGGATGACAGACGTCTGAACTCACCACATTCCCTCAGAGGCTCGTCTGTCCAATCCCTGCAATCACGCTTCCTGTCACACACCTTCTCCATGCTGATACACTCCCCGCTGCGGCACTTAAAGTGGGTCGGACCATCACAGTGGGTTGCTGGAATATAAGACATACAGTTCTAGATGGGAAAAAAACACTAGAGTTTACACTAGACTCAGGGACAGTTTCATCCCACAGGCCATCAGACTGTTAAACACCTGGACTTTTGAAAGAAGATCCATAACATTCATCTATTTTATTTGTTTTATGTCCTATACATGTTGCACTGTTGGAGGAGCCTGTGACCTGAGTTCTTCATTGACATTTCTAAACTGTAGCTGCTGTGCACATGACAATAAAGCCTTGAATTTAATTGAATAGAGTTGCTAGGATCCAGGATAAAAAGAGAGATTCGTACCGTTGATGCAGCCGAATTCATCGCTGCGGTCCCTGCAGTCGAATTGACGGTCGCACTGCCGGCTGCCGTGGATACAAGAACCGTCATCACATTCAAACTCATCGGGAGCGCAGGTGGTGTGTGCTAGAGTAGAAATTAGATTACAAGAGATAATTAACGAATGACTAGGCCTGTGATGATAACAGCTTTTGTTGGACGATACATTATTCTAGAAATAGTTGCTTTAAAGGTCCCCTATTATACTATTTTTCATCAATATATTATAGGTCTCAGATATATCCAGAGCCTGTCTCTGATTGGCTGAAACACCAAACAGATCATGGCAGCATTACCCATAATCCCCTCTGTTTCAGCCCTGTTTCAAAATTGCTGATTCTCTGTCCGTTACTTTAGATGAAAATAAGGAGCCCCTCCCCACGCCCCTCTGAGAGAGATTTGGTTACAAAGAACTCAATGGTGCTCTAGAGGAGATTCAGGTGATAAGGGGGGGGGGGGGGGGGGGTTACCTTGAATGCTGATTGGCTAATGGTTACACAAGACAAAACATCGTTATGACATCATAAAGTGGCCAAAATCTGATCAGCTCATTTTCAGACAGGTTTTTATAGAAATGGATCAGAACAAAAAGAGAGAGAATATTTGGTTCCTGAAACTTTCAGAGTCTCTTTCCCACAGAGGGGACACATGTTGATGTAGAAGAGACATGAAGAAGAGGGGACACATGTTGATGTAGAAGAGACATGAAGAAGAGGGGACACATGTTGATGTAGAAGAGACATGAAGAAGAGGGGACACATGTTGATGAAGAAGAGACATGAAGAAGAGGGGACACATGTTGATGTAGAAGAGACATGAGAAGAGGGGACACATGTTGATGTAGAAGAGACATGGAGAAGAGGGGACACATGTTGATGTAGAAGAGACATGAAGAAGAGGGGACACATGTTGATGTAGAAGAGACATGAAGAAGAGGGGACACATGTTGATGTAGAAGAGACATGAAGAAGAGGGGACACATGTTGATGTAGAAGAGACATGAAGAAGAGGGGACACATGTTGATGTAGCAGGACATGGAAAGAGGGGACACATGTTGATGTAGAAGAGACATGAAGAGGGGACACATGTTGATGAAGAAAGAGACATGAAGAAGAGGGGACACATGTTGATGTAGAAGAGACATGAAGAAGAGGGGACACATGTTGATGTAGAAGAGACATGAAGAAGAGGGAACACATGTTGATGTAGAAGAGACATGAAGAAGAGGGGACACATGTTGATGTAGAAGAGACATGAAAAAGTGGATTTTGCACAATAGGTGACCTTTAAGGAACCCTTGTCTTATGACCCTCACCACATCCTGCTTCATCGGATCTATCAAAGCAGTCGGCGCCTCCGTCACACTTCCAGCTGCTGTGGATGCACTCCCCGCTGCCGCAGAGGAACTCCAGGTTCGAACACTGATGAGCGGGAACAGTAACCGTTGACTTTGCTCCTCCGCAGCTCTGAGGCCACTCATCGGAGCCGTCGGAGCAGTCCATGTCTCCGTCGCAGGCCCACAGACCAGGCACGCAGACGGTGTTGTTGCACTGGAAGGAGGCCGGGCTGCAGGTGACCGGCGGACAGGACGCTTCATCGCTGCCGTCGTCACAATCCGCCTCATCGTCACACACGAAGGACGACGACACGCACTGACCACTCCCGCAGCGAAACTCTGTGTTCGTGCACAGCTTTGGCGCTAAAAAGAGAAGAGACATTGGATATAAGGAAGTCTTTCGGTGAAGGAAGTGGTCAAGAAATGACTCCTAAAACATGGAACAAGTCAGCATTTTAGCGCTTTTGGCTAGCTCGTTTCAAGTGTTTTTTTGAATGGGTTTTAGGTTTTTAACGTTTTAGGATTTTAACGTTTTGTTCTACGACATAAAATACTTCAGTAAATACCCCACTGATTAATATAAAAACACAGTTGCTATCAAGTGTCTTGATAGCATTGAGCTTAGCATTGAGAAATACAATTGGCTTTTTTAGGGAACCAGGGAGATGCTAACTTCAGGGTGGGCCAACAAAAATCCTTTATCCCTAAACTACTGCACAACTTCAACTTCCATTTTATTTTTAACACGACCAACAGATGTCCTTATCAAGTTGGGATCAATAAAGTATATCTTATCTGAAACAGGGCAATTAGAGTAACTAAAGACCAGGAATATTTCAGATAAGGGAGGAAAGAAGAAGCTGTGGTTTCTGAGAGCAATCTAAGAAGATAAATCACATTTGAAAGAACAGTGAGACAGATGTGTGGTCTTCTTCTTCTTCTCCCCCCTGTAGTTAACTCTTCTCACCACAGCTCTCCTCATCAGCTCCATTCTCACAGTCAGCTTTCCCGTCACAGTGCCAGCTCTCCGGGAGGCACTGGTTCAGACGGTCCGTGCAGCTGAACTCTGTCGGCTTGCAGGTCTTAGTCACTGAAATCACAATAGAGATAAGATCAGAGATGGCAAAAGTACACACATCCTTTACTCAAGTAGAAGTACAGATACTCGTGTTTAAAATAACTCTGGTAGAAGTACTGACTAAACTTCTTTACTCAAGTAAAGAAGTATGAGCTTATGTATATAACTAGCAGCTGTTTTAAAGAGTACCTGACCTCCCTTTATATTAATAGAACAATAATGTCATTGTTAGCTAATGAATGTTTCCATGCTGAACAACGGCAACATGACAACGTTTCCATTGGTCCCTCTTCTTTAGAGAAGACCAGGAAATGATGGATACACAGATCGTGTTCAAATCAATAGGCACGCAATGACTAAAGAATAATGATCACGCCCCAAACACACATTCAGACTAAAGGGAACCAGCTGTTTGGAAATGAGGAAAGAAGAGAAGTAGAAAAGTACAGGTATTTTGAGTTAACATGTAAGAAGTAGAAGTACAGGTATTTGGTTCAACATGTAAGAAGTAGAAAAGTACAGGTATTGTGTTCAACAGTAAGAAGTAGAAAGTACAGGTATTTGTGTTTCAACATGTCAAGAAGTAGAAAGTACAGGTATTTGAGTTCAACATGTTAGAAGTAGAAAGTACAGGTATTTGAGTTCAACATGTAAGAAGTAGAAAGTACAGGTATTTGAGTTCAAATGTAAGAAGTAGAAAGTACAGGTATTGAGTTCAACATGTAAGAAGTAGAAAGTACAGGTATTTGTGTTCAACATGTAAGAAGTAGAAAGTACAGGTATTTGGTTCAACATGTAAGAAGTAGAAAGTACAGGTATTTGAGTTCAACATGTAAGAAGTAGAAAGTACAGGTATTTGAGTTCAACATGTAAGAAGTAGAAAGTACAGGTATTTGGTTCAACATGTAAAGAAGTAGAAAGTACAGGTATTTGAGTTCTAACATGTAAGAAGTAGGAAAGTACAGGTATTTGAGTTCAATATGTAAGAAGTAGAAAGTACAGGTATTTGAGTTCTAAAATGTAGAAGTAGTAGTACAGGTATTTGAGTTCAACATGTAAGAAGTAGAAAGTACAGGTATTTGAGTTCAACATGTAAGAAGTAGAAAGTACAGGTATTTGTGTTCAACATGTAAGAAGTAGAAAGTACAGGTATTTGAGTTCAACATGTAAGAAGTAGAAAGTACAGGTATTTGTGTTCAACATGTAAGAAGTAGAAAGTACAGGTATTTGAGTTCAACATGTAAGAAGTAGAAAGTACAGGTATTTGAGTTCTAAATGTAAGAAGTAGAAAGTACAGGTATTTGAGTTCAAAATGTAAGAAGTAGAAAGTACAGGTATTTTGAACTATATTTTACCAGAATCAGGAAATGCTGTGTTACAAAATAAGCCGCAAATGCTCAAAAGTGTTCTGTGTTCTGATGTTAATTGGTGATTTTCCAATAAATATGTGAAAAAAATAAGTTTCCTCTGAGATACAATTCAAAATAAGATTCTTTGACTCAACAAGATGATGCATTGTCTACAAACAAGACCCGATATCTCACTGCAGTGTCACTTCTGAAGTTATTGTGTCTTATAGCAGGTGTAGAGACACATTCTGACTAGATATTAGACGCATATACTGGGCAAGATTTAGAGCTTTTGTAGTGTACTCACTGCAGGTAGCAGGAAGTTCATCAGTGGCGTCTCCACAGTCGTCCATGCCGTCACACACCCATCGAGCCGGCAAGCATTTACCGTTCCCACACTGGAAATGATCGGATCCACATGTCGTCAATGGATCTGTGACAGAGAAATATTAACACACAGTTAAACCAAGGCTTATTGTTTGAGTTATCATTCATCAGCGAGGAGTCCTCATATACACAGATATGGCTGCACATGAGATCAAGTAAGGTGAGGATAATCATTCTGCAGAACTCTATTCAAGTCGTTTTAAACCAAACAAAGGACGATTTGATTATCTGTTCATTGTCTAGTGGTACATTGAATTCATGAGAAAAACTTTTGCATGAATTCTTGATGAATGGAAGTAAAAGGAAGCGCCGTTTTACAACAAAACAACATCAAATCATCAGCTTCACAAATTCAAACGTTGTCTCATGTCGATACCCGTAGCTAATCAAAAAAAAATATTGTTTTGTAGTTCTTTGTTCACTCTTTCCTAAGTAATGTGGCTGTCCATGAAAAAAGACCCATCGGAAAATAAGTGTGCAGAATTCTATTAAACAAGTTCTTCGGCACTAAAATATATGTCTATAACTCATCCCGTGGCACATTGAATTCATGAAGAGAACGTTGTTATTCTCGCATGCCTTCAACCTTTCGTGATGAAACGGAAGTTGTGTTTAACGTCAAAACAAATTCAAAATATTAGTTTTGAACGTAAACCTTGTCTCATTAAACAAATCACAGCTAATCCAAATAAAGTTGTTCTTGAATGCTATAAAACGTTGTTATTCTCTCGATGAATGGAAGTCAACGGCACCTGCGTTTCCTTACAATCTGTTTACAATTGGGTCACGAATCACAGCTAATGCTACTAAAAGTTATAGTGTTTATTTAAATTTATTTAGGATTTCTCGGCATTTGGTACTTTTCCCTTAATGCTTTAAGTACATTTTGCTTTAAGTACATTTTGCTGACATTTCCAATGCAAGACTTTGACTTGTACCAGAGTATTTTAAAGGTGTGGTATTAGTACTTTGACTTCATCTGAATACTCCTACACTCCTACACACGTGATCAAACACACACGTGCCTGTAGGATGTTGTGTAACGACGGTGGATGAATGGGACACAGGGACACTGAATGTAAACCCACGTGTATCAGCCCGTTATCAGGCAGCTGCTGATATGGCGGCTTCATAACAGAAATCTACTTTGTTTGGATTTCCAGGTTTTATGGTTCACTTAATTCGACACGAGTTCAACATCAACACAACACAACACAACATCTCCCCATCTTTAATGGACCCGATGAAGCCTCTGAACCAGAAGGAGTCATTAGATTGTGTATCAGGGAAACAGCAGCTCGTGAAAGGGTTACTAGAGTTCATTCCTCCCTCTGGACCCGGGCCCCATACCTGTTCCTGAGAAATGGGGCGCAGGAGGAGGTGTTTACAACTGAAGCATTTAGCAGCTAGCCATTAGCATCGATCAAATAGTCTGATTCAGTAAGTGCAGGATTAGCTTTTTAATTCTAACTCCAATGAAGTATGTATGTGTATGTTTTCATAGGTTCAAGTCCTTTGTGATAGGTAGGTATGCAAGTATTGCATAATCGGACTCAATTCAAGTTTTCTAATGTATTCTGTGTTTACATTATTGTGTATTCCTTGTTAATGTGTTTTCTTCCACTGCTGATACGTATATATTAACTTTTTGTGTCTA
This sequence comes from Gymnodraco acuticeps, assembly GCF_902827175.1. NCBI lineage: Eukaryota > Metazoa > Chordata > Actinopteri > Perciformes > Bathydraconidae > Gymnodraco > Gymnodraco acuticeps. Next base: position 153,916 of record NW_022989975.1, read on the forward strand.
ACAAACCCAATTTGAGATCAATAAAGTATATCTAGTTTAATCTAGCCTACTTTATTGTACTTAAATGCACATTTAACATACTTTAAGAACACTGTATACCTCAACTGCACTACAATTTAAAGGGAAATATTGTACTTTTACTAGTAACTTACAAATACTTTTTTTTATCTTAATTGTGTGCATATGTGTAAATGCGTCTGTTGATTGTATATATAGAGGATATACATATTAATACATATTTGTATTATTGTATTTTGTATTCGGGATTGTTGGAAACGTTATTTCGATCTCTCTGTCTGTACAAACACACACACAATTGACATTAAAGTTGACTTTGACTTGATGTTGATAAACTGGCTCTAATCAATAGGACATCCTTGTAGGGTAATAAATAATACAGATAAACAGGTGGTATAAAACCCTCTGACGGTTCAACTCAGGTCGATTTCTATCTTCTCATTTCCTGCAACAGTGGATTTGTCCGTCAACAGATCAGTTATTCCCTGAAGCCTCGTCACCAAACACACGTTCACGCTCGGTGTGTACTCAACAAGCTCAGAAGGTTCAGTCCTTGAACAACAAAATGTCAGCGTTATCGATCCAGGACAAATTCATGCTGGGCAAATCACAAATCTGCTCTTGTCTGTTGCCCAATCTGTGACGTCTCAAGCTTTTCATTCATTGACCAAGGCGAGCAGAATGAGCGACTGGAGGCTTAAAAACGAAATATTTTAGAACAATTTCTCAAAGCCAGAAAGTTTCCCCAAGTGAGATTAAATACATACTTTCCCCCAAAATGCATTTGTATATCAATAACATTGAATTTGTCTGGAAAACTAGCCTCCACGGCGTTCAATGAATCAATCAATCAATATTGTTGTCTTTTCATTTAAGCCATTTTGTGCAGTTATTAAGATGAATTTGACAGAAGGAAAACTTCACCTGCAAAATGCAATTGTATGAGTCACCTTGAACTTATAAAGAAAACTTCAGGACGTGCGGAGATCAATAGTTTATCCAGTCGTACGTTCACTACTTCACAAACACATTCATTTCAATAAAATATTTAAAACTTTGCACATAAACAGGATCATTGTTTGCAAAGGCACGCTACTTTCAAGTGTATTCAATCTTACCTTTGAGTGTAAACACATTAGAAAACTGGATAAATGAGACTTTTATAACACTGCAATTATACTGGATTAATATTAAATTGGCTAAGATTTAGTAAAGGGATGTTATGATGTGATTTTCCTGGTGAAAACTGCCCTAAATTACTCCAATTCAGCAAGAATTTGGTCAGCTTTTAGACTGTTAGTTCAACTTTCCAACGTGTTTCCCAAGGTGAGTAGCTTATCTGCAAATCATCATTTAGTGGATGAAACATTCCTAAAAACCACATCACACACTGCTCCTCTGCCCAGACATGTGAGGCGACCTTTTCCCAACATGGAAACGGGACACGTTTCATTGCCACACATGTCTGTGAGAAAAAAGGTCACAGGTGACAACAACCAGTTACAACATGTTTCACCACACACACCGTTTCCCAGAAGCGACACACACACTGTGAACAAAACAGGTCTGACGGAGACCCTAACCAGAGCTGGAGGAATGCTGCAGACACACAGTGTGTTTGTGTTGGAGCGTGAGTTGGATGGCTTCCATTCATTTCCACAGTATGGGGCGTTTCAGGACACACATGGTGGGAGGTGCAAACAGGCTGCACATTGCATCATGTATGGAGGAATACAGTAGATCTAGGATAGAAGTGTTTTCCTCTGATTTATTTACAAGTCGCGCCAATTTCCCACATTATAATATAATGGCTTCAAAAACCGGCTTTTTTCAAAATCGTGCTTGACATTTTGTACACATTCACCCCTCCTCAAAGCTCATTGGCTGCACAACGGGTCAATGAAACAAAACATGCGGCTCCATTCAAAAACAGCCAAGGATTTAAGCAGATAATAAGCCATAACAAAGCATGATAACAGGAGAGGACTTTCACGGTAAATTACGCGTAAATATGAGTGAAAGCGTCACGGTGAGAGCGCATGGACCTACATTCTCAGAATAAGTGCGCCCTCCCCCCATCACCTTGCATCCGGTGCTGTCACAGGAGTGGGGAATTTAAACACACACGGACTCTAATCTTATTTAAACCATCATTTAAAAACAAATGTCTACCAAACAACATCATTATAACGCAGAGAGTGAATCTTACACTGATTTTACGCGCAAACCAAGTCACACATAGAGATAATTAAGTCATAATTAGTCAATAAAAGGAAGGACAACTTACCTGTATGAACGAGGGTGAAGAGAAAGAATAACAAAGATGCCTGAAACAGCAGTCCCATGTTTCCCAGGCGCACTGGAAGATGCATGCACTCTAATGTGACTAAATAATGTAATTATAATAAAAACACACTGTCAGAAATGTGATTTACACCAACGTCTCTATAGTGGCTGTTTTGCAGAGATGCTCATAGGAGGGATGCCCTGCTCACTGTACTGTTTGACAACAACATCAGACCCATTTCAATGTGGTCCAGGGTGGGCGGGGCCGGAGGGGCCCCTCGGTATGGGAGGCGGGACCTGGTGAGTGGTGTGATTTCTGAGGCAAACAGCAGCAACAATTGGGAGGAGGAGCTCCGGGGAGATGGATTTACTACCAGTTCAGAGAGGGAGGAGAGACAGTGTTTGTATACATCAGGTGAGTTTCATTCCTTGCTCTGACAGGGGCGTAGACAGGGTTTCTGGGACCGAAATTGGGGGGCCATAAGTTCAAGGTTGAGGAGGGGGAAGGGGAGGATGAATTTGAAATATTTTTGAGTGTAAAGTCAGAGATTTAGAACAAAAAAGTGCTAATATCTCAGCTGTGACGTGCCAAATGGGAAATGTTGACAACCTGATACTGGACTTATTCCATAATAAGCCTCTTAAAGGTGGGGTAGGTAAGTTTGAGAAACCGGCTCGAGATACACTTTTTGTTATATTCCATGGAATGCTCTTATCATCCCGATAGCAATGAATATCTGAAGTGCTTTGACCATAAATACATAAAGAAACATCATCCGTGGAAGCCGTGGCGCTGTGAAAAGCACGACCAATCATCTGAGCCGGCTAAAGTAACTGATGGCCTACCTGCCTGTCAGCCTTCCATCTGTGCACAAACTCATCTCGTGCCCTCATTGGTCATGTGCGCGTTCGTGTGTGTTGGAGGAGGGGCTCTGTGAGGAAGTGGCAGATTTGTTCCGGTTGTGTATTTTCAAATTCTAGCGCACTCGAGCTGGTTTCTCCAAAATTACCTACCCCACCTTTTACTGTGAAACTCATCATTAACATTATAGTAGCGAATATTATAATAAATGTTTTCAGGGGGTTTTCTAGAAAATATACTGTGATACTGCGGCGCTGATCTTATAAGATAATAATAATAATAATAATAATAATAATAATACATGTTATTTATATAGTGCTTTTCCTGGGGCTCAAAGCGCTTTACAAGCAAGTAAAGAAGGACAAAAATGGATAATAATAATAGATTGGATTTATATAGCGCCTTTCATGAGACCCAAGTTCGCTTTACAAAGAAGAACAGGGCAAAACAAACATAACAAAAAAAAAAGGCAGTCAGACAAAAAGTCAGACAGACAAAAAGTCAGACAGACAAAACAACAAATAGATTAGGAGGACTTTGGTTATGCTGGACTTGACCGGCAACCAGTGGAGGTGGATGAGGGTGGGAGTGATGTGCTGCCACGGCTTTGTGTGTGTGAGTACCCTAGCAGCACAGTTTTGGACATACTGGAGCCTATCCGAGGTTTGGTTGGGGACCCCGAACAGGACACCATTGCAGTAGTCCAAGCGGGAGGTGACAAACACATGGGTTTCGGCAACCGACTCTGAGAGTGACGGTCGGAGTCTGGCAATGTTCCTTAGATGGAAAAAGGCCGATTTGGTCACAGACGTCAATTATGTCCAAACGAGTCTACCTACTCTGGCAGACGTTCAATATTTAAATAAAACAAGAAGCCAGGTCATATTTATATGTTATAACAACGTTGATGTTTTTATGGAGTAATAAGTAACTTATATGTTCATCACCTTCTATTACATAAGGTGTATTGGTGAGTAAAACTTTCTAAAACAATACTACAGCAGTCCATAAAGTCATTAGTATCTCCATATCACGCCCCTACTTCCTGAATGGAGGTTGGTCACCTCTCATAATAAAAACATGTTATTTAAGGTCCAAAGTCTCAGGCTACTGGGTCCATACCGTTTACAATGAGATTTACCTCAGAGGAGCAGATAAAGTACATGTGAAGAGATAAAACTTCAAAACAACAACCTTGAACCGAGTAAAGAGAGCGTCATATAGTTCAGGAATACTCTGGGATAGTTGGTAATTGGAAATGAATAATCCACATGTTTGTTTTGATCGTGCTTCATGGAAAGGGTGCAGGAACATTTGGAAACAAGAAGCTGAAATACGGGGATTATACAAGTGGTCTCTGTAAAAAAGTAATACGTTGACCCTTACTATCAAAGGAAGGGTTATACATTGAGATAACACGCAACAACTCTTGATAATCTGCTTTGACTACAGGTCTATTATATCATGTGTGACCTTCAGTTACTCCCATGTGCACCAAAACAATAAACATGTGAGCACCAGAAGACAGAAAATGATCTTGTCAGTCTTTCTGAAGATCTGCTGTCAATAGACTACATAATAGAACATCTAGGATCAAGGCCAAGGCTGTCACACTGAGATAAAATATGTACCGCAATCATGCAGTACACACAAAGAGGGAGCAGCAGTGGCGGCCGGCCCATAGGGGCGCTAGGGCCGCCGCCCCCTCTTCCCACATGTTTGATTGTCATTAAAAATAAATATATTTTAAAATAAAAAAAATGTAATGAACAAGGTAAATATTATATAGTTGGTATCAGTAAAATGTATAATCTACAATAAAATCTCGTTTAAAATTGTTTTACGATGTCTAAAGTTACTGATAAGTGTTTCCTGGCTGGCCGCAGCGTGTATCATTACCCTCTCTCGCCCGGGCGGTAAGAAAGGAGCCCTCAGCCAGAGCAGCAGCAACTGTATAATCCCCGTACTTTAGCTTCTTGTTTTCTAAATGTTCCTGCACCCTTTCCATGAAGCACGATCAAAACAAGCTGACTGTTGCTATCTGTAAACTATATCGCCGAAACATAATTTCAGCCAATCAGCGTCGTCAGATTTGATGCTCAAAGGGCGCCCTGTCAGCGCCCTGACCTGTGTGTCTGTGAGTTGTTTGGACTCGTATCCAAGGTGACGCTACAGTAGTTGTCGAGGATGGCTGCGTCTCGGTGCTAGTGGATCGCCGGAGCTGTAGATTAACATTTACATGCTTATTGTAGTAGTAAGGGCAATGCCTGTAGCACCATGGAGCATATATGTGGGCTGGACCTGTATTTTACAGGAAAGGAGTGAGCAGAGGGTCGAGTTGTCGATTCTTGTTCAGTTTTCATCTCCCTCACTCTCTCAAACTTTGAGTTGCGTGCGCTGCTAAAGAGACGCGCTACCATGGAAACCAAACAATGGTGTAGTATTAAAGTCCGAGTGGAAACAGTCATGAGTAAATCTGATTTGGTCAGAAATCGGGAGAAATGCGGGAGTGTCCCGTGAAAATCGGGAGAGTTGGCAAGTATGACACACACACACACACACACACACACACACACACACACACACACACACACACACACACACACACACACACACCACACACACACACACACACACACACACACACACACACACACACCACACACACACACACACACACACACACACATAATGTTCGTATTTAGTCTCCTGATTTTAAATGGGAATTAAATCATTTGAGTGTTCCCAAAGCACCAGTGTTCTGCAGTTTGTGTGGGCCTACTGTACTGTTGCACAGTTTTGGAAGATTCATAGCTAACCACACTGAAGATTATGGATCTTCTAACATCACCAGAATTCATCATTTAAGGGGTCATTTCTCAAAAATGTCTGACCGCCCTAGTATGGCTTGGTCAACATTTCGATAGCCCCACCAAAAATATTTTCCACCAGCCGCCACTGGGGAGCAGCCATATGGAAGAAATAGAGACAAAGTGTATGTCATATGGATATATTCAAAGATCAAGTATCCAATGTATTTACGTACAATAAGATCATGAAGTTAAAGTAGCAAAACTGCATTCAAGCCAGTCAAGAAACTAGTTTTAACCACTCTATAGAGTACTGGAAATGACATATTTTGCAGGTTACATGAAGTTATCATCCACTTGGTTCCCTAGACAAAAAGCCCATGGGATTTCTTCCATTAGATTCTGGATTATTGCAGATAATATTGCCCTAGTTTGTGAGAGATAATCTTTACAAATGAACACCGTTAGCAAAAATAGCATAAAAACACCACCAGGAAAAAGCAAATGTCATGTAATTGCATTTACATAGCACTTTTTCCAGGTATGACACCACTCAAAGCAGTTTTACATATACATCTCAGCACTCACCCATCAATATAGAGGAACATAGTTTGCCATACAAGGTTGCCAACATTCACACAGTTAGCAATCAAGAGCAACATAGGCAGGGCTGCACAAAACTGGTGCGCAAGTGCCCATGCGCACCCCCCGCCAAAAAAGGAGCACCGGATCATTTGAAAAAAGGCGCATTTGCGCACCAAACATTGAGAGAGAGGAGAGAGAGATAGAGAGAGATAGAGAGAGAGAGAGAGAGAGAGAGAGAGAGAGAGAGAGAGATAGAGAGAGGAGAGAGAGAGAGAGAGAGAGAGAGAGAGAGAGAGAGAGACCAGACAGAGACACTCTAGCCAGAGACCAGGAGAGAGAGAGAGCGAGACGCGAGAGATCACTTTAGAGAGTTGCATAAGAACTGGTAAGAGAGCAGGGTTTCCCACACAGACTTTACTTGGGCGGGCCGCCCAGGTATTAACGGCCGCCAAAGTATAATTCGCGAGCCATTTAGGTTTAATTTTTTTAATCCATCCGCGAGCACGACGGCATCTGCGCTGCCCTCGCTCTACCCCTCGCTATCGCGTGAAGGGTCTGCTTTATGCGCTATATAAGGCAAAAAAGTTATGGGCACGCCTGAATAGGGTTGATTATTGGGGTTGTGTATTATCACATAGAAATATTGACTGCAGGACTAGGAACCAAATCTACAGATTGGTGGACAATCACTCCTCCTGAGCCATTCTGGTATTTTCATGGTGAGTTATTGCTGCTTTAACTCAAGATCAATTGAATTGGAGGATGAAACCCTCTTTAATGGTCACACATATGCACACAGCACACACAGTGACATTTGACCTCTGCATCCTACTGGGAGCAGTGGGCAGCTATTGCACAGCAAGAAAATCAGATAGAACCACTGATATTCCCCTCTGAAATTAAAGTATATCATAAACCCCCCCCCCCCCCCCCCCCCCAAAGTAAATAAGATGTTCCAAATCAAGCGAGTCTACATACTCTGGCAGACGTTCAATATTTAAATAAAACAAGAAACCGGGTCTAGGGGCTGTTATAACAACGTCAGTGTTTTTATGGAGAAAGGAGATCAGTACAGAGGTGGGAAGTAGTGGAGTACAAATACTTCGTTACTGTACTTAAGTACATGTTTCTGGTATCAGAACTTTACTCCACTGAATGTGTGTTTGGTGCGTGATCATTATTCTTTAGAGTCATTGCGTGCCTATTGATTTGAACACGATCCGTGTATCCATCATTTCCTGGTCTTCTCTAAAGAAGAGGGACCAATGGAAACGTTGTCATGTTGCCGTTGTTCAGCATGGAAACATTCATTAGCTAACAATGACATTATTGTTCTATTAATATAAAGGGAGGTCAGGTACTCTTTAAAACAGCTGCTAGCTATGGGTACTTTTTAATGAAGTATTTCAAAGCCAACACTTCTTAACTTTTGCTTGGGAAAAGAAGTTTAGTCAGTACTTCGACTTTTACCAGAGTACCACAAGTATCTGTACTTCTACTTGAGTAAAGGATGTGTGTACTCTCACCATCTCTGCCAAAGTAACAACCTCCATATTGCAATGTAGTACAGTACACACTTTCCAGCACTGGTGCAACCATGTAACTTCCCACAAAGGACTCCATCAACGCAGTGACATTAATCAACACCAGAGCCACGTCCTGTACCATTCACATTTTCTGTCCAATGCTCTCAGCGAACCCACTCACCTCTAACCCCACTGTACGGCACATTGTGATGCATTTAATAAGAAGTGACAAGGAATTTCAGGCCTCTGCTAAAACTGGGGGACCGACTGTGAAACATGAAACGTTCCCCAAACTGTACCGGGGTTAACCTCTAAGTTCCCGAGGAGATGTTGGCTGATAGAACAACAATCTCCTGTATTCCTAGAAAGAGAATGCATTAATAGAAACAAGAGTGCCTATGAGGTGACTCCTCTCTATAATTCACCAGGGGCTAGAACACACCCCTTCACTACAACTCTCTATTATTATATACAATCTCAACCTCCTGAGCTTCTGTAAACACTTTCCAGTTCTTCCAGTATTCGGATCCCTTTCACTGCTTCGCCTGAATAAATAAACAGAGTGTTGGCTGCATTTTCTGTCTTCTCCTTTAAGTAAAATCAGGTTCTTCCAGATGCAGCTGAGCACGGTTTTTGGCTCGGGAATAGCCGGACAGGGGGGAGTTTTTTCTGTCAAATGTGAGTGGGAGAGTTTTGTTAACGGAGTAGGATGAGGACAAAGAAAGATTCCTGGTTTACATTAAATATTTCAGACAGTTTTGTGTGTGTGTTTAGCTTTTTATTATCTACTGGAAACCTGACGACACAGGAATGAATTCTAAATCCTGGAAATTAGTTTGATTTTCAATAGACGCCTGTAAGAATTTCATGTGATCGTGCTGTAGTTCCTTTATAGCCCAACATTAGCCGCCTTTAGCTTAGCGGTGGTGACTTGAAGTCATGTGACCGTGCTGTAGTTCCTTTATAGCCCAACATTAGCCACCTTTAGCTTAGCGGTGGTGACGTGAAGTCATGTGACCGTGCTGTAGTTCCATTATAGCCCAACATTAGCTGCCTTTAGCTTAGCGGTGGTGACGTGAGGTCATGTGACCGTGCTGTAGTTCCTTTATAGCCCAACATTAGCCACCTTTAGCTTAGCGGTGGTGACGTGAGGTCATGTGACCGTGCTGTAGTTCCTTTATAGCCCAACATTAGCCGCCTTTAGCTTAGCGGTGGTGACGTGAAGTCATGTGATCGTGCTGTAGTTCCTTTATAGCCCAACATTAGCCACCTTTAGCTTAGCGGTGGTGACGTGAAGTCATGTGACCGTGCTGTAGCTCCTTTATAGCCCAACATTAGCTTTTTACTTCAATAATCATAAAGTGTTGTTAATATGAGGAAAATATCCTGCTGAATGTCTGAAGCTTTAATATGTCTTTAAAATGGCAGTTGCTAACAAGAGTCTAAATGAGACGACTAAACGTCATCATGGCGACCATTAGCCACCTTTAGCTTAGCTGTGATGCCGTAAAGCTATGCAACCATGAAATAGTTTGTTCAAAGTCCAACATTAGCTTTTTACCTCTGGCAATTGCATTTACGCTTTAATATTTATGAAATTGGTGTTAATATGTGGAGATAATCCTGTTTAACTATCCTAAATTATCTCAAAACCAATTGAAAATTCCCATCGGCTTTTATGCTAACTTTAGCTTCGGTCTACAAAAACACTTAATTCCTGCACCACTTTATTTTGTCTGATGGATATGGAGGGCGGCTCAGAGGATGACGTAGTTCTTGGCTTCATCCCTGGAAAAGAAGATAAGACTGACAATGTTTGGAAACGGGATTAATCAATAATGTCCTTTGAATCATTTTGGTGAAAGACGGGTCAGGTTTATTCCAGATTTAACAAAGACAACCAGTAAAACACAAGGCGCCTGTGTAACATCTGAACACATCCAAATAGAGAATATTTATTGTGGAAACAGCAAGTGAGTCTTGAAATAATGACAGCCACAACTGTACACACATACATTCACACAGAAAAATGTATCTGCTGGGGAAATCATGCTGACTGTTCCTCTAAAAACTCACGGGAAATCACCCACGCTGCAAATTCATAGCAAATATGTCCCGCCATGTTTATTCAGGTGCTGAAAAATCACTAGAGGGAAAGGAGGATTTGTGTCGGGTTAGGGTAGAGTAGAGCTTCCTCTGGGAGTGCTTCTGCTGTCTACAGTAAATATTTTGGAGTAGCTCAACCAATGCGTATGTTTTTATAAAAAATAATGAAAAGCATTCTACATTTAGCTCCTTAACATTATGTTGTTGTTGAAAAAGGATTCTAGTTAGCAACTTAGCATTGATATCCAGATCCTTAGCTAAGGGCTAATGGTTGAACATAGTGGATAAATGGATAAACACTTGAAAAAAGGGCTAAAAGAATGACTTACATTGTTGAATAGCTTCTTGGCTCACTTCCCGGACTCTCGGGGGATCATCATTATGCTATTGGATTCCAGAGTCATGCAACAATTGAGCAAATAAATCCTGAATGACTATACCAAATACATAGAAGGTCTTTTATAGGCATTTATTAATAGTTTCCGACTTTGGGAAAGTGGGAAATGCTGCAGATTTCCTCAAAATGACTGTCTCTGAACTGTCTTTTTTAATCAAATCACACACATTAAGGCTGTGTATTCATCTTTTTCTGATAACTAATGTAATTTATTTCCATAACATACCCTGAGCCCCACTATAAGGTTTAGAGGTATATCGCTTTTATAGTATAGCACTATTCCTAATGCTCAAAGACGTTTTACATCAAATTGATTAAAATTAGAACAGAAACAAGACAATATATATATATAGTATCGACAAACATATAGTCTTTAAATAGTCTTCGAGCAGGAATACAAGTACAAAATGACTGAATTTTCTTAAAAACTATACTTACTTTTACCTGAAACATGACAATCACTGGTGAGAAAATGATGGTTTGGAAGCAGATGTAAACAAAAAAAATCCTCATTTAAGCAGCTTCCTGTCGTCAGTAGGCCATCTAGTGTACAAATACAATGAGTGCACTTAAAGGTCACCTATTCTGCAAAATCCACTTCTCCATGTCTCTTCTACATCAACATGTGTCCCCTCTTCTCCATGTCTCTTCTACATCAACATGTGTCCCCTCTTCTCCATGTCTCTTCTACATCAACATGTGTCCCCTCTTCTTCACGTCTCTTCTACATCAACATGTGTCCCTTCTTCTTCATGTCTCTTCTACATCAACATGTGTCCCCTCTTCTTCATGTCTCTTCTACATCAACATGTGTCCCCTCTTCTTCATGTCTCTTCTACATCAACATGTGTCCCCTCTTCTTCATGTCTCTTCTACATCAACATGTGTCCCCTCTTCTTCATGTCTCTTCTACATCAAATATGTGTCCCCTCTTCTTCACTTCACTTACTACATCAACATGTGTCCCCCTCTTCTTCATGTCTCTTCTACATCAACATGTGTCCCCTCTTCTTCATGTCTCTTCTACATCAACATGTGTCCCCTCTTCTTCATGTCTCTTCTACATCAACATGTGTCCCCTCTTCTTCATGTCTCTTCTACATCAACATGTGTCCCCTCTTTCTTCATGTCTCTTCTACATCAACATGTGTCCCCTCTTCTTCATGTCTCTTCTACATCAACATGTGTCCCCTCTTCTTCATGTCTCTTCTACATCAATATGTGTCCCCTCTTCTTCACTTCTACATCAACATGTGTCCCCTCTTCTTCATGTCTCTTCTACATCAACATGTGTCCCCTCTTCTTCATGTCTCTTCTACATCAACATGTGTCCCCTCTGTGGAAAGAGACTCTGAAAGTTTCAGGAACAAAGATTCTCTCTCTTTTTGATCCATTTCTATAAAAACCTGTCTGAAAATGAGCTGATCAGATTTTGGCCACTTTATGATGTCATAACGATGTTTTGGCTTGTGTAACCATTAGCCAATCAGCAACCCCCCCATATCACCTGAATCTCCTCCTAGAGCACCATTGAGTTCTTTGTAACCAAATGTCTCTCAGAGGGGCGTGGGGAGGGGCTCCTTATTTTCATCTAATGTAACAGACAGAGAATCAACACTTTGGAAACAGGGCTGAAACAGAGGGGATTATGGGTAATGCTGCAATGATCCGTTTGGTGTTTCAGCCAATCAGAGACAGGCTCTGGATATATCTGAGACCTGTGATATATTGATGAAAAACAGTATAATAGGGGACCTTTAAAAAAAGAAAGCCGGTGAAGACAACTTGTTAATTATGAGATGCCTTTATTGTACTTTTTGGAATCCAGTGACACCGACACGAGAAAATGGTCCAATCCCTCCCTCCCTCTTTACATACACACCCTGAGAGGGAGGGTCTGCAGGGTGGGATGTACCGTGATCCCGCTTGTAGTCTTAAATTAAACACAGAGATAATAGCGAAGACACATTCAGGTGCACACGCACGACATGCATTCAAAAAGGGAGGAACTTCAGAGTGACTCCTGGTTCACATGTACGCTTTGTCTTTCAAGTAAAAAGACAAAATGAATACCACTTACAAAAAAAACCAATAAAACAGTTAGCTGTCTTTATGGCCCACGATCCGTCTATAATTCAGCCTCTGTCAATCTTCCACTTCCAGGAGAAAACAAAACAAGAAGGCAAAGAGACGCTACTATTCATACTGGGAAAAACGGTTTAAATATGGAAGTGAATGGTCATAGCTTTCATATTTTAGTTTCATTTTTTAAAATTGGTTTTTAATTAATGGTATACTTTAATGAGAATACAATTGTCCCACTAAAAATCAGCTGATCTAGGTAAAACTAGGCCTCCTCCACCGACTGTCTCCCTGCTGTATCTAAGTAAAATATATAAAGTCCAGTCAAGGGGCGCAGTGTTGGTCCAATCAGGAGAGTTCCTTCAGTCCTCCTCGCTGCCACTGGCCGAACGCTCCTGGAAACACAACAAATTACACTTATTAGCCAACAGAAGTACACTTAAGTAAGTCAACAAATAAGGATGAAAGGACACTGTTTGCACTTCCTAATGCCAATTCTCTTCACAGCAAAGTAAAAATGGCATTCTTATTGCTTTGGGAAATTCATCATCATCTTCATTTGTCAAATCCTCTAGAAATGTATAAACGTATGATCTGTAGACGCCGACTGAATACAGGACTTACGTTGCGATGGTTAAGGTGTGAAAAATAGTCAGAAATGTTAGAATTCAATGATTGTCAAATATTTTTTTCCATATATTCTGTTGTCTCTGATGAAGAGAAGAAAACCCTCACATTTGAGAAGGAAATAAATGACTCAAACAACTAATAAAGTTTGATTTTATTGAATATATCTTTTACATATTTACTCAGTATTTAAGCTTTATTGGAAATGCTTTAAGCCCGCGTCACACTGTCCCGACTTTGACACCAGATGGACACACGAATATGGAATTGTGAATTTCGCACGGAGATGGCCCCGAACTTGGTCAACAGCCGAAACAAGTACGATGCCTACAGAAGGCTACACGATGGCATCCGAACCACACACACGCCGTCATTTTGTTTCCATAGCAACAACAACTTCCTGTCAACAGCGTAAACTCGCCTTCAAAATAAAAGCATCTAAATAAAACAGGAAGTTAACCTAAATCACATTTAAGACATACAACTGCAACGATAGTAACAAAAATAATGTAATTGTAAATTGTACTACAATACGATGGCTACACGACGGCATCGCGAGGGCTTCACGTAGTCGTGTCGCCTTCCTAAGACAATCGGGCAGCTTCTTCTTTCCTTCGTATTGTCTTCGTGAGACGAAAAATGCCCGATGGCACCGATGATCAGACGAAGATGACACGATTTGACAAGATGTCCTCACGAGTGCCTTACGAAGGACAAAATGGACACACGAATTCAACACGAAAATGACCCTTCGCAAGGTCCTTCGGCAATGTTTTGGCATGCCAAAGATTTTGCCACCGCTCACGAAGTTGCGGTGATACCTGCGGTCATACGATGGCTGAAGATGCCTCACGAATGGCCCGATGTTGTTACGATCAGAGCCGAATTTGAACATTTCCTTTATCGTGTCCATCTGGTGTCAATTTCAGGACAGTGTGACGCGGGCTTTAAAGATGTGTAGTTTTACTTTGAACCCGATGGACCTCACATAGAAAACAACCAGATTCAATCAGGAAATTCAAACGTTCGTTCAGTAAGAAGAAACGTAGAGCTGCAATTAATAATACTTTTCATCATAGATCACTTTGTCTCTTATTGGATTCATTTCGTTTATATAATTTCATATAAAAAGGGGCACAATGTCTGTGAGGCAATGTCATAAAACTCCTTCCTTTTTCTGATGTCGTTTAAAATGAATGAAGAAGAAAATCATCACAATTGAGAAGCTAGGAAAAAAGATAGCATCTAAAAGGATCTTTAAACTCCACGTTTACTTTTTTCCTTTAACAAAAAGCACTCTTTTTACACAAGCTGTTTCTTCCACTGATGTTATTTATAGTGATTCATCGTCTCCTCACCTCTTCCTGCTCCTCCTCGCTGTCGTCGTCGCTCACCACAGGTTTTGCTCGGGCTCCGCGGCCCCTCCGTCTCTTTCCCCCCCGATCGCCCTTCTCTTTCCGGCTCAGCTTGATCTTCACCTTCACGGAGCGAGCTGGAACACAAATCAAAGCAGTCAAATACATACTGTAGATGCAACAGTGCACATTTCAAATATACCCCTCACCCCCACCCCATCACAGCATGAAAGAAAACCACAACAAAATAGAAAAACAGAGTAAATGACATGTTCTCATAATAGACACAAAATGCGGGGCTACATCAAATGAGGTCGCCCCCGTGTTACGGCCCGTCCACAGAGCGGCGTGCGTTGAAAGCTTCACCGTTCACTTTGAATGGGGTGACGTCACTTTTTGCCAAACTGCATTGTGGGAAGCGACGCAGAGCTTTGCTGGCGTTGCTCGCTGCAAAAGTTGAGCAATGTTCAACTTTTGAAGCCTCGGCAGAAGCGTCAGCCAATCGAATCCCGTTTATGCAAATCTCAGGGTTCACATTTTTTCACCAATGAATTTCAATGACTTCTCCGTGACCTTTACCTCATTTTCCATGACCAAAAATTACTCTCAGCGGTACCACTGAAACATTTTTATTTTAACATGGTCAGCTGGAAAATAAGGTCTGCATATGAAACATGTCGTGCCTATCTAAAACAAATCAAATAGTAGGCTTACTAGCTTCTACAGACTAAAGCCACTGGAGACTCGAGGGCGTGATTGTAAAAATCTCTCACCAGCAAAATACCTCGTCAGTTAAATGCCATTTTACGTTTCATTACTAGGGATGTAACGATATACCGAATATCGCGGTATTATCGTACCGTGAGTTTTTGGTATCGTTACATCCCTATTCATTACTATACAGTATTTATTATCGTTATAGTATTACTATTTCGGCAATTCGATAAAATATAAAATTATATTTGATGCAACTTTAGTTACATTTCCATGACTTTTCCAAAACTTTAGGAAAAATATTGTTTTCCATAACTTTTCCTGGGCCTGGAATTAGGCTTTTGAATTTCCATGACTTCTCCAGGTTTTCAATGACCGTAGGAACCCTGAAATCTGCCAGTACAAGCGCTAGCCAATCAAACCGCGTGTATGCTGGGAGAGAGCAGGTCATTTCCTCATATTCCAAAAAATGGAGGGAAAGTTCATTATAGCGGTAGTGAATCACCCGGTGCTGAATGATCAGTCTCTGTTCATCTACCGGGATACAAACCGGAGGAGCGAGGCATGGAGGGAGGTGGCAGAGACAGTGGGTGGAACTGGTAGGTTTTCGCCTGTTTGGGGATTTTATATCCAGTTTATTGTATTGTATGTCGGGGGCGGGAGATTCATGTGATTGGTTGTTGGTCTCGTTGCTCGCATAAACTCCCCAAGCTTCAGACACGCCCAGCACTAAGGTTCAACGCACGCCGCTGTGTGGACGGGCCGTTAAAGTGTAAGAAGAATAAAAAGGTTACTGACCCTCAGCCTCAGACTCTGAGCCGTCGTCGATGTCGTCCTCCTCTTCCTCGCTGTCCTCTCCTTCGCTCTCCAGCTCTTTCTCGATCTTCTGTCGGACGCTGGTGAAGACGGACTGCAGCACGATGGAGTCCTCGTAGATCTGGAGGAGCAGAGGGGAGACATCGAGGTGTTTAGAGTTGCATTCATGTGAAATATATTTATGTTTCTATCACTCTCTGTTTGAAAGTACAGGTATTTGTGTTAAAAATGTAAGAAGTAAAAGTATAAGTCGTCGTAGTGGAGTAAAGTACTGAAACCAGAACAATGTACTTAAGTACAGTAAGGAAGTATTTGTACTTCCCACTTCTAGGGGTGTAACGGTATTCGTCCCGTACCGTCACATGCAATCACACGGCGAATACGCCTTTTTTTACGAGTGGGAAAAAAGTATGTCACTCAGGGCAGCATTACACTATATATAATCATGGGGGCGGTATTGCGCCTAAAAGCCAGCCGCCCGTAAATAACAAATGAAGAACAAGAACAAAACACAACAAAACGAAGAAGAAAAGTTAGTATCTACGGCGAGTTCACACAACACACAGGAGCTAGAACCCACCTGCTTCTTTTAAATCAGGTGTGGGAACATTTCGGGTTCCCTGTGGACTACAACAACGATGGGGTGCGAGTTGTGGATCGGAGGAGGACGGTGTGTCGGCGTTGTTCGACAGCGGTGCGGTATGCTATTGGTAACACGTCAAACATGCTCAATCACACCCGAGTCAGTCTCAGACCCAGCGACAGGGTTTTCTCGACGGCAGGTGACTTAGTTAACGCCAACAGATCTGCCCTCACTACTGACAACGTAGACAAACTCATCTTTTTGAAGAACAACTTGAAAATAGAGTAAAGCTTGAGCACCTTTATTTAGGCATAATGGCCTCACACACTCACAAGTTAATTACACATGTTAGACATTGCTCCTAAAGGTACAGACTTTATTTTGTTTTATATTATTGTATTTATTTTATATTTTGACATCAGGGAGATGTTATACAGTTCTGTATTGCCCTTTATTGATTGTGATTGAAACACTTTCTTATTATTTATTTTAATATTTTCAAGACATTCTTTTTAGTTGTACAGCTTATTGAACCTTTTAGTTTGACATCAGCCATTATAAATAATATGGCCATTGGTGTATGTGGTTTGTTTTTAACTGTGTAATACAGTTAATGATTCCAAATGTTAGAGTTCCTTATTTTCATACCAAAAGTTGCACGACTGCTAAAAATAAATAACAGCAAAAAAAATTTATGCATTTGGGACTTTTCTTTGCTTTTCTTGTTGTACCGAACCGTGACCCCCAAACCGAGGTACGAACCGAAACCGTGACTTCTGTGAACCGTTACACCCCTACCCACTTCTGATTATGACTCTTTAACAGTTCCAAGTGTGTGATCTCACCAGAGAGCCCTCCAGGTTGAAGGTCTGGGCGTTTTGACAGAGCAGCATCACGTCCTTCTCCAGGTCGTTCAGGCCGCGGTACTTATGGCTGCGGATCCTCTCCTAATGGCACACAGGAAATCACAGTCAGACGAGAAAACACACAAGAAAATAACCGTAAACACGAAGAGCAGAAAGGCTCACCTTGATCTTCCTGAAGTCCACAGGTTTGCGGATGAGCTCGTAGTATTCGGGGCAGCTCTTTGCGAGACGGCAGCTGGATGAAGACTTCGCTCAGCTGTCGCCCGTTAATCCTGAAAACACAGAATATTTCTATTAGTACGAGTCTCAAAGTTTTTTGGTTGCGTTTCCACTAGGGGTAGTTCTGGCTAGCGGGTACTATTTCACAGTTTTTCTGGCCCCATAAAATCGAGGTTCTTTCCGGGCCAACAACCGAGCTGAGTATAATAAACTAGAGAGAGAATCGCTGGCAAGGGGGCTACAACTACAACAAGATGAACATATTTGACCGTGATTTAATTGTAATACACGTTTCAAAATGATGCCGAAGTAACAACATACTGATACCGGTTAGTAAAAACCATGAATTAATGCTTTGACAAGTCTGCAGACAGACAGCAGGCGAAAAACCTTTTAAAATGCGTGTTTTCTGAATGGAGATCGGCTAAGCTAACGCAGTATATGCTCCGACAGTCCACACTCACAACAACGGCCTACAGACATAAATAAACCAGCGACTGTATTCGCCATGACACAGGCAGTCTGTGGTTTGTACTTTTGTCTAGTTTCTGAACAGATATGAGGAGCTGTGAGCTCTGAGTGCTAACAGCTAACGGCTGATGTTGGTTTTGTGGTTCTCATTGAAGATGACGTCACGGCTCCGCCTACACTGCGTTACTATAGTTACTGCCCCAGTTCCTAAACTGTAATGGAAACGCAGCATAAAGTGAGCCTGGCCTACCAAGGCCTAACTATACCGTACGAGGTCCTGCAGTGGAAATGCGCCATTAGTAAATGGGTAATGCACGGTATGGTTTGCATGGTAATCGGTAGGCCTGTCGCGATAATCAATAAATTGACTTATCGTACGATAAATAAAAGTGGACTCGATAACTTTTCTGAGCTCGATACATTTCCGTTTACATGCGTGTTTGTTTACATAAAGATGTGACCAGCATTTTAGCCAGGCGCACTGTGTCTGCCGGTCCGGCGCGCTGTGGGGCGGGGCTCACACACAGCGCGTGACACAGCCAGGTCAGGACTAGTGATGGGAATTCCGGCTCTTCTTGGTGAGCCGGATCATTTGGCTCGGCTCATCAAGAAGAGCCGGCTCTTTCGGCTCCCAAACGGCTCTTCAGTTTACCACATATTATACCTTTTAATTAAATCAAATGTAGCCCTGTTTTGACTAATGATATATATGTGTACACATATCACTTAAATTATTCATACATCCTTTGTACTGAAGTATTCAAAAGTAAAAATCACATGTTTAATGTAAATGATTTGCTGTGGCCAAATGTTTTCATTGCATTTACAGACCCTTAACTCTCTGATACCACCCCATGAATGCATTGACTTGTAGAACCACGCTACACAAAGCAGATAGCAACACCTATAAAAACATAGACATTTAAAAAAAGGGGCTACTGTATCGACATTTTAAAATTATATTTAAAGAAAAGGCCCTGACAAAAACAGCAGGGCTCTATTTCAGTAACTATTAACTATAGAAAAAAAGATCAAATCTTTGCTGAGCCTCAGGATAATCATAAATAAATAACATAATAAAAATAAATGCAATGCTCAAAACAGCAGCATCCAACCGTCTCCAATCCTTGGATATTACATGTCACTGCATGCATGCACGGAGCAGCTGTAGCGCGGAGATCATCATATCATTCTGTCTTGTATTACTTAAAGGTGGGGTAGGTAAGTTTGAGAAACCGGCTCGAGATACACTTTTTGTTATATTCCATGGAATGCTCTTAACATCCCGATAGCAATGAATATCTTAAGTGCTTTGACAAAAAATTCATCTGTGGAAGCCGTGGCGCTGTAAAAAGCACGACCAATCATCTGAGCCGGCTAAAGTAACTGGATGGCCTACCTGCCTGTCAGCCTTCCATCGGGGCACAAACTGATCTCGTGCCCTCATTGGTCATGTGCGCGTTCGTGTGTGTTGGAGGAGGGGCTCTGTGAGGAAGTGGCAGATTTTCTCCGGTCGTGTATTTTCAAATTCTAGCGCACTCGAGCTGGTTCCTCAAACTTACTTTTTTCATTTTCATGATCTAGTTAGGTGCTTTTTAAGTCCTGTGGGGGGTCACACATTGGATAATATATTGATTTCAAACCATGTCAGTGGGCTGACAATGTCAGCATCAATTATTTTGAAAGTGTAAACGAATCAGTCGATTGTTACTATTAATGATCTGGACATGCAGAAGAGGCTAAAATGATCACAACACATTGTCAACATTCATTTTCCATGTCTCTCTCCTTATTACATTACAACGTTTGTTAAAAGGTAATCCTTCTGACATTGGATGAATGTAATTAACTTTAGTTAACGTAGTTATGCAGCGCCCCCATCGTCAGTAAATGGAAGTACTACAAAGAACCCCGTTTAGTGCAATTATTTCAAAAGTTTTGTTACGCAGCTCGAAAAATATTACAGAGGTCCGGACCTCGGTGACCTCAATGGTAGATACGGCCATGATGGAGAGCACCCACCTTCCCTACAGTTTGCAATCAAAGATGCATTTGCCCGACAATGCAAACATGTTGGTGTTCCTTGCTCGAAAACTTTGAAAAACAGATTTGGATATGGCCTGTTGGGGCTTCTGGGTCTTTGTATGGACAGTGGACTGTACGCTTTACTGTTGTTTTAAGGAGGGTTTGCTTGTGAGACAATGTGTGCTCATATTTATTTATTTATTTATATATATATATATATATATGAGAGAGCTCTGTTTTCCAGCCTGAGTCTATTTAATTGATTGTTTTGGTTGTGTGTGATTTTAATTGATTTGTTATAATTAAATGTATTTGTTTGATTTATTACATATAATTTATATATTTGAATATTATTTCACATTTCATTTGCAATGTTGAATGTCCAATAAAAAAATTCTGTTTCAAAGGATTTACTTATATATTATCATTATGTCAGTGGTCTAAAATGGTCTTACAACGGTGCCGACAATATTATCGTTTATTGCAACAATTTCCGGGAAAATGTATCGTCCAACAAAATTAATTATCGTGACAGGCCTAGTAATCGGTACGTGTAATTACTAGGCGTTATGGTATCAAGTGTGAGAAGTAACTTCAAAATAAGTGCGACCTTTCGGTAAATGTAAAAGGCAATAAAGCATTAGTTCAATAAGATAGTAACAATAAATAAACAACAGAAATTGTAATAAAAATCTTAAGGACATTGTGATGTGGATTTTCAAAATAAAAGGCCTCTTAGATCAGGACATTGTGATGTGGATTTTTCAAAATAAAAGGCCTCTTAAATCAGGATATTCTGATGTGGATTTTTCAAAATAAAAAGGCCTCTTAAATCTCTTAAACGAGCTCTGCTACCTCTTAAATTCAAACTATTCAACCAGGAGAAACACAAGTTAAATTAAATAGTTACTTTATTTGAAAGGAATTACTGTAGCCTAAACGGAGACATTAACACCAAGCCCAACTTCAGTGTGTATAAAGTTATCTTAGTGTGGTCGAACAGTTGTCCTCACCCGTCCTTATATTTGATGACGGTGTCCACGATCTTCTTCATCTTCTTGGTGAGGGCCGAGGGGTTTGGGGAGAGTTTCTCTGCGGGGGGGCGGCCTCGTTTCTTGGCCTTCTTCCCGTCCTCGTCCTTGTCTCTCACTCGGCCGCTGCTGGAGCCAGGCGTCGCCGGACCGCTGTCGTGATCCCGGTCCTTCTTACGCTTCCTGGTCGTCTTTTTGTGACGCACCTCCTCCTCGATGTCCTCCAGATTCCCCTCCTCGATGGCCTGTGGAGAGGAGAGATTATCACAGTTAAATCTGAGCCTAAATGTACTAACAGCAGGATAATGCTTCACGTCATCACCGCTAAGCTAAAGGCGGCTAATGTTGGGCTATAAAAGGAACTACAGCACGGTCACATGACTTCAAGTCACCACCGCTAAGCTAATGGAGGCTAATGTTGGGCTATAAAAGGAACTACAGCACGGTCACATGACTTCACTACCGCTAAGCTAAAGGTGGCTAATGTTGGGCTATAAAGGAATTACAGCCCGGTCACATGACTTCACGTCACCACCGCTAAGCTAAAGGTGGCTAATGTTGGGCTATAAAGGAACTACAGCACGGTCACATGACTTCACGTCACCACCGCTAAGCTAAAGGTGGCTAATGTTGGGCGTGATGACATTTAGTCGTCTCATTTAGACACTTGTTAGCAACTGCTGCTCTCGTTAACCACAGACCTTCTTACAGGCGAACAACCAAAAACACATTCAGAAAAATACTGACTTTGAAACAAGAGTGCTAAAACTAATTTCCTTCCTACACCACTCTAGTGTTTCACTTTGACCTCCTGAGATACAGGGTAACATCTCACCTTCAGCCACTGTTTCTCAGTGAGCGAGTCGCTGTAGTCGACCTCCTTGCGTTGGCGGGATCCTCGTCCGAACAACTTCTCCTCCTCCTCCTCGCAGGTCAGCCTCTCCACCTCAGCGTCGTCCTTCAAGATCCAGCTGGGCATGTCTTCGTCCTCCATCAGACGGGGCTTCCTCTTCGGGTTGCGAGCGTCCTCGCGGCGCCGGTCTAGATCCATGCGCTGGAATAATACAATAAGTGAGGTTTGTTTTTTTCAACAAACAAGGCCATTCAAAGTAGGGTTGCATAATTTGAAAATGTTTTATCATGGTATGATTTGTATAAGATGATCTGCACCAAACAGGATTGTTATTTATCTGTAGAATACTGTTTGCAGCTCCAAAAAAGACATGTTCACATATTTTACCTTTAAAGAGTCCTCTCCTGCTGATGTTCAGGTGTATATCAGTATGTAGTGTCTCTACTTTAAAGAGTCCTCTCCTGCTGATTTTCAGGTGTATATCAGTATGTAGTGTCTCTACTTTAAAGAGTCCTCTCCTGCTGATGTTCAGGTGTATATCAGTATGTAGTGTCTCTACTTTAAAGAGTCCTCTCCTGCTGATTTTCAGGTGTATATCAGTATGTAGTGTCTCTACTTTAAAGAGTGCTCTCCTGCTGATGTTCAGGTGTGTATCAGTATGTAGTGTCTCTACTTTAAAGAGTCCTCTCCTGCTGATGTTCAGGTGTATATCAGTATGTAGTGTCTCTACTTTAAAGAGTCCTCTCCTGCTGATGTTCAGGTGTATATCAGTATGTAGTGTCTCTACTTTAAAGAGTCCTCTCCTGCTGATGTTCAGGTGTATATCAGTATGTAGTGTCTCTACTTTAAAGAGTCCTCTCCTGCTGATGTTCAGGTGTATATCAGTATGTAGTGTCTCTACTTTAAAGAGTCCTCTCCTGCTGATGTTCAGGTGTATATCAGTATGTAGTGTCTCTACTTTAAAGAGTCCTCTCCTGCTGATGTTCAGGTGTATATCAGTATGTAGTGTCTCTACTTTAAAGAGTCCTCTCCTGCTGATGTTCAGGTGTATATCAGTATGTAGTGTCTCTACTTTAAAGAGTCCTCTCCTGCTGATGTTCAGGTGTATATCAGTATGTAGTGTCTCTACTTTAAAGAGTCCTCTCCTGCTGATGTTCAGGTGTTTATCAGTATGTAGTGTCTCTACTTTAAAGAGTCCTCTCCTGCTGATGTTCAGGTGTATATCAGTATGTAGTGTCTCTACTTTAAAGAGTCCTCTCCTGCTGATGTTCAGGTGTATATCAGTATGTAGTGTCTCTACTTTAAAGAGTCCTCTCCTGCTGATGTTCAGGTGTATATCAGTATGTAGTGTCTCTACTTTAAAGAGTCCTCTCCTGCTGATGTTCAGGTGTATATCAGTATGTAGTGTCTCTACTTTAAAGAGTCCTCTCCTGCTGATGTTCAGGTGTATATCAGTATGTAGTGTCTCTACTTTAAAGAGTCCTCTCCTTGCTGATGTTCAGGTGTATATCAGTATGTAGTGTCTCTACTTTAAAGAGTCCTCTCCTGCTGATGTTCAGGTGTATATCAGTATGTAGTGTCTCTACTTTAAAGAGTCCTCTCCTGCTGATGTTCAGGTGTATATCAGTATGTAGTGTCTCTACTTTAAAGAGTCCTCTCCTGCTGATGTTCAGGTGTATATCAGTATGTAGTGTCTCTACTTTAAAGAGTCCTCTCCTGCTGATGTTCAGGTGTATATCAGTATTGTAGTGTCTCTACTTTAAAGAGTCCTCTCCTGCTGATGTTCAGGTGTATATCAGTATGTAGTGTCTCTACTTTAAAGAGTCCTCTCCTGCTGATGTTCAGGTGTATATCAGTATGTCGTGTCTCTACTTTAAAAAGTCCTCTCCTGCTGATGTTCAGGTGTATATCAGTATGTAGTGTCTCTACTTTAAAGAGTCCTCTCTTGCTGAACAATAGCAATAAAAGGGGGATTTCCATAACATTTCAATTAATGGTGAAGCCCTAATTTGTGGACAAAATCCATTAAGCTTCAAGTCAAGTCGCAGGTAGATAATTAAACTACAAAGCACCTTTTAAATATTTCTTTGGGACATACCATGAACAGCTCAAACTCCTCTTCACTTCTGGCGATCATCTGGTTGACGGTTTCGTCATCGGGAACCTCGTCCTCCTCCTGTTGCTGAAAAAATACAAAAACAAAGGATGTTTAGTGACAGAAGGCCAACGGTGATGTATGTAGCACCTCAGAGCCACGTTAGTTCAAATTAATCTACAAGAAAGAGGGAGAAAATAGTTATATAGAGGATTTCATTATTATTTACTAGGGCTGTACCGAAGAAAATAAAAGCTTCTATCGAGGTTTTTTATGAGAATGTGTCACAATATTTCACAAAGTCTTCACCCTAAAATAAAAAACCTCAGACAAAGTAATGTTTCTATATTAGTCAGGGGGGTTTCTAGAAAAATATAGTACGCTACTTTTACTTTACCCTCCTGTTGTGTTTCGATAGATGAGAGTAACGCATGCGTCACTTCCGGGGAAAAATGACGGCTCCGCCCACTTTTGGGGGAAACCAAAGCTGTCAGTTGAACGGCGGTCAATTCAAATTCTGAAGTTTTTTGCCAATCCGATCAGAAATGTAAGAAAACCGTGGATTTGTGGAACTTCAAAGAGCCCGGTTACGATGGCCAGTCAGGCAAACAATTACATTCAATCTTTGGAAACCGACGATCGGGCTCGATATATGGTTAAATATAGCAGTAGGCGATCAATGTCCACAGATGAGAGTAACATCTACGGCCCCGCCCACTTTTGGAGGAAACCAACGCTGTCATTTGAACGGCGATCGAGCCTGAAGCCACAGAGCTCTTCTGTTACCGTCCTTTCTTCTTAGAGGAAGTCCAGAAACACTGAACTCTGGATTTGTGATAAAACTATTATTTTCTGCCTCGCTCATGAGAGTAACAGCTGGAGAAATTACAGCCTCGCCTACTGATTTTAATTTAACCATATATCGAGCCCGATCGTCGATTTCAAATGATTGAATGTAATTGTTTGCCTGACTGGTCATCGTAACCGGGGTCTTTGAAGATCAGACAATCCACGGTTTTCAAACATTTCTGATCGGATTGGCAAAAACTTCAGAATTTGTATCGACCGCCGTTCAACTGACAGCGTTGTTTTCCCCCAAAAGTGGGCGGGGCCGTACTTTTCGCCCGGAAGTGACGTAGGTGTCATCTATAGACATCCATAGTTTTTGAATTTTTTTTCCGTGTCCTTTGTTTATTCACTGCAGTTATTCATGTGTCAGTAGTCTGAGACTTTGTTTACAGCTTAAAAGGGTGTTAAATAACATTTGGTCCATAATTGTGTTATAAAACCAAAGTAAGGGGTGAGAAACAAACACGACAGGAGGGTTAAATATAAAAATCGGAGTACTTCTTCAACATTGGGCGTAAAGGAAGGATATTAAGGAGCTCAGAAAACCTGTCAAATGTGGAAAGGAATTAGACAGAGACAGACAGAGAAGGGGAAAGAAAGACAATGAGACTGGAGGCAGGGTGTGTGTGTGTGTGTGTTGTGCATCAGGACCCACCCATGCTTTGGGCCGGGCTCCTGCCTGCGCCCCGACCTCATCTTGCTCCTCGGTCTCCAGGATGGCCTGAAGGAAGGCGCGGCGCTCGCAGCCCGAAGACTTCTGGTCGAACATCCCGGCCTGGATGACCTTCTGGTCCACGTTCAGCTTGTACTTGGCGGCGGCCAGGATCTTCTCCTCCACGCTGTTGACGGTGCAGAGGCGGAGGACGCGC
This sequence comes from Gymnodraco acuticeps, assembly GCF_902827175.1. Lineage (NCBI taxonomy): Eukaryota > Metazoa > Chordata > Actinopteri > Perciformes > Bathydraconidae > Gymnodraco > Gymnodraco acuticeps. Next base: position 179,961 of record NW_022989975.1, read on the forward strand.
ACCTCGTTCTGCTGCCCGATGCGGTGAGCTCTGTCCTGGGCCTGGAGGTCCTGGAGGAGAGGAACACACGAGGGTTAGTTTATTTATCCTTTACTCAAGTACTGTAGGAGCCGCATTTAAGTTTATTTTGATTTATTTGGAACCTTTATTAATGCATTTTTCTGTTTCAGTGAGAGGTGTGCTTTGCTCAGGTGAAGGGGGCGGGGCTTTAAGTTGGAGGTGCGGTGTGTGACGGGAGAGCAGCAGCAATACCGTCATTGACACGCAGACGCAACCTTATTCTTGGTCAAATACAGATTATTAGGATCTGCTGTTTAAGTTTATGTTAAATATTGTTTTCGTATTTTGTTTTGCTGGAAATAAACGTTGAAAAGCAACTGAAACGTCCAGTGGATTGTGTACTGCGAGTCTGACACTGCTTCCGAGGCCCAAGCTCTACATGTGGCCAAGAACAATAACTTTTTAGGTGAAGGTTACAAGACAAACTTTTTGGGATTTTGGCCACTACAAGTACAGATACTCGTGTTTAAAAATACTCTGGTGAAAGTAGAAGTACTGACTAAACTTCTTTCCTCAAGTCAAAGTAAAGAGCTTTGAAATGTACTTCAGTAAAAAGTACCCATAACTAGCAGCTGCTTTAAAGAGTACCTGACCTCCCTTTATATTAATAGAACAATAATGTCATTGTTAGCTAATGAATGTTTCCATGCTGAACAACGGCAACATGACAACGTTTCCATTGGTCCCTCTTCTTCAGAGAAGACCAGGAAATGATGGATACACGGATCGTGTTCAAATCAATAGGCACGCAATGACTCTAAATCAGGGGTCGGCAACCTCTTTGATATGAAAGTGCCATAAAAAATATATAATTGGGATCAGTGTGCCGACGATCGTGAACTGTGAGCAGGAGGGCGGGGGAGCCTGTGTGGACCTCTTTCACCTGTCAGCGCAACTTACATGACGCGGTTTAAACACATTTAAATAATTGGTTTAAACGGCATAATAATAATAATGACGACCGTCCGTTCTGTGATTCTCCAGAACACACAGATGGCCAGTCCGCCCCGGTGTAGCATATTACTTTCGATGAGAGATGAGCAGATATCCACTGGGCTTTCAACTAAAGACACAGCCCCTCCTTATGGGTAATGCAATTTGTGAAGTCCCGGCGCGCTCCGGTCTGTTTGTAATGGTCAAAATAATATAAAGTAGCACAAACAGATGATCAAATCCAAGGGGGCGAAGCTGGTCTGTCGCACAAGAACGGTTCTTGAGATGAATACAAATGCTGAAAGAAGGGTACTTCTTACTCAAAGCAGGCAAGACAGTCTTTGTAAAAATGGCTCAAATTAGGTTATCTCTGCACCCTTTGAGTTGTATGTCCTTTCCCACTATGACTATGTATGTCATTAAGTATGGTATTCCTGTCATGCTGTGTTTTTTCTTTATTATTGGCTGTTCTGTTTGTCTTCCAGGTTGGAAAAGGGAAGCATGATTTCCACCCCAAAGAAATCTGTACTATTGCTAACACTACAAAAACTCTAATTCTTGCCCAGTATATGCGTCTAATATCTAGTCAGAATGTGTCTCTACACCTGCTATAAGACACAATAACTTCAGAAGTGACACTGCAGTGAGATATAGGGTCTTGTTTTTAGACAAAGCCTCATCTTGTTGAGTCAAAACATCTTATTACGAGTTGTATCTCAAATGAAACGCATGTTTTTTTACATATTTATTAGAAAATCACCAATTAACATCAGAACAAAGAACACTTTTGAGCATTTATCTAAATATCCCTTCTTATTTCAAGACATCTTACCAAGCTAATTTTCACTTGTTCTATTGGCAGATATTTGTACTTATTTCAAGTGAGAACACCTTGTTTTTGGAGCAGCATTTTTTCCAGTGTACACTTGTATGCTTCTGCTCAATACAAATATTTGAAACAGGTTATCTCAGTACCTGATGTGGGTTCCAGTCGCTGTCGTAGATGACCACGGTGTCAGCTGACTGCAGGTTGAGGCCCAGACCTCCAGCCCTGGTGCTCAGCAGGAACACAAAGTTGTCCGAGGCCGGGTCGTTGAAGGTCTTCAGGAGCATCCCACGGTCCTCTGCCTTAGTGGTTCCTGTGGGGGGGAGGAGAGATTAAGAGTGTGAAGAAATAATAATAAAGCTTCATTTTCATACCACACATGCAGCTCAGAGTGCTTTACAAAATTGCGACACATTACAAGTTAAAAATAAACACAAAATTCCCTTCAGATTATTTGTTAAAGGTACCATGTCATGCTTTTCCGGTTAGTACTCGTCCCCTTGTGTGTTATGAAGGTTTTTATGCAAGTGAACGGTCTGCAGAGTCAAAACCCTCAAAGTACACCATGTAGCGAGTAAAACTCTAACACAGAAAATACCTCCCCAAAACGCCTCGTTGGAGATACGTCACTGTCCATTGTTTACTTCCTGGGTATTGTGATGTAGGAATGGCCAGTTGCCGCGCCCAGAGCTATGACGCGATACGGTCATGCGTTACCCGGAACCAAATGGACCAATCCGCGGAGCCGTTACGTTAAGCCCCCGCTGATTGGTCCAAATTGAGCAATCCACGGACTTCCTCACACACTCAGTGCAGGCAGCTCTGCTGATTTCTCCTCCCTGCTGCAGGCTGATAACAGACAGTTGGGATCGTGGCGAAATTCTCTCTGCAGACCCATTCTCTCTGCAGACCCATTCTCTCTGCAGACCCATTCTCTCTGCAGACCCATTCTCTCTGCAGACCCATTCTCTCTGCAGACCCTTTCTCTCCGCAGACCCGTTCTCTCCGCAGACCCGTTCTCTCCGCAGACCCGTTCTCTCCGCAGGACCCCGTTCTCTCCGCAGACCCGTTCTCTCCGCAGACCCGTTCTCTCCGCAGACCCGTTCTCTCCGCAGACCCGTTCTCTCCGCAGACCCGTTCTCTCCGCAGACCCGTTCTCTCCGCAGACCCGTTCTCTCCGCAGACCCATTCTCTCCGCAGACCCATTCTCTCCGCAGACCCATTCTCTCCGCAGACCCATTCTCTCCGCAGACCCATTCTCTCCGCAGACCCATTCTCTCCGCAGACCCATTCTCTCCGCAGACCCATTCTCTCCGCAGACCCATTCTCTCTGCAGACTAGTGCTGTAGCGACGCGTCGACTTCAAAAGATCGTCGACGACATATTTCCGCGTCGACGCGTCGCCACCATAGACTGTATGACGCCACACACACGTGGGTCACCCAAAGCAACAAGCAGTTCGCAATCGCACTTCAAACACAATGGAGACTGAAACGGCTACCACCTCCTCCTCACAGGATTGCGCACGAAGCCCTCAAACGAAAACATCTCGCCCCAGGTCTTCAAAAGCATGGGAATATTTTAAAGTTAGTCCAAAACGCAAAGATATTTATATATTTATATCTCACTGAGACTGCTGCTTGACCGGAAGCAGCAGCTAGCTGTGGTGGCAACCATTAGCAGCTAGCATTTGCTCTCCGATTTAAAATGGAATTATGGATTATAAATTCAATCATTTTTTTATACATAGACGTTAAAAACCTATGGATTAACCGATTCAGCCGCGTTTTTTCTCATTTTAATGCCATTGAACACGTATTTTGATCAGATTGACAGCTACGGCGGTGAGACGATCTCCCTAGAAGCTCTGTGAAGGTACGTGTTGTGATGACTGTATTTGCTTCCCCTGTCGCGATCCGGATCACTCAGTGATGATACTATATACCTACATAATCTGTGGAGTCTCAGCTTTAAATCGGATATCTTGTATGTGCAGCTACGATAAGTAATAAGGGTACTTTTATCTTGAGATCTGTGCCAATGTCCGTTAGCATTTTTCGCTCAGGGGTCATTTAGATGCTTCTTATGAGACTTGTGTTTTGTTTTGGTAAACATGGTTTGTATCGTCAGTTAGCTGAGATTATTTCCGTTAATCTGGTATAACACATTAATAGGTTCTTAAATATTAAGATCCCCTGAGACACAGTATCGTGAACATTTTTTTTTTTACATTACGTTTTTTATGAATTGAACAACAGAAAAATAATCGTTCGATTAGTCGACTAATGGATCAAATAATCGCCCGATTAATCGTTTTCAAAATAATCGTTTCCCCCCCAGCACTACTGCAGACCCGTTCTCTCTGCAGACCCGTTCTCTCTACAGACCCGTTCTCTCTGCAGACCCGTTCTCTCTACAGACCCGTTCTCTCTGCAGACCCGTTCTCTCTGCAGACCCGTTCTCTCTGCAGACCCGTTCTCTCTACAGACCCGTTCTCTCTACAGACCCGTTCTCTCTACAGACCCGTTCTCTCTGCAGACCCGTTCTCTCTGCAGACCCGTTCTCTCTGCAGACCCGTTCTCTCTGCAGACCCGTTCTCTCTGCAGACCCGTTCTCTCTGCAGACCCGTTCTCTCTGCAGACCCGTTCTCTCTGCAGACCCGTTCTCTCTGCAGACCCGTTCTCTCTGCAGACCCATTCTCTCTGCAGACCCGTTCTCTCTGCAGACCCATTCTCTCTGCAGACCCATTCTCTCTACAGACCCATTCTCTCTGCAGACCCATTCTCTCTGCAGACCCATTCTCTCTGCAGACCCGTTCTCTCCGCAGACCCATTCTCTCTGCAGACCCATTCTCTCTACAGACCCATTCTCTCTGCAGACCCGTTCTCTCTGCAGACCCGTTCTCTCTGCAGACCCGTTCTCTCTGCAGACCCGTTCTCTCTGCAGACCCATTCTCTCTGCAGACCCATTCTCTCTACAGACCCGTTCTCTCTGCAGACCCGTTCTCTCTGCAGACCCATTCTCTCTGCAGACCCATTCTCACAGCGTTTATCAACCTTTTTCTTACTCAATATCAAGCCACGCTTATTGTTTTTACTTCGGCTGTGACTTTGTGTGTGCTCAGGATGAGTTTGGCTGTGTTTCGCTGTGTATCGCTAAACAAGGAAATAACACCTCCACGGAGCTTAGCGCGATTCACAACGTCCCGACCAATCAGAGCACACTGTGCTCACAGGGAGGGTGGGGGCTGGTGCTATTGGAGCTACAACCAGCCGTTAAAGGCAGAGAGTGAAATTCAGTGAATACACGTAGTTTACAGAGATGCTGTTTGAGAAACCAATGTGAGTTTGGAAAATTGCACAATATAAATCTATTCTAATAGACCTCAACAATGGAAATATGATCAGTGGAAATGGCCATGACATGGGACGTTTAAGAACTTTACAGGTTCATGCAGCAAAATATAACATTTTAACAGGTTAGGAGACACAAGGAGGTAAAAGGTATATGATAATAAAAAGGGAATCTTTGAGGCAAACAAACATTTATGATACATACACGTTTTGTTCAGCAGGAAAATCTACCCACATTAACACCTCTTAATAATTTCTATAAAGGAACTACAGCACGGTCACATGACTTCACGTCACCACCGCTAAGCTAAAGGTGGCTAATGTTGGGCTATAAAGTTACTACAGCACGGTCACATGACTTCACGTCACCACCGCTAAGCTAAAGGTGGCTAATGTTGGGCTATAAAGGAACTACAGCACGGTCACATGACTTCACTTCACCACCACTAAGCTAAAGGTGGCTAATGTTGGGCTATAAAGGAACTACAGCACGGTCACATGACTTCACGTCACCACCGCTAAGCTAAAGGTGGCTAATGTTGGGCTATAAAGGAACTACAGCACGGTCACATGACTTCACGTCACCACCACTAAGCTAAAGGTGGCTAATGTTGGGCTATAAAGGAACTACAGCACGGTCACATGACTTCACGTCACCACCGCTAAGCTAAAGAAGGCTAATGTTGGGCTATAAAGGAACTACAGCACGGTCACATGACCTCACGTCACCACCGCTAAGCTAAAGAAGGCTAATGTTGGGCTATAAAGGAACTACAGCACGGTCACATGACTTCACGTCACCACCGCTAAGTTAAAGGTGGCTAATGTTGGGCTATAAAGGAACTACAGCACGGTCACATGACTTCACGTCACCACCGCTAAGCTAAAGGTGGCTAATGTTGGGCTATAAAGGAACTACAGCACGGTCACTTGACTTCCCGTCACCACCGCTAGGCTAAAGGTGGCTAATGTTGGGCTATAAAGGAACTACAGCACGGTCACATGACTTCACGTCACCACCGCTAGGCTAAAGGTGGCTAATGTTGGCTATAAAGGAACTACAGCATGGTCACATGACTTCACGTCACCACCACTAAGCTAAAGGTGGCTAATGTTGGGCTATAAAGGAACTACAGCACGGTCACATGACTTCACGTCACCACCGCTAAGCTAAAGAAGGCTAATGTTGGGCTATAAAGGAACTATCAGAGATGTAACTAGTGGTCAGGAGGAGTCTCACCATCCAGACGCAGGTACTTGAAGCCTCGGAAGGCGAAGTAGTCCTCCATGATGGTCATGAGCGTGGTCATCTGACAGAAGAGCAGTACTTTGTGGTTGGTGGCACACAGCTTTGGCAGGATACGATCCAGCAGCTCAAATTTACCAGAGGCGCGATACAGGTCGGGGCTGGGCGGGTAGAAATGAACAGAATGAGCCAATATATTTCCACTTCCTGTGACTAAACATAAACCATATCAAGATGTACTCACCCGCTCACGACTCCTCCAGAGTAGCCGAGATGCTCAGAGAAAGACTCCTGTAAAACAAACACAAAAGCGGTCATATATTTCAGCATTATCCATTTCCCCCCAAAATCCTCTCAACAACATTGATAGGAATGCCATATAAAGAGTGCCATTTAAACAAACCACAACTCATGCAGGTCTGTCTGGGTTGTTACATTTTTATGACGGAGTGCTAATGCGGACTATAAATCAAGCAACATTTTAAGAGCCAGAAAAAAATCCTCAGTTTCTAATCTTCTTGTGAGCTTTAGATATAATGTGTAGATTACCTCGATGTGCTGGAACATGTAGGGGTGGTTGCAGATCTTCCTCAGCTGCATGATAGTGTTCATCAGGGTCTTCGTGCCACCTTTACCCTGAAGAAGGAAAAACAAAAACACCTTTTAGTCTCAGTTTTTTGGCTTTAAAATTGTTAATATAATAATAATAATAAGTCTCCTCTTCTCACCTTCTTGTCTTTTTCTGAGCCGTCAGTGAGCAGCACTCCCTTGGCCTGCATGTGTCTGTAGAGAACTCTCTGCAGGGACGACATGTCGCACTTTATCACGTACTCCACCTGGAAGACAACAACAAGAGGGGGGAAATTACAAAGACACCACATTATACAGAGCTGGGAAGTAATGGAGTAGAAATACTTTGTTACTGTATTAAGTACATGTTTCTGGTATCAGTACTTTACTCCACTACTTATTTTTTGACGACTTGTTACTTTGACTTCTTACATGTTGAACTCAAATACCTGTACTTTCTACTTCTTACATGTTGAACTCAAATACCTGTACTTTCTACTTCTTACATGTTGAACCAAATACCTGTACTTTCTACTTCTTACATGTTGAACTCAAATACCTGTACTTTCTACTTCTTACATGTTGAACTCAAATACCTGTACTTTCTACTTCTTACATGTTGAACACAAATACCTGTACTTTCTACTTCTTACATGTTGAACTCAAATACCTGTACTTTCTACTTCTCACATGTTGAACTCAAATACCTGTACTTTCTACTTCTTACATGTTGAACCAAATACCTGTACTTTCTACTTCTTACATGTTGAACACAAATACCTGTACTTTCTACTTCTACATGTTGAACTCAAATACCTGTACTTTCTACTTCTACTTACTTTGAACTCAAATACCTGTACTTTCTACTTCTTACATGTTGAATCACAATACCTGTACTTTCTACTTTCTACATGTTGAACTACAAATACCTGTACTTTCTACTTCTTACATGTTGAACTCAAATACCTGTACTTCTACTTCTTACATGTTGAACTCAAATACCTGTACTTTCTACTTCTTACATGTTGAACTCAAATACCTGTACTTTCTACTTCTTACATGTTGAACTCAAATTACCCTTACTTTCTACTTCTAACATTTTCCAAACAGGCTGGTTTCCTTTAGTCTGGAATGTATGTTTGGTGGCGTGATCATTATTATTTAGAGTCAATGACATTATGTTCCTATTAATATAAAGGGAGGTCAGGTACTCTTTAAACAGCAGCTGCTTAGTTATGGGTACTTTTTACTGAAGTACATTTCAAAGCCTCTTTACTTTTACTTGAGTAAAGTTTAGTCATTAGAGTATTTTCAAACACGAGTATCTGTACTTCTACTTGAGTAAAGGATGTGTGTACTTTTGCCATCTCTGTTCTTATATTGTATTTTCAATATATGAACAAAAACATTGGGATCTGGAGCTTTAATGTTCGTGCAGGAGTGAAATCATGACGACAGTATGTTACCTTCTCAGGCAGCTGAGCCTCGACCTCTTTCTTGAGTCGGCGCAGCAGGAAGGGCCGGAGCACTTTGTGTAAACGCCTGATGATGAGGATGGTCTCTTCTTCATTCAGGTCCACCTTCAGGGGAAAAGAGAAGCGAGGATGAGGAGGGAGAATTCAAACCTCAAACCGTGTAGACATTTTTGAAGGACAGCTAGAAAAGTACTTTTTAAAATAATCTTTTAACTAGAAATAACCCCCTTCTATTGATTTTTTTTTTTTAAACGTTATTAATTTAAACAACTTCTATTGGTCTTTATTTTTTAAAGGTGTTTAATTCTCTTGCCTCTTTCTGACTTGTATTGAATGTTGTCTCATTTTCTGTTTGTGTTGTTGTGTGTTATTTGCCACATTGTTAAAGCTCTTTAAGCTGCATCATTCCTGTGTATAAAAAGCGCTCTACAAAACAAAGAAACATTGTGAAAAATCTGCAGCTAATTGTTACGTGGAGGTCTATTTAAAAATATTACCCGGTATGTTTATGCATTAATTCTCATGACCTCCATTTCCCTGTTCCCTACCCCTCGTCTCAGAATCAGGTTTATCACCAGCTACGTTGACACGTACGAGGAATTTGACTTGATGTCGTGGTGCAAAAATTAAAAACACAGATAGAGAACTATTTTAAGAAAACTATAATAACATTAAAAAACATAGTAAAATATAGCAGTATTTACATAGAGATAACCTTCTCTATGAGGCTCCAGATATTGTGTACATTGTGTTCATTAAGCGTCCCCTATTATACTGTTCTTCATCAATATATCACAGGTCTCAGATATATACAGAGCCTGTCTCTGATTGGCTGAATGTGTGAAACACCAAACCCCTCTGTTTCAGCCCTGTTTCCAAAGTGCTGATTCTCTGTCTGTTCTTTAGATGAAATAAGGAGGGGACATGGAGAAGAGGGACACATGTTGATGTAGAAGAGACATGAAGAAGAAGGGGACACATGTTGATGTAGAAGAGACATGAAGAAGAGGGGACACATGTTGATGTAGAAGAGACATGAAGAAGAGGGGACACATGTTGATGAGAAGAGACATGAAGAAGAGGGGACACATGTTGATGTAGAAGAGACATGAGAAGAGGGGACACATGTTGATGTAGAAGAGACACGAAGAAGAGGGGACACATGTTGATGTAGAAGAGACACGAAGAAGAGGGGACACATGTTGATGTAGAAGAGACATGAAGAAGAGGGGACACATGTTGATGTAGAAGAGACATGAAGAAGAGGGGACACATGTTGATGTAGAAGAGACATGAAGAAGAGGGGACACATGTTGATGTAGAAGAGACATGAAGAAGAGGGGACACATGTTGATGTAGAAGAGACATGGAAGAAGAGGGGACACATGGATGTAGAAGAGACTGAAGAAGACGGGGACACATGTTGAGTAGAAGAGAATGGAAGAGGGGACACATGTTGATGGAGAAGAGACATGGAAGAGGGGACACATGTTGATGGAGAAGAGACATGGAGAAGAGGGGACACATGTTGATGGAGAAGAGACATGAAGAAGTGGATTTTGCATAATAGGCGAGTATAAACCCGTTGACCCACCTTCTCCCCGGTCATGGCGAAGGGGGCGTTGAACCACTGCTCGAAGGTGGTGCAGCTCTTGAAGATGGTGGGCAGCAGGAAGTTGAGCAGCGCCCAGAGCTCGGGCAGCTTGTTCTGCAGCGGGGTGCCGGTGAGCAGCAGGCGTCGGGGCGCCAGGTAGTGAGTGTTCAGGACCTGAGTCAGCTTACAGTGGTGGTTCTTCATCCTGTGGCCCTCGTCCACAATCATGTACTTCCAGCGGAGCTACGGGGGGGAAGGAGGAGTTATAACATTACACTGTACATTTTGTAATTGTTGTTTTAATGAGTGGGGTGCCAGTCAGAAACAAGTCTGACAAATAATAATCAAAAAAGGAACAAAAATAGTTAAGTCAAAGCATACACAAAGTCATTCAATAATCAAGCACATAAACCGCAATGCAGTGCAAAACGAATCGCGTTCTTTTCAGTTATATTTCATTGCAAAATAACGCACACAGATATAGATATATATACTTCAATCCAGTTTATTAGAATCCAGTTGGGTAGAACACCAAAGGTCCCTTCCAGTTCATAGGATCCAAAAACCAAAGCACTCAAAGAAATATCAATCTAATATTTTATATTCCATTCCTCACATACTTATGTATATATAATATCTATTTTATTTCTGTGGGGGAAACTTCTGAAGCAATTGGAGTCAGGACTCAGAGAGACACGAGGAGAGCTGGAGCTCTGATGGAGTCAGGACTCAGAGAGACACGAGGAGAGCTGGAGCTTTGATGGAGTCAGGACTCAGAGAGACACGAGGAGAGCTGGAGCTCTGATGGAGTCAGGACTCAGAGAGACACGAGGAGAGCTGGAGCTTTGATGAGTCAGGACTCAGAGAGACACGAGGAAGCTGGAGCTCTGATGGAGTCAGGACTCAGAGAGACACAGGAGAGCTGGAGCTTTGATGGAGTCAGGACTCAGAGAGACACAGGAGAGCTGGAGCTCTGATGGAGTCAGGACTCAGAGAGACAGGAGAGCTGGAGCTCTGATGGAGTCAGGACTCAGAGAGACACGAGGAGAGCTGGAGCTTGATGGAGTCAGGACTCAGAGAGACACAGGAGAGCTGGAGCTTTGATGGAGTCAGGACTCAGAGAGACACGAGGAGAGCTGGAGCTTTGATGGAGTAAGGACTCAGAGAGACACGAGGAGAGCTGGAGCTCTGATGGAGTCAGGACTCAGAGACACGAGGAGAGCTGGAGCTTTGATGGAGTCAGGACTCAGAGACACGAGGAGAGCTGGAGCTTTGATGGAGTCAGGACTCAGAGAGACCACGAGGAGAGCTGGAGCTTTGATGGAGTCAGGACTCAGAGAGACACGAGGAGAGCTGGAGCTTTGATGGAGGTCAGGACTCAGAGAGACACGAAGGAGAGACTGGAGCTTTGATGGAGTCAGGACTCAGAGAAGACACGAGGAGAGCTGGAGCTTTGATGGAGTCAGGACTCAGAGAGACCGAGGAGAGCTGGGAGCTTTGATGGAGTCAGGACTCAGAGAGCACGAGGAGAGCTGGAAGCTCTGATGGAGTCAGGACTCAGAGAGACACGAGGAGAGCTGGAGCTTTGATGGAGTCAGGACTCAGAGAGACACGAGGAGAGCTGGAGCTTTGATGGAGTCAGGACTCAGAGAGACACGAGAGAGCTGGAGCTTTGATGGAGTCAGGACTAGAGAGACACGAGGAGAGCTGGAGCTTTGATGGAGTCAGGACTCAGAGAGACACGATGGAGAGCTGGAGCTTTGATGGAGTCAGGACTCAGAGAGACACGAGGAGAGCTGGAGCTTGATGGAGTCAGGACTCAGAAGACACGAGGAGAGCTGGAGCTTGATGGAATGCAGGATCAGGACTCAGACACCGAGGAGAGTTGGAGGCTTGATGGAGTCAGGACTCAGAGAGACACGAGGAGAGCTGGAGCTTTGATGGAGTCAGGACTCAGAGACACGAAGGAGAGCTTGGAGCTTTGATGGAGTCAGGACTCAGAGAGACACGAGGAGAGCTGGAGCTTTGATGGAGTCAGGACCTTCAGAGAGACACGAGGAGAGCTGGAGCTTTGATGGAGTCAGGACTCAGAGAGACACGAGGAGAGCTGGAGCTTGATGGAGTCAGGACTCAGAGAGACACGAGAGAGCTGGAGCTTTGATGGAGTCAGGACTCAGAGAGACACGAGGAGAGTGGAAGCTTGATGGAGTTCAGGACTCAGAGAGACACGAGGAAGAGCTGATCTTTTGATGGAGTCAGGACTCAGAGAGACACGAGGAGAGCTGGAGCTCTGATGGAGTCAGGACTCAGAGAGACAGGAGGAGAGCTGGAGCTTTGATGGAGTCAGGACTCAGAGAGAACGAGGAGAGCCTGGAGCTCTGATGGAGTCAGGACTCAGAGAGACACGAGGAGAGCTGAGCTTGATGGAGTCAGGACTCAGAGAGACCACAGGAGAGCTGGAGCTTTGATGGAGTCAGGACTCAGAGAGACACGAGGAGAGCTAGAGCTTTGATGGAGTCAGGACTCAGAGAGACACGAGGAGAGCTGGAGCTCTGATGGCAAACACTGACGGTTTATTTGGAGCTTCGGCCGGAGAATTCACAAGACAAGTCACGGGCCACGGGTTGACCACACGGTTGAGATGCCACAATCAATTCTGAAGAGCCCTCCTGTAGCTCCAGGTTTTAACTTGTTCAGAGTGTAATATGTCCTTGCGGAACACCTGCTCCAGCAACTCCAACTTCCTCAAACCCCCCAGGACTAAGCTCCGTACTATGGGAGACCGGGCCTTCTGCTCGGCTGCCCCCAGTCTCTGGAACGCTCTCCCCGACCACGTGAGAGCACCACAGACCGTGGAGGCTTTTAAAAAAAGGCCTCAAAACCCATCTTTTCAAAAGAGCCTTTCCCTAGACCTTTTATTTTCATTGTTTGTTCTTGCTTTTTATTAATTCTACCGTGTTGTGTAATGTTTTTATACTGTTCATGCTCACTGCTTGTAGCACTTCGGGATTTGAAGTCAAATATGAAGTGCTTTATAAATGAAACCCATTATTACTATTATTAATAATCTACATTCTTCAATAGAGAGACTAAACAGCTGAGGACACTGAATCACATTTGTTGTCGCTTATGGCTCGGGGTCATCTCCACCCCGAGAAGGATGTGTTCCAGGTGTCCCACAACAATAACTATGTGACCGAGAGCTGCCCGGTCACAAACTGGTAACAACAACAAAATACTAGGGCAGCCCGTCCTTAAGGGAGATGTTGGTCAGCTGCGTCAGAGGGCGAAAGGTAAACATGTATGGAAATGATTCCCTGACAGTTTCAATTGAGATGTTTACATTTTGGAATGTTTATTTCTAGTCTTTTTAATTTGTATTGTACAACGCCATGTCTTTTTTTTGCTGCTGCAACGCAAACAATTCCCAAATTTGGATCAATAAAGTACTATCTTAACTTAAACAATAAATAAAAGACTGATGCATGAATGACTATCTGAATCTGAGGGATGCTTCCTTACCTTAGCGAGCACCTGCTTGTCTTTGATGATGTACTCGTAGGTGGTGAGCAGCACGTTGAACTTGCCGCTGCGCAGGATGGGAAGGAACGCACGGCGAGCAACAGGAGAGCCCTGAGGAAGAACAGCAATTATTGTAATTCATGTTCAACAACAGAACTGCACACACACCATATTATTGACCTCGGCTTTAAACCCCCATGAGGCCCAAAGACTATTTTACACTAATAAATATAAGTGTAAGAATAAATAGGTTCCAATTTTAGTCAAATAAAACGTTAAAAAAGTAATAATGAAAAATTCAACTGGTGTTTGTATTTATTTTTTAAATATCGTTAAAACTAAATTATATTGCCGAAAATATATTGTTTAGTTCTCTCTACTTGTTCATAGAGGATCATTTCACATTAAAAACAATTAGAAAAAAGTTAAAGGTCACTCATCATGCTATTTTTAGACAATAGCATGGGTCTCAGATATATAAAAATCATGTCTATGAAGTGTTTTGCTCAAAATACCAAACAGATCTCCCATTCTAGCCATGCCTCATATCCCTCTATTTCACTTCCTGTTTCAAAAGTGCTGATTTGGGTATAAAGCTTAAAAAAATAAAAAGGAGGAGCTCATGCGGGACCCGGCAGCTACTGTCTAAACTAAATGCTGCCGTGATGAAACGCCATATCATGGATTATCAAGGATTCTCTCTGAAACAGTTTGGAGCTCAAAGGCTTTCTCTCTTGCCGGTTATACCACAAGGTGAGTTCCTTTTACTTCCTGCTTCTTCACACACATGCTCTCCAGTACAGGTTAGCTCTGAGTGTTAGCGATGCTAATGTAAACACCGACCATATTACGTCCAAAACAGTCGGGCATTGTTTCTGATAGCAACGTTTCTGATTGGGCCGTGGGTCCACATTTCAGATATTACGTTATATCGGACGCAAATCTGGATCAGCTCCGTTTTCCCGTTTTTAGAGATTTAGATACGGAGGAAAAGAGAGAGGGTTTTATTTCCTGACGCTGCGTGAGTTCCCCGACACACCGGGGACACGTCTGTATGTATAAAAGACATCAAGAAGTGCATTTTGCATGATAGGTCCCCTTTAACACCTCCTTGGTTCCCTCGACAAAAGCCAATGGGATTTTTCCATTGACTTCCATTTATGATACTTACATGTACTGTTCAGCAAGATAATCTCCACATATTAAAACCACTTTATGATTTTTTTAAGTACAAAGCTAACGTGAGGCTATAAAGGAACTACAGCTCTATTATACTCTATTAACTACTAACATATTTAGGGTTGATGCTGCAGGTGATTTGCCGCGGGACTTTATATGAACCTCTGATCTTCCTATGAAAGACATCAACAAGTGCATTTTGCATGATAGGTCCCCTTTAAGTAAAATGTGATGGGAGCAAAAAGACACCCTGAAACAGCTTCAGGTTTTCAATCTGTTGAAACTATTTCCCTCATTTATTAATCGTCTCTTTTCCTAGTTTTGCGTAATAATGCTTAGATAAAGCACTACACGACAAAAAGTGACTCACAACAATACAGAAGTCGTTTTCTCTCACCTTGTAGGACACTTTCACGACAGATGGGGCCCACTTATCAAACTCGTAGACCCAGTTTGATAAAGTTCTGAAACAAAAGACACAACAGAAACGTGAGAACATGAGGATTTCATATTTCATTTTGCACATGTAGCGCTGCAGGGAGGTGAGGAGTCTTACGAGAGAGGGACGATGATGAGGAAGGGCCCGTTGAGGCGCTTGTTCTCCATGAGGTAAGTGATGAGGCCGATGGTCTGGATGGTTTTCCCCAAACCCATCTCATCGGCCAGGATACCGTTCAAGTTGTTGTTGTAGAGAGACACCAGCCACTCCAAGCCTTTAACCTGAGCGGAGAGGAGTCACAGTCAGATACATCAACACCAAACACTACCGTCTGACTCCTTCATCATCATCATCATCATTTTTACAATTCTTTATTAAGAAGACACTTGAGAACATGTCACCAGTTGCAATGAAATAGACTGGCAGTTACAGGGAGTAGTCAACATTTGCAATAAGCGAACAGTATACATTGAAACCCTCCCCGTCTCATTTTATGTAGTTCTTTATATCAACACTTTTTGCACTACTTTTTATTTTATTATATACACGTTGCATTGTTGATGTCGCCAGGGAAAAGAAAGTTTGGGGCTCTCTGCTGGAACTGCTACCCCCGCGACCCGACCACGGATAAGCGGGAGAAGATGGATGGATGGATGGATGGATGTTGGAGGAGCTCAGGTCAGAAGAATTGCGTTCCCATTTCTACACTGTAGCTTTGTGACGATAAAACCTTTGAATCTCATACAATGTTCATGAACTTTATACGATAACAGAAGGGATGTTTCGTAACAGAGGCATCATTGACTTAGTGAGGGACGACCCTGCAGGTGTAATACCAGTCAAACTAACGTAGGGCTGCTCAATTAATCGTATTTTAAAAATCGCGATTATGGCTTACGAAAACAATCGAAATAAAACGATAATTCTTTTATTGTTTTTTTTTGGTTTTTCAGTTGAATTAAACTTAAAGTTCAAGGTAATCAACTGTTAAAAACAAACGGTTCACATTTTTTTCTCTCAAATAAATAGATGTTTTCAAAGTCAATGAATAATCGCATTTAATAATCGCAATTACAATTATTGACCCAAATAATCGAGATTATGATTTTTGCCATAATCGAGCAGCCTAACGAGAACATAACAATATTTTGGTAAATAGACCAAGCAGCCTTTTTCTCTTGGTGATAGAACTGGTTATCAGCTCATTAGTAGTTTGTTAAGTCTATGAAATGTGGCCGTTTCTGGCGAATAAAGGAAACCCAATCCGACCATAGCTCAGTAAATCTACCATAAGATTGTTCCATCCTTATTTAAAGCAGTCTTTTGAACCTTACTCGTCAAGTTAGACACTGTCCAGATTTATTTCTCTGTCCCCTCTGCAAAACAATCTATTGGCAGAAGAGCGTTGATGTTTAAAGCCCCAACAGACTGCTATTAGATCCACTGCATCATTGGGTATGTTTAAGAATTATCATCTCACACTACCGTCTATCAAATTGTAATGATTGTATGTATTACTTAATTAATTGTACTTAACAGACGGTACGTGGTTTGTCCTTGTTTGTCATGTTTTGCTTTCTGTTATTGCGTTAATGTATGTCTGTGAGACGTTGCTTTTGTCGGGTCACCCTTGAACAACGAGACGGTGCATCTCAAGGGGTTCATCCTAATAAATGTCTATATATATTCTCTTTAGGCCGTGTACCTGGTATTGCTTGAGCAGTCCGTTGATGAGCAGCGATGACTGTTTATCCACCCTCTCAGTGACGGCGTGAGCCACAGCGTAATAAGACTGCAGGCCGCGTTCAAAGCTGGCGGCTGTACCGTACTCATCATCCACATCCTGCTTAGCGTGTCTGGAGGAGGACGAAAGACAGGACAAAATATAATGAGAATTTGCAAGAAACAATGGGAAAGCAATAGCCAACATATTATTAGAGTTATAGAGTGCTGCAGGAATCGGTCCTCAAACACAGAAAGATTAGCACTTTCTGTTTTCTCGTCACAAAGGCAACATATTTGTGAATATGTTGCCTGAGAATAAGGTCTGCGGTTACAACAAGCTGAAGAGATTTTAACGTTTTGTTCTACGACATAAAATAAAAAAATGGTGGTTGCTAACAAGTGTCTAAATGAGACGACTAAACGTCATCAAGTCCAACAGTAGCCGCCTTTAGCTTAGCGGTGGTGACGTGAAGTCATGTGACCGTGCTGTAGTTCCTTATAGCCCAACATTAGCCACCTTTAGCTTAGCTGTGGGTGACGTGAAGTCATGTGACCGTGCTGTAGTTCCTTTATAGCCCAACTATTAGCCACCTTTAGCTTAGCGGTGGTGACGTGAAGTCATGTGACCCGTGCTGTAGTTCCTTATAGCCCCAACATTAGCCGCCTTTAGACTTAGCGGTGGGACGTTGAAGTCATGTGACCGTGCTGTAGTTCCTTATAGCCCAACATAGCCACCTTTAGCTTAGCGGTGGTGACGTGAAGTCATGTGACCGTGCTGTAGTTCCTTTATAGCCCAACATTAGCCACCTTTAGCTTAGCGGTGGTGACGTGAAGTCATGTGACCGTGCTGTAGTCCTTTATAGCCCACAACATAGCCACTATTATTTACTTAGCGGTGGTGACGTGAAGTCATGTTGACCGTGCTTGTGAGTTCCTTTATAGCCCAACATTAGCCACCTTTAGCTTAGCGGTGGTGACGTGAAGTCATGTGACCGTGCTGTAGTTCCTTTATAGCCCAACATTAGCCACCTTACTTAGCGGTGGTGACGTGAAGTCATGTGACCGTGAGGTAGTTCCTTTATAGCCCAAACATTAGCCGCCTTTAGCTTAGCGGTGGTGACGTGAAGTCATGTGACCGTGCTGTAGTTCCTTTATAGCCCAACATTAGCCACCTTAGCTTAGCGGTGGTGACGTGAAGTCATGTGACCGTGCTGTAGTTTCCTTTATAGCCCAACATTAGCCACCTTTAGCTTAGCGGTGGTGACGTGAAGTCATGTGACCGTGCTGTAGTTCCTTTATAGCCAACATAGCCGCCCTTTAGCTTAGCGGTGGTGACGTGAAGTCATGTGACCGTGCTGTAGTTTCCTTTATAGCCCAACATTAGCCACCTTTAGCTTAGCGGTTGGTGACGTGAAGTCATGTGACCGTGCTGTAGTTCCTTTATAGCCCAACATTAGCCGCCTTTAGCTTAGCGGTGGTGACGTGAAGTCATGTGACCGTGCTGTAGTTCCTTTATAGCCCAACATTAGCCACCTTTAGCTTAGCGGTGGTGACGTGAAGTCATGTGACCGTGCTGTAGTTCCTTTATAGCCCAACATTAGCCGCCTTTAGCTTAGGCGGTGGTGACGTGAAGTCATGTGACCGTGCTGTAGTTCCTTTATAGCCCAACATTAGCCACCTTTAGCTTAGCGGTGGTGACGTGAAGTCATGTGACCGTGCTGTAGTTCCTTATAGCCCAACATTAGCCACCTTTAGCCTTAGCGGTGGTGACGTGAAGTCATGTGACCGTGCTGTAGTTCCTTTATAGCCCAACATTAGCCACCTTTAGCTTAGCGGTGGTGACGTGAAGTCATGTGACCGTGCTGTAGTTCCTTGATAGCCCAACATTAGCCACCTTTAGCTTAGCGGTGGTGACGTGAAGTCATGTGACCGTGCTGTAGTTCCTTTATAGCCCAACGTTAGCTTTTTACTACAGAAATCATAAAGTGGTGTTCAAATGTGGAGATTATCCTGCTGAACACAACATTTACGAATCACAATCATTTGTTTGACACAGATTATATCCTGCAAAAACCCCAAAAGCTTTTTGTGGAGAGAACCAAGGAGATGCTAACTTCTGGATCGGCCTACAAAAGGTACATCTCCAACGCACCACTCTATGACAGGAGGATCTATTAACACCAAAATCTTACTCGATGATGTGCAGGACGTCCGTTTCATTGACTTCATCACTGTCGGGGTGGGGGATCTTCTTCGTCTCTACAGGTGCCACTACCACTACTGGAGCGACGACGACGACTACTGGAGTCACAGAGGTGTGAGGCTGCTCCTCTTCTTCTCCCTGTGATGGAAATAAAGGGAGATCAGGAAACTGTGTGCAGGAAATGACAGGTGGGCATTTGGTTTTAACGTAGAGATCAACGTGTCCCATACCTCGTCTTCGTACTCGTCTTCTGAGCCGCTCTCTTCACTGTCTGAACGCGGCGCAATTTCGTATCTGCAACACAAGGAACAACATTTTTTAGGTGAAAATAGCTAATTACTTGATATACTGCTGCTAAAGTGCAATATTGGCTTCTGAATTGTACTTGATCAGTGGCGACTGGTCATTAGGGGCAGGCACAGCCCCACCTAGTGTCAGCAGAAAGTATTAAAAATAATGATTACCAAAAAAAAGAAAAATATATATCATGTTTAATCATCTGTACATTGCTGTTTTAGTCTGTGTTCTTCTAATTAGTGTCTACAGTGTGTGCCTATTGAGCTGTTTAGAGCCATGTGGGACAAAACCCGATCCTGCCCCTCCCTCTCACTGTCTAAGTGAACGGTGACTGTAAAAACTACAATATAATATTTGTAAACCTGAAGAATCAGTGCGTCACCAGCCATAAACCTCACTGCAGAAGCTTATATATAGACATCTAAGTTGTTTGTGCCCCACCACTTTTGTACATATAAATACGCCACTGTACTTGAGTAATAATACATTTAATTTATAAGCGCACTTTTCATGTGAACAAAACTGAAAGTGCTACAGAGTGAAAGGATTGAAACAAAACAACAACAAAAAGATATATATGATAAAGTCAACCAAGTCAACCAAGTCAACACACACACACACACACACACACACACACACACACACACACACACACACACACACACACACACACACACACACACACACACACACACACACACACACACACACACACACACACACACACACACACACACACACACACACACACACACACACACACACACACACACACACACACACACCACACACACACACACACACACACACACACACACACACACACACACACACACACACACACACACACACACACACACACACACACACACACACACACACACTTAAAGATCTAGTAAAAGGCTATTCTAAAAAGATGCATTTTTAGGCCTTTTTTTAAAAGCATCCACAGTCTGTGGTGTCCTCAGAGTATTAATATAAAGTACCAGAAAATGAAAAAAACTCAGATAAAGTATCTGAAAATATACATTAAGCACAGTTCTTGAGTAAATGTACTTCATTACATCCCACTATGGCTATTAAATGAGCATTATGGTGCACTGACCCTGGGTTCATCTCCAGCCAGGTCTCCAGCTGCCCGGACTTCGGAGCCTCGATGCCCACCAGGATCTTCCCGCTGTCGGTATGGATGACCTTCACCGGCAGGTCGCTCATCTGACTGGTCTCATCCAACGGCTGCGAGAGGAAGAAAATAAAGCACATTAACAATCCACATCAGGTTCAATGTTGTTTTGAGAAAGTCCCTCTGGAGGGGAACACCTGGATTGTAGGCTTTGGAGACCATTTACTTTCACAACAACCTATACAACACTATATGGAAAGGGAAAACCACCAAAAGCTAAATGGGGCCTCTTTAAAATGACTTGTATTGTAGTTTTCCTTTATAAAAAATTATATAGTTACATTTTGTAGAAACAGCTACAATTCCCAGACATCAATTTAAACTAAAAAAATATTTTCTTACTACGGCTACGAGAAGAGAGGAAGGAAAAGCATTAATGCTGCAATAAATAAAAACAGCGAAGTAGAGAAACTCCCTCTGGAAGGAACTTTGGGATCTTAGCCTTCGCATGCACATAAACCTGTATAAAAAAAACACACTACAGGAAAGGCAAGACCCCAAAAAGCAAAGTGGCTTTAAAGGACGAAGATTGTAGTTTTCCTCTATTAAAACTTAGATAGTTAGACATTTTTATTGACCAAGAAAGGACTAAAATTCATTCATCATCTTACTTAAAGGTCTCCCATCATGTAAAATGCACTTTGTGATGTCTTTTATACATAAACATGTGTCCCCGGTGCGTCAGGGAACTCACGCAGCGTTAGAAAATAAAACCCTCTCTCTTTTCCTCCGTACCCAAATCTCTAAAAACGGGGAACAACGGAGCTGATCCAGATTTGCGTCCGATATGACGTAATATCTGAAATGTGGACCCTCGGGCCAATCAGAAACGTTGCTATCAGAAACAATGCCCGACTGTTTTGGACGTAATATGGTCTTTGTTTACATTAGCATCGCTAACACTCAGAGCTAACCTGTACTGGAGAGCATGTGTGTGAAGAAGCAGGAAGTAAAAAGGAACTCAGCTTGTGGTATAACCGGCAAGAGAGAAAGCCTTTGAGCTCCAGACTGTTTCAGAGAGAATCCTTGATAATCCATGATATGGCATTTCATCACGGCAGCATTTAGTTTAGACAGTAGCTGCCGGGTCCCGCATGAGCTCAGACCCCTCCTTTTTTATCAATTTTTTATTTTTTAAAAGCTTTATACCCCAAATCAGCACTTTTGAAACAGGAAGTGAAATAGAGGGATATGAGGCGTGGCTAGAATGGGTGATCTGTTTGGTATTTTGAGCAAAACACTTCATAGACATGTTTTTTTATATAGTTTTATATATCTGAGACCGATGCTGTTGCCTAAAAATAGCATGATAGGTGACCTTTAATTAAACTAAAACAATCTTAACTTACTAAAAAGTAGCAAGGACATTTAAAGAAAAGTCTATGATAACATAACAAAATGAAGTAATAACCCATTTCAGACTCACCTCTCCATCTGGTCCCAGACCACCTCCCTCCGTAGGCTCTGGCTTCTGAAAATATGAGGAAACCAAGATGTAAGTCCATGTGCGATTCAAACTGCTGGAGAAATGCCTCACACAGTCTCCTAAATCGTACCTTCTTTTTCTTCTTCTTCTTCTTTTTCTCTTTGAGCGCCTGCACGGCCTTGTGAGCGCGCACCAGGTCCGTGAGGTTGGCCACGTACTCGTCCGTCTGCTGCAGCAGGTAGGCCAGCCGCTTGTCCTTCTTCTGATCGATCAGCTTACGGTACCCCTCCTCATCCTCAGCCTGACGAAGAGCCACAGAGAGGGGTTCAGTGTTAGAAGAGTAAAGCATCACCGGATTGTTTCCCCCGAATAACCTGTCCCTATCATTTGTGTCCACTTTAATTGTCTTCTCCATGATGGTATGTTTGTGTTTGTATCATGTTCTGTTGCTTGACCTCTCAGAATATTTAACAAATTGTACGGTGTTCTTGGCCGCTTTCAGACCAAGTACTTTGCCGTACTTAGTTCCCAGGAACTAAGAGCCGATCGCGTTCACACCGGAATAAGTTCCCTGAGGGAGGATTACGCAAATGAGCCGCTGACGTCACTTCTTCTTCTTCTGCTGCTTTGGGTTTACTGGCAGGCCGCAAACCACTTCACGGCGTATACTGCCGCCCAAAGTCCCCGGAGTTGGGGACTGGCTTCAGTAGAAGCTGCTGGGACTCCCAGCAGCTTCTAATAAAATCATAAAAAATGAAACATAAGTGGCTCACAAAACAGGATAACTATTTAAAAAAGATAATTGAAAAAGGACAGGAAAAGTGCAGTAAATTCAAAGTGCTTATTAAGTTGTCTATCTTCTAAATAAACTGTATTTATTATGTAATTAACAGTTACATTAATAAGCAGTGCTCTAAATGAGAGGCTTGTATCCATTTGCAGATTCTACAAAGTCACCCTAAAAACAAGCCAGGGGGTTTTCTAGAAAGACATAGCATTAGGTGTGGCGCTGATTATGTCAAGAACATGACGCCTGTATACAAGATGTCGCCGCGGATGTAAACAACAACGAGCTCCGTAGAGACAAAGCCATCTGACGCTCTACTTGACACCATTTTCATATTTCTGGAGTGATTTTACAGTCTGTGGCAAACACTGGCATCACTTTAACATTTCACGGGGAAAATCTGCATCTTTGAACGAAGGCCTAGCGCCCCCGTTTCCCTGGCTAAACCCTGCAAGCTATAATATTTAAAAAACAACAAGATAATCACATTTTTTTAAAACATGCAGAGAGGCTAACAACAGGCTTTGGAGCTCCACACGAGTGCAGCCTTAACAGAGAATGCTGATTGACAGGAAGGCGGGATAATGCATCTCCCTCCCTCTCCCGTCATTAGCTCCGAGTCTCACCATGAGCCTCCTCATCCTCTCCTTCTCGATGCGCTCGTTCTCCTTCTTCTGCTCGCGCTCCGTGTTGGCGTGGTACGTGGCCACGGCCTTCGTTGCCTTCTGGATCTTGGCTGTGATGGAGCGGTGATACTCCTTGAAGTCCTTGGCGTGCTGCAGGATGCTGTTGAGGTATTCCTGACAACGGCAAAAACAAAGACAAACATCTTTAAGATTCTAGAATATCTGCCAGTCATTCTATCACAACGTGCTTTATTGGCATGACTGTCAGCTGAACAATATTGCCAAAGCGTTAATTTGTTATTTTGTATTGATTGTGTGTTTTATCTCAATGTGTGCATATGTGTCTGTTGATTGTATACATAGAGGATATACATATTTATATATTTAGGTTATTGTATTTGGGATTGTTGGAAACGTTATTTCGATCTCTCTGTCTGTACATAAACATGGAGAAGCAGCGTTCAGTTATTATGCTCCAAATATCTGGAACAACCTCCCAGAAACCTGCAGGTCCGCTGCAACTCTGACTACTTTTAAATCCAGGCTGAAGACTTTTCTTTTTGCCGCTGCTTTTAATTGATACATCTTAAACTGCACCGTAACTTTTATTATCTTGCCATTTTCTTAATGTCTTTCGTTGTTGTAAAGCACTTTGAATTGCCTTGTTGAGTCCCCCCGTAGGTAAAGTCATTGTTGGGGTTAAAGTCCCCTACGTGTGCCGTTTTGATTTCAAGGCCCTGGTTCGCGGAGGATACCAAAAAAGTCCTAGAAAAGACAACTTAAACGTAACTAATGTGCATTTAAAGAAAAGAGGAATAGCTTTGGCGAAAACTAAAAAGGTACCATGAGGTACAGGAATTAGTTTTGGTTTCAAGACCCTGGTTCACGGAGGATACCAAAAAAGTCCTGGAAAGACAAAGTAAACTTAAAGGTAGGGTAGGTAAGAATGGAGACCCCAGCTCGAGTGCGCTAGAATTTGAAAATACACAACCGGAAAAAATCTGCCACTTCCTCACAGAGCTCCTCCTCCAACACACACGAACGCGCACATGACCAATGAGGGCACGAGATACGTTTGTGCCCTGATGGAAGGCTGACAGGCAGGTAGGCCATCCAGTTACTTTAGCCGGCTCAGATGATTGGTCGAGCTTTTTACAGCGCCACGGCTTCCACTGATTACATTTTATTATGTATTTATTGTCAAAGCATTTAATATATTCATTGCTGTCGGGATGTTAA
Organism: Gymnodraco acuticeps; assembly: GCF_902827175.1. Classification (NCBI taxonomy): domain Eukaryota; kingdom Metazoa; phylum Chordata; class Actinopteri; order Perciformes; family Bathydraconidae; genus Gymnodraco; species Gymnodraco acuticeps. Next base: position 204,644 of record NW_022989975.1, read on the forward strand.
GAGCATTCCATGGAATATAACAAGTGTTTCTGAAATAAATGACATACCCCACCTTCAAGTGTGTGCATTTAAAAATAAAAAACAGGAATAGTTTCGGCGAAAAACTAAAAAGGATACCAAAGGGGGGCAGATTGTGATTTTCCAAAGGGGGTTTTGTTCAGATGTGTGTAGCTCACACTGAACTGTAACTGTGATTCATGTGTTTTGAAATGCCATTTGATATCATTGCTTTTAAATAAGTGTTTTTAGATATCATTTCATAATATGTTTCTTAAATGCTATTAATGTCTTTCATTTTTGTAAAGCACTTTGAATTGCCTTGTGTTGAAATGTGCAGTATAAATAAACTTGCCTTACAATCACACAGAAAAATTGACATTAAAGTTGACTTTGATAATAAAATTCAATAAAGAAACAATTTAGAACAATATATTATTACAAAACCACAAGTATCAAATGCAAAAACAATCAAAGACACATGAAGTAGAGGAGTCATCAGCGGAGGACATGAACAGCTGTTATGTGTCTCTTCGGCTGTGACATGCGCTGACATATCGTTTCCCTCACAGTTGAGTGTTTTCTTTTGTACCTGGTGTTTCTGCCGGCGTTTGCGCTCCTGTTCGATCTTCTGCTGTTTCTCCAGCTTCTCGGTGATGCGAGCTTCACGCAGAGACTGCCGTTTGCTGCGTTTGTAGGCTTTAGCGTTCAGAGCGGTTTCCAGCGCCGTGTCTCGACGCATGCAGACCACCACCTCCTGGCGCAGCTGCAGGACAATAACACCAGGGTCAGGAGTGTTACTTATTCCACGGGAAATATATATATTTTTTACATTTTAAAATGACATTCAAAACAATGAATAATAAATTTAAAAAAATTGAACCATCAGAATAATAAAAGTAATAATGTCCAATAAAATAAAATAAACAAAATGGAATAAAAAATGAACACAAAGAAGTTAAAGTAAGAAGGTGAAATAAAAAGTTTAAATAATTTATACAAACATATTTTTGGTTAAATAAAATAGGATCATAAATATCACTTAAGACAAAATCAAATAAATAGTCATAAAAAGTTAGAGTACAAACAAGATTAAATATGAATATTTATACAGTCCACATTGTACTACAAAATACAACATGTATAAAATATAACAATATATAGAGTGGTGTTTTAGTTTTAATTAGATATTTATGAAGTCAGTTCCAGAGCCAGTTGCAAAAAGGCAGACATAACGAACCCTTTATTTATTCTACTAGGAACACAATGAGGGGTTAAATATAATCTATATTTGAGCGTTTCCTGAAGCGTTTACCTGTCTCTGGAAGTTGAGCAGCCTCAGGGCCTTCAGCTCGATGGTGGCTTTGGTTCTCAGATCTCCGGCCAGAGAACCCGGAAGGTTCTCCAGCTCCTGGATCCGGTGAGCAATGCGAGACTGAAGCCTGGAGAACACATTAAAAAGGTATCAGCAACACACTCAAACATACGATGCAGAGGTGGAAAGCAGTGGAGTACAAATACTTCGTTACTGCACTCCAGTACATTTTTATGGTATCAGTACTTTACTCCACTATTTCTTTTTCTGACCACTTTTTACTTTGACTTCTTACATGTTGAACTCAAATACCTGAACTTTCTACTTCTCACATGTTGAACTCAAATACCTGAACTTTCTACTTCTTACATGTTGAACTCAAATACCTGTACTTTCTACTTCTTACATGTTGAACTCAAATACCTGTACTTTCTACTCTTAATGTTGAACCAAATACCTGTAAATATCTTCTACTTCTCACATGTGAACCCAAATACCTGAACTTTCTACTTCTTACATGTTGAACTCAAATACCTGTACTTTCTACTTCTTACATGTTGAAACTCAAATACCTGTACTTTCTACTTCTTACATGTTGAACTCAAATACCTGTTACTTTCTACTTCTTACATGTTGAACTCAAATACCTGTACTTTCTACTTCTCACATGTTGAACTCAAATAGCTGTACTTTCTACTTCTTAGCATGTTTGAACTCAAATACCTGTACTTTCTACTTCTCACATGTTGAACCAAATACCTGAACTTTCTACTTCTTACATGTTGACTCAAATACCTGAACTTTCTACTTCTCACATGTTGAACCCAAATACCTGAACTTCTACTTCTTACATGTTGAACCCAAATACCTGTACTTTCTACTTCTTACTGTTGAACCCAAATACCTGTACTTTCTACTTCTTACATGTTGAACTCAAATACCTGTACTTTCTACTTCGTACATGTTGAACTCAAATACCTGTACTTTCTACTTCTTACATGTTGAACACAAATACCTGTACTTTCTACTTCTTACATTTGAACACAAATACCTGTACTTTCTACTTCTTACATGTTGAACTCAAATACCTGTACTTTCTACTTCTTACATGTTGAACTCAAATACCTGTACTTTCTACTTCTTACATGTTGAACTCAAATACCTGTACTTTCTACTTCTTACATGTTGAACTCAAATACCTGTACTTTCTACTTCTTACATGTTGAACACAAATACCTGTACTTTCTACTTCTTACATGTTGAACTCAAATACCTGTACTTTCTACTTCTTACATGTTGAACTCAAATACCTGTACTTTCTACTTCTTACATGTTGAACTCAAATACCTGTACTTTCTACTTCTTACATGTTGAACTCAAATACCTGTACTTTCTACTTCTACATGTTGAACTCAAATACCTGTACTTTCTACTTCTCACATGTTGAACACAAATACCTGTACTTTCTACTTCTTACATGTTGAACACAAATATATGTACTTTCTACTTCTTACATGTTGAACACAAACACCTGTACTTTCTACTTCTTACATGTTGAACCCAAATACCTGTACTTTCTACTTCTCTCATTTTCCAAACAGCTGGTTCCTTTAGTCTGAATGTGTGTTTGATGCGTGATCATTATTCTTTAGAGTCATTGCGTGCCTATTGATTTGAACAGGATCCGTGTATCCATCATTTCCTGGTCTTCTCTAAAGAAGAGGGACCAATGGAAACGTTGTCATGTTGCCGTTGTTCAGCATGGAAACATTCATTAGCTAACAATGACATTATTGTTCTATTAATATAAAGGGAGGTCAGGTACTCTTTAAAACAGCTGCTAGTTATGGGTACTTTTTACTGAAGTACATTTCAAAGTTCTCTTTACTTTTACTTGAGGAAAGAAGTTTAGTCAGTACTTCTACTTTTACCAGAGTATTTTTAAACACGAGTATCTGTACTTCTACTTGAGTAAAGGATGTGAGTATTTGTACCCTCTCTGATGCGCATTAAAGCTACTATACTCCTGTGTTTAGGACGCCCCCCACCTGTACTCTCTCTCCTGCAGGATCTCCACCGGGTCCAGCCCGCGGGGCTTCTGGATGGGAGTGATGCGGTTCTGCTTCTGGTGGAGCATCATGGGGGGCGGCTGGTTGGGCTGCCCGGGGCTGTGGGTCTGAAGGGGCATCACCGGGGAGGCAGCGGGGGGGACGCAAGGCGGGGCGGGCGAGGGTCTGCCGGTGGGCTGGGGGGGGATCAGCTTCTGAGGGGGGTTAGAGGGAGCGGCAGCATTCACCATCGGCCCTGAAGAGAGGAAGCAGAGGGTTAGACTGGCTGAAGGGGAACATGAACATGAAGCGCTGACTTTTACCCATTTTCCACCGAGGGTTGAGGGGCCGGTTTCTACTTCAGCGGTTGTGGCTCTAAATCGTATTGTTGGCAAGTCAGACTGGCTTCGGTGGCTAGGCTAACATCACCCACACAGTAAGAGAGAACTTCATCATTCAACTCTTTATTTTACAGGTTATATTGCCAGAAATGGTCAATTAAAACTGAAAAAAATATATGCATTTATGGGTAAATATGACTCCGGGGAGGGTAAGCTAAAAGTTGGTGAGGAGTCATTAGGTACTTTGCATGGGAACTAGGTCTGTGGGTGTTTCTCAATCTTGAGGAAGGCTGCTCCAGAGCCACTATTTCAAGCATACTACGTCATTGAGTGCCGCCGAAGTGCTGTTCCAATGTCCAGCATACTTGGAATTCTACCGAGCCCGGCGTACTTCGTTCGGAGAACTTTCGAGGCTGCACGTGTAGACTCCGCGGTCTTAAAATCCCCACAATGCTTTGCGCACGGACCAATTTCCCCAAATCTGTGGCGAAAATGTAAGGCGGGGCCTCTCATATGACGCACACCTGCACACTTGCTCGCCTGTTCCACTCTTTGTTTTCCAAATGCCAGGAAGTATTCTTGCCTCGCTTCTAAAGCAAGTGACTCGGAAGACATGTGCTACCAAGCAAGCGTACTCGACATTGAGAAACACCCTCTGTCTCCATCCCAGACAATCATGGTTGTTAATGTCTCACTGGAGCTGCAGCGATGAAAACGAATAAGTCACGATGGCTTCTCTTGGCTGATTAGCAGAAAAGCAAACTGGTTCTTAGGTGTTTCGCAAGTTGAACCCACTGCTAGCTAAACTAGCCGCCGCACAGAACTGGAAGCATGCTAGTTTTTTGTTGAAAGGTGTTATTAAGTGAGAATCAAAATCAAGTTCTTACCTTCAGGCCAGGATTTAGGGGGTCCGTTGGTGGGGGGGCCCTGCATACCGGGGGGAACTCCTGCAGGTCCAGGAGGCACCATGTTAGGACCCACCATGCCTAAAACAACAACAAATTCATGTCTACAGTCCTTAGTAACAATAAGACAGCTAATAAATAACACATTCATCTCCAGCCACCAGGTGTCTCTGCTGAGCGATAACATTCTGCTTTCTTTGTTTCAATTTTGAGCCCTTATTAAAAACAGGTAAGTCCCTTTTGAATTGCCAACAAATACACAGTAGCTAATGACAATGAATATACAGGTATGGATTGAAAGAAGGAATATCATTCGGTTCTGAAACTTAAAATATCCTAAATCCAAGCCTAACTATTACATTTCCCCAAAACATGTATTTAATCAGACATTGGTTTTAAAGGTCTGAAAGGTCTGTCTCAGATATATACAGAGCCTGTCTCTGATTGGCTGAAACACCAAACAGATCATGGCAGCATTACCCATAATCCCCTCTGTTTCAGCCCTGTTTCCAAAGTGCTGATTCTCTGTCTGTTACTTTAGATGAAAATAAGGAGCCCCTCCCCACGCCCCTCTGAGAGACATTTGGTTACAAAGAACTCAATGGTGCTCTAGAGGAGATTCAGGTGATAAGGTGGGGGGGGGGGGGGTTACCTTGGTTGCTGATTGGCTAATGGTTACACAAGACAAAACATCGTAATGACATCATAAAGTGGCCAAAATCTGATCAGCTCATTTTCAGACAGGTTTTTATAGAAATGGATCAAAAAGAGAGAGAATCTTTGTTCCTGAAACTTTCAGAGTCTCTTTCCACAGAGGGGACACATGTTGATGTAGAAGAGACATGTAGAAGAGGGGACATATGTTGATGTAGAAGAGACATGGAGAAGAGGGGACACATGTTGATGTAGAAGAGACATGGAGAAGAGGGGACACATGTTGATGTAGAAGAGACATGAAGAAGAGGGGACATATGTTGATGTAGAAGAGACATGAAGAAGAGGGGACACATGTTGATGTAGAAGAGACATGAAGAAGAGAGGACACATGTTGATGTAGAAGAGACATGAAGAAGAGGGGACATATGTTGATGTAGAAGAGACATGAAGAAGAGGGGACATATGTTGATGTAGAGGAGACATGAAGAAGAGGGGACACATGTTGATGTAGAAGAGACATGAAGAAGAGGGGACACATGTTGATGTAGAAGAGACATGAAGAAGAGAGGACACATGTTGATGTAGAAGAGACATGAAGAAGAGGGGACACATGTTGATGTAGAAGAGACATGAAGAAGAGGGGACACATGTTGATGTAGAAGAGACCAGAAGAAGAGGGGACACATGTTGATGTGGAAGAGACATGAAGAAGAGGGGACACATGTTGATGTAGAAGAGACCAGAAGAAGAGGGGACACATGTTGATGTAGAAGAGACATGAAGAAGAGGGGACACATGTTGATGTAGAAGAGTCATGAAGAAGAGGGGACACATGTTGATGTAGAAGAGACATGAAGAAGAGGGGACACATGTTGATGTAGAAGAGACATGAAGAAGAGGGGACACATGTTGATGTAGAAGAGACATGAAGAAGAGAAATATATATTTTCCTGACGCCACTCACCGTGAGGTCTGTTGTAGTTTGCGGGTGCTGGTCCGGCTCCTGGTCCTCCGGGCCCAGCAGACGGGGCCATGTTGGGCATGTTGGGCTGCTGCATCCCGGGCATGGGCCTCTTGCCCTGCACGGCCATCTGCAGGTGGTCGGGCAGCGGCTGGGAGCGGGCCAGCATCTTGTACGCCATGATCTGAGCCCGGAGCTGGTGCAGCTGGTTCTGGTTGAAGGGGGCCGGGCCTCCAGCTCCACCTGGTCCAACTGGTCCTCCTGGTCCTCCCACGACACCCCCTGGACCCCCTGGACCCACTGGACCCTGAGGAGCGCCACGGTTCGGCTGACCCATCCCCTGGTTCTGGTCCCCGCCGCCCTCCATGGGGCCGGGGGGGCCGCCGGGCATCATGGGACCAGAGGGGGGGCCGTTAGATGGGACTGGGCTGGGGGCGTGGTCTGAACCGCCCAATGGAGAGGGGTAACCTGGGGGACAGAGGACAGATGCATCATGGGTATGAAAATAATCAAATTATGTCCAATATTGATATTGATGGGTTGACTTGTGGTGCCGTCACATCATATTTAAACATGACACTTAATGCCTGAGTGTGTTAAGTTAAGAACAGGTTGTTAAGTTAAGAAAATGACATCACTTTGCTGGCCTTAGGGGAAAGCAACACATACGATGTAACGATACTCAAAGCGCGATACAAAAATATAACTCCTCTAATAACAGTATAATTCTGTCAAAAGCCAAACTGCATACTTTCACTTTTAAAATGATTGTGTTCTTTTACTTAAGTAACATTTTGAATGAGGACTTTCATTTGTAGTATTTCTACTTTCACTACAGTAAAGGATCTTCTTCTGTATCTCTTCCCTCCGCTCGCTGACTGTGTGTTTTGTTCAGGCAGCTTCGTTTGTTGTTTTCTGAAAGGGGAAACCCCCTCCCGCTGCTGTCTGCTCATGAGCAACACAAGAAGAGAAACCGGCTGGATGGGTCCACAAAACACACTCTTCAGGTCTGTGTGTGTCAGAGTTAGCTGCTCTTCCTGTGTGGAGCTTTTCAGGGACAGACAGATCCGGTTTTTTTTTTTAGTGTCGCTACATTTGTATGATATTCATTACTCTAGAAATCTGAGGATTGAAACCAGCGACCTTCACACTGCAGCACAAAGATATATAAATATTAGGGCTGTCAAGTTAACGCGTTAATAACGCAAAAAAAAATTAACGCCACTAATTATTTTAACGCGATTAACGCATGTGTATTTGTTTTCCTCGCCGCCCCGTAGTTTCAGAACGCATCGAGTTTAAAATACCATCTACAAGCTGATGCTGACTGCCCCGCTCCTGCTGCCCGCTTGTGGCAGACCACACTTCCTCGCTCACCGGCAGGCACCGACTGGCCATCTGGAGGACCGGGTGGGTGTGTGTATGTGTGGCCCGAGAGACCTTACTTGCATTGTTGTTGTTAGCATCTGGTGCTAGCTAGCTGCGCTAACAGATATAAGGAGCTGTTTAAATGAAAACAGAGGAGCGACATTTCGCCACAACTGCGCCGAGCACTTTATGCAGGAAGCCGGAAGCCAGACCCCACACACACACACACACACACACACACACACACACACACACACACACACACACACACACACACACACACACACACACACACACACACACACACACACACACACACACACACACACACACACACACACACACACACACACACACACACACACACACACACACACACACACACACACACACACACACACACACACACACACACACACACACACACACACACACACACACACACACACACACACACACACACACACACACACACACACAGGTTGTTCTGTTTAATATTCATGAGAATTGTTGTCATTGTTCAAATGATAATAAACATTAGCATAAAGCATATTTGTCCACTCATGTTGATAAGAGTATTAAAAACTTGAAAAATATTCCTCTAAGGTACATTTAGAACAGATAAAAAATGTGCGATTAATTAGCGATTAACTATTTTAATCGACTGACAGCCCTAATATATATGAATATGGACTGGTGCAATATTCAGATCACAGGAAGCACAATATCTGATGAAGGCAGCTTATCATCCATAAACACTATCCAGTCATTTCATTTATCTAATGTGTCATATTCCAATGACTTGTGTATAGACTCTCCTTGCACTATTGTATCTGTTTCATCGTGTTGCTCTGTTGGAGGAGCCTGTGAGCTCAGATTGTCACTGATATATCTGCACTGTAGCTACAGTATGCACACATGGCAATAAAAGCCTTGCATCTGAATCATAAGTATGTGAAGTGGGTCATTATGAGATGTTACCTTGGGAGTGTTGGTCCATGGGGCTTGGAGGGGGTCCCATGCCGCTGTGCACCCCTGGCCTCATGCTCATGCCCTTCATCTGGGCGTAGCGGGGGTCGTCGGGCATTCCTTTCTCATGCATGGCTTCCATTGGCTGCTAAAAACAAAACGGAGAATTTTAATAAATAAACATATTTTCAAGTGAAGCTGCATTTACGTTTTTTTAAGTGGTGGAATTAAGTGCATTAGCTTTACTCATGTTCTGTAATTAAGTACACATTTGCGGTACTACTTGTTATATTTACATACGGTACATTAAACCGAAAGCTGAATATAGAATATTACAGAACTAATCTATCGTAAAATGACTTCGGAAGCGAGGAAAAAGCAACACATACGATATAACGAAACCCAAATCTAAGAAGATATTAGGTCTCAAAGCGCGATATACAGATATAACACCTCTAATAACAGTATAATTCTGTTAAAAGCCAATCAGCATACTCAATACTTTCACTTTTGAGTATAAAACTTGTTCTTTTACTCAAGTAACATTTTGAATGAGGACTTTCACTTGTAGTATTTCTACTTTTACTTTGATAAAGGATCTGAGTACTTGTTCCAACTCTGTGTGTGTGTGTGTGTGTGTGTGTGTATGTGTGTGTGTGTGTGTGTATGTGTCTGCCTTCTGCTCACTGACTGTGGGTATTTTGTAGTGGTGGAATGAAGTGTATTACCTTTACTTACGTTCTGTAATTAAATACACATTTGCAGTACCATTTATTATATTTACATACGGTATATATATATATATATATATATATATACGGTATATACGGTATATATATATATTTATATTAACTTCTAAGGAAAATTAATGCTGAATATTTTCAACCTTAAATAAAGCAATAAAAGCTTTCGTACTTTGTGCATCTGGTGCATGTTCTCCTGAGGATATCCCGAGGGCCCCTGTGCCGGGTGGGGGTGTCCGGATCCTGGGGGCCCCGGGCTGGGTCCCATCATGCTGTGGGTGGAGCCTGGAGAGGGGCCGGGGCTCGGACCCATCATGCCTCCCGGAGATGGCCCCGGTCCTGGGGAGGGTCCCGGACGAGGGGTCCCTCCCATCGGGGGGTCAGGGGTGGACATCTCTCAGGGAAGCTGGGAATGTGTGGCAGCAGAAAGAACCCCTGAGAGGAGAGAAGGTCCAGATCTAAATACTGCTTTTGTTCAAGTGGGACAGATGGTCAGTACATAAATGGGAACAATGTTATTCACAAAGCTGATACCACATATCTGACATGTGAGCAACAAGTCACACACCAACGAAATGTAAATATAATATTGAAACACACAAGAGGTCATCTAAACTGTCACTTCAATCAACTATTGTTATAAAACCAAATAGACGACGCTCAGAACCATTGCTCATACACATAAACAACTTCTATAAGCAATACAAATACGCGTTTCATCCCGATTTAAAACGTGTGTAAGTCAATGGTGCAATGTTTAGATTTACAAACAACAACAGTTTGGTTAGCCGTTCGCATTGCCAGCTTTTCTAACCAGGGCTAGCCGTTACATTCAAGGTAATATCCAGATCTAAATACTGCTTTCTTTTTTCTAATGTTAGACAGTGTTTTTAAAATAATTATTTATCTGTGTTTTTCAACAAAGAAAAAATACTTTTATGTAGGCACCACGACACAAAGTCTAACTCCTCGTACGCGTCAACCTACCTGGAAATAAACCACGTTTCTGATCTAGCTGTGATCAGACGATTATATATATATATATATATATATGTTTATTTACCGCATTTTATCTTTCAAGGTTAACTTTTTAGTTCTCTTTTATTAACTATTTTAGATTTGTTTATTTTCTACATGCTGCTGTAACGAATACATGTAGGATCAATAAAGTGTGTAGAGTGTGTTGAAGACCTTCGTTATTATTAAAGCCTATAGTTAGCGCTGGTTTCAGATTAACCAGTTTTCTGTTTGTCCTCCTTAGTCCTACATTTTATGTTATTGTTTTATTATATTTGTGATGTATTTGTTTATATATATATTTTTGATATTTCATGTTCCATTATGGCGTTTATAATTTTCTAGTCATTGTAATAATCTTTTACACCGTCGTCATCTATGTTTGTTTATCTGTAAATCCCACTGAGACAAACGTGATATTGACTTTGATTCATTAATAAAACTGATCGGCACTTTGAATAAAATCACAAAGACTGCAGGCTTTGGAAAACATTACTATAACACATAATTAGAACATAAATATGGAAATGGTGTATATAACAGAAGTGTGTTAGTATTAATAAAGATATTAATCATAAAAAACAGATTTATTCCAATTTGGGCAATTGTTATGCTACAGCAGCATGTTGACAAGGAATTGCAGGAGTTAAAAATAATATATTTAGAAACGGTTTTAAAATGAACTGCGAGATTTTGACTGATATTGCATTTGCGAAATATGAGAGGGAATTATCATTTTTGAAACACAAGTCAAATGATGAGAATACAATATTCATGGTATGGTTTTTTGTAAGGGCATCTTTACATAACATGTCATTTGTTTTTATGAAGTCTGTAGGATTTCCATTTGTAGGCTGGGACCATAGTGTTTCTTTCAAAGTAGTCACACTGTTGATCAGTCATACAGAAACAGTGTAGTGGATAATTGGCGTTGTAGTTATGAAAGTAACTCTTGATAAACTCGTAATTTCGAGTCATTATTTATGACAGATGTGTTTTTCAAATGTATGTTTAGGTGCTTTGTAAAGTGCACACACATCTGTTGTGTGGTAAGAACAAAACCGCAACTACTGAGTGTTCTATGTTGTTGTGAGAAAATTAAACAACAACTCATCACAGGAATAGCGTTTGTGTTGTTGTGAAGGAAGCAGTGCTTTTTTAACATTTCAAGTGTGACATATGGTCCATACCTAAATGGGAACAATGTTATTCACAAACCCATAACAACAAGTCTCACAACAAAGAGCACGTTCTAACGTAAAATGAGGGTAAATAGACAATTAAAGTAACTCTTGATAAACTTTGTGGATCATTTCACATTCTTGGGTCATTATTAAAACAAAAAATACGTGTGTTTTCAAATGTTTGTTGTTGTGTGTAAACTAAACTCATCGCAGGAATAGTTGTTGTGTTGTTGTGAGGGACGCTGCTTTTGTTTCAAGTGGGACAGATGGCCAGTACATAAATGAGCAATGTTATTCACAAAACTGATACAACACATGTGAGCAACAAGTCACACAACAAAGAAATGAAAATATAATATTTAAAAACACACAAGAGGTCATCTAAACTGTCACTTCAATCAACTATTGTTATAAAACCAAATAGACGACGCTCAGAACCATTGCTCATACACATAAACAACTACTATAAGCAATACAAATAAGCTTTTTATCCCGATTTAAAACATGTGCAACTCAATGGTGCAATGTTTACATTTACAAACAAAAACAGTTTGGTTATACATTAGCATTGCTAGCTTTTCTAACCAGGCCTAGCCATTATTAACCGTTACCGTCACATTACGGCTGTTATTATACAATAAACCCATCTTTTAAACCTCGTATTTTCTACAGTGCATTGTGAGTTTCCTGGTGTTCAATTAACACATAGTTTGGCCGTAAAATTAGGGTAATTCGACCGAAAAGTGACAAAGAACACCGGCCTGACTCGTGCTAGCATTAGCTTAGCTTCTTGCATTGATACAGCATAATAACAATACATGTTATTTAAGTGCGCCTTTCACGACAAGGTAGAAAATAATAAATATTTTAAGAGGTTAACATGATAAACACATAAACAGGCAAACATGGACACAAGCTGCCTGCAGATGCTACCTAGCATTAGCTTAGCTTCTTGTATTGAAACAATATAGGCTGGCTGCCGACTGTGCCTAGCATGCTAGCATTAGCCGGCCATGCCCTCCCGGACTAATTAGGAAAATGTAGGGTTTTTTCGATGAGTTCCTCCAGATTCCGCGACATGTGAACGGGTAATCACCCCTCATCCTGTGATTGATCCATCGCGCCTCCCGTACCCTTGGCACGGTGCTCCACTCTCAGCACATTTCCAAAAATTCATTCATTGCACACTGTCGCGCCACAGCTACTGTAATGTCGGCTTTTTCAGCACCCGAAAAAAAAACACCGAATAAACGCTCATTTCCCCCGCGAAAAACACAGAAAAAACTCTCTTAAAAACACAAAAACATGATGGTTTTTACTCACACGAATGGTTGGTGTTTGAATCCTTGCCGGGTGCAACGTCTTTAGGTTTTTCCTCCTAGCCAGAAACAAAGAGCGACTCACCCAGTCGGTTTTTTTTTTCTCCACCCCCCTCCCTCTCTCTCTCTCTCTGTCCGCAGATTGTATCACAGACACGGGCTCTGTGGCTCCGCAGCGCCCCCCTCCTCCACCGCGCTAACAGGCAGGGATGGAGCCGACGTGGGGGATGGGAACTGTGGGAGAGAACAGCAAGAACCACGCTTCTGATTATATGAGAAAACACCAGGGAAATACTCACACACCTGTTTACAGTCCCCATGTCCACGTATTATATATGCTTTTAATATGGTATATGTAATAGGTTAAAAACAACAAACATTCCCCGGGTTTTTATCACAGAGACTTATAAAGGATTTTACTTTTCTACTACATATTGCATATATTTTTGGCGACTTTACAGTATTGTACATTGTGTTTTATCTTATTCTAATGCATATATTTCTTATTTATTTAATTCAAAATAGCCTAATTTTGTTTATTGCAATACATTTGTTGTGTTAAGTGTATTGTTAAATTGCATTTTTTGGATAACATAGAATAAAAATGTATAGAAATATAAGAAGTTGAATCAAAATCTATCATATAAATAAATAAACAAACAGTAAATATATGTTAACAGTGATATATTGTAGAATGTGCAAAATTGTAATTCAACTTTGATGTTACTATATTTTTATTTACCTATTGTTAATGTAAAATATTGGTCTTTTTGTAGCTATGTTTGTATTTTGGTGTCTTTTTAGTCATTATGTGTCTCTCTCTCAGTCGTTAAGCATCTCTTTAAGGCTTTTGCATTTGTTTGAAGTCTTTATAGTCTTTTTTATGTTGCCCTATGGTACTTTGAGTTTCTTCCTGGTTGGTACGCGTCTCTTTGAGTATCATTTTGTAGGCAATGGTTGGGGGTCCCATGTCCCCTGGAGGCTCCTTCAGTAATCCCTTCTTCTTGCTGAGGCTTGAGTTTTAGGAACTAGCCACATCCAGGGCCGTAATATGTTTTCATGATGTTGTACAGAATTACAAACAAGCTCACTTCTTCTTCATAAACCATTTATTTAGATAAAATCCAGCACATCAGAATATTCTCAGTTAGTTTTGTAATTTTCCTTTAATGGCGCTTTTCCACTGCAGCACGTAGCACGGTTTAAGCGACTGGGCCAAACCCGGCCCGCTTTTTTTTGCTTTTCCACTAGGGGTAGTTCCGGCTCAGCAGGGGCGATTCTAGGGGGGGGGGGGGGGGCAATGCCCCCTTAACACTGACTTTGGCCCTGTGGCCCCCCTGAAAATGTAAAAAAAAGTTTATGATTAAACGATTTCTTGGCTGACGGAATAGGCGGAACTAACGATATTTGTAATTCTAGTCGGACCCATTAGAGAGAGCACACCTTTATCTATTTCATATAGTTGTAAAAAATAAAGGAAGAAATCATTCCAATGTGTACTATAGGACAGTAAAAAAAAAAACAGTTTAAAAGGGGAGTGATTAGTAAAATATGCATAAATAAAAAGAAAGAATGCTAACTAGGTAAGATAAGAGTAAACCAGTTTAAATTATTTGTTATTGGTTGTGATCATATTCTAAAGATGTTTGGACCATTGAAAAGTGTACAGCTCCCTTTCATATGAGTATTGAGAGTTGTATCCATAAATTCATTTTGTGCTCAAAGTGCACCAGATTGATGCATTTCACTTCAACATTTTAAAAAGAAAATCTTCCCGGGGGTGCATGCCCCCGGACCCCCCTAGAGGGGCTGAGGACCCCCCTAGAGGATGTGAGGTCCACCCCCAAAAAAAGCTGGTTAAAATAATTAAATAGCATACATTGTCTTTTAGTAAACACTGCAAACGGGTCTCACAGACCCAAACAGCACACAAAGGTTAAAGGTAAGCATATAATAATGTTAAAATGTGCTAAATATATACACAGCAAAAAACAAAATAAAGAGGAGTAAAAGTAGCTCACGACTTGTTTTATTTTTTGAAAGTAGCTCTCATCCTAAAAAAGGTTGGAGACCCCTGCATTAGAGCGTAAAACCTGTAATTATAAGTATCTGAAATAAATATGTGTACTGAAACAATACCAATAACTGTATTGCATTGTTTTCTTATGCGCGATTACTTCATACTGTCTTTGTCTTTTTCGTCCGGCATTTATTGTGCCACCCTCAGAAAATAACTGGCCCTAGCCTGGCCCCCCCAGTCAAATTGGTCTAGAACCGCCACTGCGGCTCAGGGCTACTTTTTCACACTCTCGACTGCTGATTGGTCAGAGAGAATCGCTGGTAAGGGGGCTACAACTACAACAAAATGAACATATTTTACCTTGATTTAATTGTAATACACATTTCAAAATGATGCAGAAGTAACAACCAGGGCCGGCCCTTGGCATAGGCAGTATAGGCGAATGCTAAGGGAACATCAACCCATTGGGGGCGCCAAAAATGGGGGGGGGGGGAAAGTGAGAAATTTAAAAAATATTTTTATTTAAATTTCATAACAATACAATTTCCCGATTTTGGATCAACAAAGTACATCTTATTATCTTATATTAACAGAACTACGCCTATATTGCGTACAGTGCCCATTAGGGATGGGAACAATTAATCGAATATTCGAAATTATTCAGGTATGAGAATATGAGTTCTGAATATTTTTATTGTAATTTTTTTTTTCTTTTTTTTTAAAAATAATGTTTTTTAGGTGGGGTGCCTAAGTTGATTACATATTATCAAATGGAATAATTCAATGTATACGACAGTGCCATAGCTAAGTGTGTTAGGTCTAAAGGTGTGTTTTGCTCCGCTCACCGGTATCTCACAGCGGGCAGAGGTGCTGATCTCTCTCTCTCGCGTCGGGTTATACTTCACTCTCGTTTATGTCCAAATCCATCAGAAAACCAAGTTATGTTTTAAGCATGAAAGCTGTAGGTCAACTGTTCAAACTGTGATCACCAGTTCAATACATTTGACAAATTCGACTTGGTTTCTATACTTATTTGAACATGTATTTATTTATTTTTAAAAATTAAATTATTATTTTATTTTTTGTAAAAATGTTTCCCATATTTAAAAAAAATAATTATAGGATATGTACATTCCGGTTAATCGGTTAACCGTTTTTTGGGGGTCAAATATTCGAATATACATTTGCCTTCACATGCCCCCCGGACCCCCCGAGAGGAGGTTAGGTCCCCCCCAACTTAAATCATGTTCAAATGGATAGGATACTAAATACATTTGCACACATCTTGTGTCCATATCTTTCTGTTTTGGTGGTCATGCTGTGACGACCCCTCCGCACCACAGGTTCAGGTGCTGATGAGCTACACTTGGAAAGGAAAGGATATAGGAGGAGCCCAGCCGGTTACGTCTCGCTCACTCCTCTGGGCACTTTCTCGGTGCCAGCCTCGGGGACCTGTGGCTGGTTCTGTCATCATATTGTTTATAAGAGAATAAACACTTGTTATTTTCTTATAAACAATATGATAAGATGAAAGCGTCTGTATAACCGGAAAACCGAGCAGCGCTCGTTTAGTCCTGGTGATCAGGTCCTGGCTTTGTTGCCAATGGTTAATTCGCCGTTTCAGGCAAAGTTTTCTGGCCCTTTCACAGTACTCGAGCAGGTATCTGACCAAAATGTACTCCTGTCCACGCCGAAGCGTAGAAAAGCCACTCAGCTCTGCCATGTAAACCTGCTGAAGTCGTACTATGGTGGTGAGGCTAGACCTCTCTCAGCAGCAGCGGCAGTGGGGAGTCAGGTCTTCGGAGGTGAAGATGATGGGGTTACAGCGCCTGATGAGAGCTTGTTGCGGGGAAGATTGAAAAATACTGAAACTTTGCAGAATATGGAGTCACTGTTGGGTCATTTGTTGGCAGAAGAAAGGGTTGAGTTGACTGCTCTGATTCGTAGTAATCTGTGTCTGTTCAGTGATACACCTAGCCGAACATACATGTTAGTGTACGATATAGATGTGGAGGGTGCGCATCCCATTCGCCAGCGTTTCTATCGTGTGTCTGAGGTAAAACGCCAGGTAATGGACACGGAAATCAAGTGCTCGAAAATGGCATCTCCGAACCGTCTTGTTCTAGATGGGCATCACCATGTCTGCTTGTGGAGAAGTCTGATAAAAGTCCTAGGTTTTGCACAGATTATCGGAAGGTTAACGCTGTTACTAAACCGGATGCGTATCCACTGCCTCGTATAGAGGATTGTATTAATCAGGTTGGTTCTGCGCAGTTTGTGAGCAAATTTGACCTTCTAAAGGGTTACTGGCAGGTTCCACTCTCTCAAAGGGCCAAGGAGATCTCTGCCTTTATTACACCCTCAGGATTATATTCCTATAATGTGATGAGTTTTGGTCTGCGTAATGCTCCCTCCACATTTCAGCGACTTATGAACAGGGTGGTGTCGGGGTTGGAAGGTTGTGCCGTGTACTTGGATGACGTTGTGATCTATAGCGATACGTGGGAAGAACATTTGGCCCGTATTAAGGGACTGTTTGACCGGTTGAGTGAAGCGTGCCTGACGGTGAACTTGGCAAAGTGTGACTTTGCAAAGGCCACCGTCACTTACCTCGGAAAAGTGGTAGGGCAGGGGACAGTGTGTGCCGTCGAGGCCAAAGTAAGTGCGATAACCAAGTACCCAGTTCCTACTACCAAAAAGGAACTTCAGCGGTTCCTTGGGTTAGTTGGATATTATCGCAGTTTTTGTAAGAATTTTTCAACTGTGGTAGCTCCCCTGACTGATTTGCTGAAAGGGAAGGCCCGGTATGTTTGGTCAGACGTGTGCCAGCAGGCTTTTGGTAATGTCAAGTCTGTTCTGTCTTCACCTCCTGTGCTGGCCGCTCCTTGCATAGTTCGACCTTTTCAACTGCATGTGGATGCAAGTGATGTCGGGACAGGAGCCGTACTGTTCCAAGCTGATGGTAGTGGGGTGGACCGCCCCGTGAGTTTCTATTCCAAGAAGTTTAACTTGTTTCAGTTAAACTACTCGGTAATCGAAAAGGAAACCCTCACGCTCATCTGGGCATTACAGCATTTTGATGTGTATGTAGGCTCTAGTGTTCCGCTGGTTGTGTACACAGACCATAACCCCATCACTTTCTTGAACTCAGTTTGTTGCCAAAATCGTAGGTTAATGCAGTGGATGCTGTATCTACAGGCCTATTGCCTGGACATTCGGCACATTAAGGGTTCGGATAACGTGGTAGCTGATGCTTTGTCTAGAGCTCCGAGCTTCTGAAATGCCTCTTCGGGAGCCGGAGCTGATGAGGTGGGAAGGAGGAAAGTCAGGAACTACAAAACGGTCTGTATGGATCCGTTCAGGATTACAATGTTATTATTGTTAGGTAGTTTACGGTGTTCTTAGGAGAACTCCTTTCTTATGGGGGGGAGTGTGACGACCCCTCCACACCACGTGGGGTGCTGTTTCTGTGTGTGCTTTGTGGGTGTGCTTAGGTTCACAGGTTCAGGTGCTGATGAGCTACACCTGGAAAGGAAAGGATATAGGAGGAGCCCAGCCGGTTACGTCTCGCTCACTCCTCTGGGCACTTTCTCGGTGCCAGCCTCGGGGACCTGTGGCTGGTTCTGTCATCATATTGTTTATAAGAGAATAAACACTTCGTCTCGCCTCCCTGCTTTTTGTTGCAGCCCAGGAGCCGGGTTGTAACAATGCCACAACCGTGCACGTGCATGCATGCGCGAGTCATAGTGAGTGTCTGCATTTGGGGGGGGGGTGCGCCAGCTAAAATCTGGCCTAGGGCAGCAAATTGGTAAGGGCCGGCCCTGGTAACAACATACTGATACCGGTTAGTGAAAACCATGAATTAATGCTTTGAAATGTCTGCAGACAGACAGCAGGTGAAAAACCTTTTAAAATGCATGTTTTCTAAATGGAGATCGGCTAAGCTAACGCAGTAATTGTCACTACACGATCTGCAGCTCTGCCCGATCTGCAGTGCGCATGTGCGAGATGGTCCGCCATATTGGACAACGCCGGACGGCAACCCAAGTAGGACAACATTGACATGGTGGCTTTTGGCAAAGCTCAAAAGGAAAACTCGAGAGAGATGAGTTATTGTTATTACAACGTGACTTCACTATTATTTAACAACTCTTTTTATTGGGTTCTTTTATTTGGGGTTAAGTACATTGTCAGAATAAGTGAGAAATGAATTTAACTTCTGTTAGACAGCTATATGCCATACATTTTTGCACATGCTCCGACCGTCCACACGCACAACAACGGCCTACAGACATAAATAAAGCAGCGACTGTATTCTCCATAACACAGACAGTCTGTGGTTTGTACTTGTTTAACTTTTGTCCAGTTTCTGAACAGATATGAGGAGCTGTGAGCTCTGAGGGCTAACAGCTAACGGCTGATGTTATAGTTTTGTGGTTGCATTGAAGATGACGTCACGGCAGTTATACGCAGCGTCGCTCCGCCCGCCGAACAGCCGATCGCCCCGCCTAGACTGCGTTACTATAGTTACTACCCCAGTTCCTAAACTGTAATGGAAACGCAGCATAAAGTGAGGCTGGCCTACCAAGGCCTAACCATACCGCACTAAGCCGTGCTCGGTCCTGCAGTGGAAAAGCGCCCTAAGAGTGCATACACAACATTTCACTTATTCTGCAGGAAGTTCTTTACGCTTCTTATGTGCGAGTCACATGTTAACAGCAAACCAATTTTCTGCTCCATTTAAATGCAGTGTATCCTGTCACATGACATGAAGCAGAAAAAAATCTCATAGTTGCCGGGGGCCATATTCTGATCATTTTCAGGTTCATTAGTGTCTCTACTTTAAAGAGTCCTCTCCTGCTGATGTTCAGGTGTATATCAGTATGTAGTGTCTCTACTTTAAAGAGTCCTCTCCTGCTGATGTTCAGGTGTATATCAGTATGTAGTGTCTCTACTTTAAAGAGTCCTCTCCTGCTGATGTTCAGGGTGTATATCAAGTATAGTGTCTCTACTTTAAAGAGTCCTCTCCTGCTGATGTTCAGGGTGTATATCAGTATGTAGTGTCTCTACTTTAAAGAGTCCTCTCCTGCTGATGTTCAGGTGTTATATCAGTATGTAGTGTCCTCTACTTTAAAGAGTCCTCTCCTGCTGATGTTCAGGTGTATATCAGTATAGTGTCTCTACTTTAAAGAGTCCTCTCCTGCTGATGTTCAGAGTGTATATCAGTATTAGTGTCTCTACTTTAAAGAGTCCTCTCCTGCTGATGTTCAGGTGTATATCAGTATGTAGTGTCTCTACTTTAAAGAGTCCTCTCCTGCTGATGTTCAGGTGTATATCAGTATGTAGTGTCTCTACTTTAAAGAGTCATCTCCTGCTGATGTTCAGGTGTATATCAGTATTAGTGTCTCTACTTTAAAGAGTCCTCTCCTGCTGATGTTCAGGTGTATATCAGTATGTAGTGGTCCTCTACTTTAAAGAGTCCTCTCCTGCTGATGTTCAGGTGTATATCAGTATGTAGTGTCTCTACTTTAAAGAGTCCTCTCCTGCTGATGTTCAGGTGTATATCAGTATGTAGTGTCTCTACTTTAAAGAGTCCTCTCCTGCTGATGTTCAGGTGTATATCAGTATGTAGTGTCTCTACTTTAAAGAGTCCTCTCCTGCTGATGTTCAGGTTTATATCAGTATGTAGTGTCTCTACTTTAAAGAGTCCTCTCCTGCTGATGTTCAGGTGTATATCAGTATGTAGTGTCTCTACTTTAAAGAGTCCTCTCCTGCTGATGTTCAGGTGTATATCAGTATGTAGTGTCTCTACTTTAAAGAGTCCTCTCCTGCTGATGTTCAGGTGTATATCAGTATGTAGTGTCTCTACTTTAAAGAGTCCTCCTCCTGCTGATGTTCAGGTGTATATCAGTATGTAGTGTCTCTACTTTAAAGAGTCCTCTCCTGCTGATGTTCAGGTGTATATCAGTATGTAGTGTCTCTACTTTAAAGAGTCCTCTCCTGCTGATGTTCAGGTGTATATCAGTATGTAGTGTCTCTACTTTAAGAGTCCTCTCCTGCTGATGTTCAGGTGTATATCAGTATGTAGTGTCTCTACTTTAAAGAGCCTCTCCTGCTGATGTTCAGGTGTATATCAGTATGTAGTGTCTCTACTTTAAAGAGTCCTCTCCTGCTGATGTTCAGGTGTATATCAGTATGTAGTGTCTCTACTTTAAAGAGTCCTCTCCTGCTGATGTTCAGGTGTATATCAGTATGTAGTGTCTCTACTTTAAAGAGTCCTCTCCTGCTGATGTTCAGGTGTATATCAGTATGTAGTGTCTCTACTTTAAAGAGTCCTCTCCTGCTGATGTTCAGGTGTATATCAGTATGTAGTGTCTCTACTTTAAAGAGTCCTCTCCTGCTGATGTTCAGGTGTATATCAGTATGTAGTGTCTCTACTTTAAAGAGTCCTCTCCTGCTGATGTTCAGGTGTATATCAGTATGTAGTGGTCCTCTACTTTAAAGAGTCCTCTCCTGCTGATGTTCAGGTGTATATCAGTATGTAGTGTCTCTACTTTAAAGAGTCCTCTCCTGCTGATGTTCAGGTGTATATCAGTATGTAGTGTCTCTACTTTAAAAGAGTCCTCTCCTGCTGATGTTCAGGTGTATATCAGTATGTAGTGTCTCTACTTTAAAGAGTCCTCTCCTGCTGATGTTCAGGTGTATATCAGTATGTAGTGTCCTCTACTTAAAGAGTCCTCTCCTGCTGATGTTCAGGTGTATATCAGTATGTATGTCTCTACTTTAAAGAGTCCTCTCCTGCTGATGTTCAGGTGTATATCAGTATGTAGTGTCTCTACTTTAAAGAGTCCTCTCCTGCTGATGTTCAGGTGTATATCAGTAGGTAGTGTCTCTACTTTAAAGAGTCCTCTCCTGCTGATGTTCAGGTGTATATCAGTATGTAGTGTCTCTACTTTAAAGAGTCCTCTCCTGCGATGTTCAGGTGTATAGCAGTATGTAGTGTCTCTACTTTAAAGAAGTCCTCTCCTGCTGATGTTCAGGTGTATATCAGTATGTAGTGTCTCTACTTTAAAGAGTCCTCTCCTGCTGATGTTCAGGTGTATATCAGTATGTAGTGTCTCTACTTTAAAGAGTCCTCTCCTGCTGAGGTTCAGAGTGTATAGATCAGTAGGTAGTGTCTCTACTTTAAAAGAGTCCTCTCCTGCTCATGTTCAGGTTATATCAGTATGTAGTGTCTCTACTTTAAAGAGTCCTCTCCTGCTGATGTTCAGGTGTATATCAGTATGTAGTGTCTCTACTTTAAAGAGTCCTCTCCTGCTGATGTTCAGGTGTATATCAGTATGTAGTGTCTCTACTTTAAAGAGTCCTCTCCTGCTGATGTTCAGGTGTATATCAGTATGTAGTGTCTCTACTTTAAAGAGTCCTCTCCTGCTGATGTTCAGGTGTATATCAGTATGTAGTGTCTCTACTTTAAAGAGTCCTCTCCTGCTGATGTTCAGGTGTATATCAGTATGTAGTGTCTCTACTTTAAAGAGTCCTCTCCTGCTGATGTTCAGGTGTATATCAGTATGTAGTGTCTCTACTTTAAAGAGTCCTCTCCTGCTGATGTTCAGGTGTATATCAGTATGTAGTGTCTCTACTTTAAAGAGTCCTCTCCTGCTGATGTTCAGGTGTATATCAGTATGTAGTGTCTCCTCTTTAAAGAGTCCTCTCCTGCTGATGTTCAGGTGTATATCATATGTAGTGTCTCTACTTTAAAGAGTCCTCTCCTGCTGATGTTCAGGTGTATATCAGTATAGTGTCTCTACTTTAAAGAGTCCTCTCCTGCTGATGTTCAGGTGTATATCAGTATGTAGTGTCTCTACTTTAAGAGTCCTCTCCTGCTGATGTTCAGGTGTATATCAGTATGTAGTGTCTCTACTTTAAAGAGTCCTCTCCTGCTGATGTTCAGGTTTATATCAGTATGTAGTGTCTCTACTTTAAAGAGTCCTCTCCTGCTGATGTTCAGGTGTATATCAGTATGTAGTGTCTCTACTTTAAAGAGTCCTCTCCTGCTGATGTTCAGGTGTATATCAGTATGTAGTGTCTCTACTTTAAAGAGTCCTCTCCTGCTGATGTGCAGGTGTATATCAGTATGTAGTGTCTCTACTTTAAAGAGTCCTCTCCTGCTGATGTTCAGGTGTATATCAGTATGCTAGTGTCTCTACTTTAAAGAGTCCTCTCCTGCTGATGTTCAGAGTGTATATCAGTATGCAGTGTCTCTACTTTAAAGAGTCCTCTCCTGCTGATGTTCGCAGGTGGTATATCAGTATGTAGTGTCTCTACTTTAAAGAGTCCTCTCCTGCTGATGTTCAGGTGTATATCAGATGTAGTGTCTCTACTTTAAAGAGTCCTCTCCTGCTGATGTTCAGGTGTATATCAGTATGTAGTGTCTCTACTTTAAAGAGTCCTCTCCTGCTGAGTGTTCAGGTGTATATCAGTATGTAGTGTCTCTACTTTAAAGAGTCCTCTCCTGCTGATGTCAGGTGTATATCAGTATGTTAGTGTCTCTACTTTAAAGAGTCCTCTCCTGCTGATGTTCAGGTGTATATCAGTATGTAGTGTCTCTACTTTAAAGAGTCCTCTCCTGCTGATGTTCAGGTGTATATCAGTATTAGTGTCTCTACTTTAAAGAGTCCTCTCCTGCTGATGTTCAGGTGTATATCAGTATGTAGTGTCTCTACTTTAAAGAGTCCTCTCCTGCTGATGTTCAGGTGTATATCAGTATGTAGTGTCTCTACATGTCTCCATACTTTAATGTTCAAAAAGCTCTTTATTGTTCTCATACTGCCTGTGCTGCAGCACCTCTTTTCACCCTCTGTCTGAAACCAGAGCCCAGTCTGCTCTGATTGGTTAGCTGGTCAGCTCTGTTGTGATTGGTCAACTGCTTAGAGATGTCCCGCCCCTTAGCCTATCACGTACAATGTGTTGGAGCGCTAGCCAATAGGAGCAGGAGTGTTACATAAATGTCACAAAAACTGATATCACAGGAAGTGAAAACCCCCAAAAGCATAACAGGGCCCCTGTAAGTTTGTTTTAACATATTTTTTATTCCATTTCTATTATTTTAACAGATTAAATATAACATGACCTTCAGAAAACATCCATCAAAATCCTTCACTGGAATGATATACATATATATAATCTCTTAAAACATTGAATAAAAATAGTGCACAAAACAGCAGTAAAAATAAAGTAGTGTCAGTTACGATAGTGTCCTTAAGGGTTATTGCATATAGACGTTGTTTATGAAGCTCAGTAGTAGCCATGTTTGATCATTGATCACAGATTGTATATCTTCTTCTGTTCATAACAGAACAAACTCATCCATGCTGTTGCTGCTGTTCACACTCTGCATGCCTTTGTTCCTCTGGATGTACGCCATGTTGTTTGTTGGCATGTTGCTTCTCTCCTCCTCCTCTTGACTTCTGCCTTCTACAAAAATAAAAATGGGGTACGTCGATGCCGATGTGGAGAGAGCCTGAGAGGGAACAAATACACCTTATTAGTCATTTTGTAAAATCTAAATTAATTCTGAAAAAAAACAGACCACCCATTCTAGCCATGCCTCATATCCCTCTATTTCACTTCCTGTTTCAAAAGTGCTGATTCTGGGTTCAAAGCTTTAAAAAAAAAAAAAATTGATAACGAATAAAGAGGAGGGGGCGGAGCTCATGCGGGACCCGGCAGCTACTGTCTAAACTAAATGCTGCCGTGATGAAACTCCATATCATGGATTATCAAGGATTCTCTCTGAAACAGTTTGGAGCTCAAAGGCTTTCTCTCTGGCCGGTTATACCACAAGGTGAGTTCCTTTTTACTTCCCTGCTTCTTCACACACATGCTCTCCAGTACAGGTTAGCTCTCAGTGTTAGCGATGCTAATGTAAACACCGACCATATTACGTCCAAAACAGTCGGGCATTGTTTCTGATAGCAACGTTTCTGATTGGGCCGTGGGTCCACATTTCAGATATTACGTCATATCGGACTCAAATCTGGATCAGCTCCGTTGTTCCCCCGTTTTTAGAGATTTGAGTACGGAGGAAAAGAGAGAGGGTTTTGTTTGCTGACGCTGCGTGAGTTCCCTGACACACCGGGGACACATAGTTATGTAAAAAAGACATCAACAAGTGCATTTTGCATGATAGGTCCCCTTTAATAACAATAAATAATACAAATAAATAATAAAACAAACTCAATAGTGCTAGCAAACTTAAAAGAAAAGTAGTAAAATAACAATTAAATGTATTAAGATAAAGGAAATGTGATTACCAAAAGTATATAAGTATGTGTGTATATATGTTGTATGTCACCTAGGTAGTTGCATGAAGATAAATACCACATACCTCATTAACGACGGTGCAGAGTGACTCAAAGTCTCTGTGGCATTTAGCGTAGAAGCCGATGGTGCAGCTGGGGTCCATTCGAGAGAAAGACATCTTCCTTGGATATTTACAGTGAAACGACTGCAAGAGGAGGGAAGAGGAGAGAATATTAAATCAGGGGAAATCGCTCCATAGTAATAATAATCCTGTAATAGGTCTCATGTGGAGATTATGATTATATTTAATTGAGATTATACCAAATTAAAACACTGGAAGTTTAGAGTTAGATTCGGCATGATGATGATATAATGTATACAAAGGGGGCTAGGATATGATGTTGTCATATTGATCCTTCATTTTTTAAAAACTCTTTAATTTACGTATACATTTCTAAATGGCCCCGCCCTACCTCTCTGAGTTGCTACACCCCTACGCCTCCTCAGGTCAGCTGATCACCTGCTCCTGAATGTGCCATTAGGCACTTTCACATCGCAGTACTTGTCCCACAAAGGTTCATCAGAACTCTTTAGTTCTCATGAACTAAGTACAGATCGCGTTCACACCGGAATAAGTTCCCTGGGGGAGGATTAGACAAATGAAGCCGTTAACGTTGGGGACTGGCTTCAGTAGAAGCTGCTGGGACTCCCAGCAGCTTCTACTGAAGCCTTCCGAGTAAATCGTCAGAACGCCGACACCTCCTCATCTCCACCGCTCCCATGTTTTATTTTGTGTTGCCATAAGTTAGTCTCTCTGCGTTTCTGCGCTGGGCTAATGCTAATAATACTAATGCGAGTAAATAAAATGGCGGCTTCACAAAACCTTTTCAGAGTTTTACGGGGCGTGGTTTGCAATCCGCCCAGCCGATCAGAAATGGGAACCTTTTTCTCCCATGAAAGTACCTGCTCTCTAGCAGGGACTGAAAAGGGGGTGAAAAGGTGAACATGAACTAAGTTCTAGTTCCGGATTTTTTTTGGTGTGAACGCGACATTTCGGAACTGTATCGGAACTAAAGTGGGAAAAGTACTGCGGTGTGAACACATAACAAGCTCAAACGGGGGGCCGTGCTTTCGCTGCTGCGGCCCCTAAACTGTGGAGCCCCTCCACATCGTTTTTAAATCACGTTTTAAAGCCCACCTTTTCCCGTAGCGTTGTGCACTTTGAAGGTTGTTGCTTTTAAATGGTATATTGCTTTTACTATATGGCTGTGGTTTTAATCCTTGTTTTTATTTTGTGTTCTCATCTTATCTATTTGTTTTTGTTTTGTGAGCTGCGCTGTGTGATTTTTGTATTTCTCTGTGCAGTACTTTGGTCTGGAGGTTTAATTAAAGTTGGATTGGAACACCAATAGTATGTGATATAAGACTTTAACATGTTGTACCACTGGTTACAAAGGTGTTTTACCTCCAGGGGGAAGTTCTCCTTTGTGATGTCCACAGTGGGCTGACAGTAGTGAGGGTCCAGGTACAGCAGGTGGTCGTCTTCGACAGAAAGAAAAGAAAATTCAGTTTCATAACTTACTTTATTGTCCAATTAATTTACAAATAATGAATATGTGTCTTTGGCAAAATGTGAGATAACTGACATCAAACAGCAGGATTCTATATGATGCACGTTGTGACTGCACTTACCCTGGAATCCAGTGAAGAATAACGAGTGCTTTGGTTTCCCCCCGATGATCCCAATGCTGCATTGTAATGTCAACAGTTTCTACAGGAGAGAAGAGAGAGAGGGTTATTTATTATGTATCCTAATTCCTAACACTCAGTGTCAACAGACTTCGTAGTGACTGTTAGTTACTTTGACACATGAGATGTAGGAGCGGTTCAGCTCTTGTCCTCCGAGGCGAACGGGAACCAGGATGATGACGGACCTCCAGGCCTGAGGGGGGGGGCGCTCACACAGCCTCCTCACATCCTCCAGGTAGACTGAACACAGGACACACACACAAGAAATATGTATGTGTCCACAATGCATTTGAATTACAATTAAATGAATCGCTCAAACACAATGTAGTTGATAGGGGGCGGGACATCTCTAAGCGAGAGTACTCTTTAAAGTAGAGACACTACATACTGATATACACTTGAACATCAGCAGGAGAGGACTCTTTAAAGTAGAGACACTACATACTGATATACACCTGAACATCAGCAGGAGAGGACTCTTTAAAGTAGAGACACTACATACTGATATACAACCTGAACATCAGCAGGAGAGGACTCTTTAAAGTAGAGACACTACATACTGATATACACCTGAACATCAGCATGGAGAGGACTCTTAAAGTAGAGACACTACATACTGATATACACCTGAACATCAGCAGGAGAGGACTCTTTAAAGTAGAGACACTACATACTGATATACACCTGAATATCAGCAGGAGAGGACTCTTTAAAGTAGAGACACTACATACTGATATACACCTGAACATCAGCAGGAGAGGACTCTTTAAAGTAGAGACACTACATACTGATATACACCTGAACATCAGCAGGAGAGGACTCTTTAAAGTAGAGGACACTACATACTGATATACACCTGAATATCAGCAGGAGAGACTCTTTAAAGTAGAGACACTACATACTGATATACACCTGAACATCAGCAGGAGAGGACTCTTTAAAGTAGAGACACTACATACTGATATACAACCTGAATATGCAGCAGGAGAGGACTCTTAAAGTAGAGACACTACATACTGATATACACCTGAACATCAGCAGGAGAGGACTCTTTAAAGTAGAGACACTACATACTGATATACACCTGAACATCAGCAGGAGAGGACTCTTTAAAGTAGAGACACTACATACCTGATATACACCTGAACATCAGCAGGAGAGGACTCTTTAAAGTAGAGACACTACATACTGATATACACCTGAACATCAGCAGGAGAGGACTCTTTAAAGTAGAGACACTACATACCGATATACACCTGACCATCAGCAGGAGAGGACTCTTTAAAGTAGAGACACTACATACTGATATACACCTGAACATCAGCAGGAGGAGGACTCTTTAAAGTAGAGACACTACATACTGATATACACCTGAACATCAGCAGGAGAGGACTCTTTAAAGTAGAGACACTACATACCGATATACACCTGAACATCAGCAGGAGAGGACTCTTTAAAGTAGAGACACTACATACTGATATACACCTGAATATCAGCAGGAGAGGACTCTTTAAAGTAGAGACACTACATACCGATATACACCTGAACATCAGCAGGAGAGGACTCTTAAAGTAGAGACACTACATACTGATATACACCTGAACATCAGCAGGAGAAGAAACTCTTTAAAGTAGAGACACTACATACTGATATACACCTGAACATCAGCAGTAGAGGACTCTTGTAAAGTAGAGACACTACAATACTATGAATATACACCCTGAACATCATGCAGGAGAGGAACTCTAAAGTAGAGACACTACATACTGATATACACCAACAACCTGAACATCAGCCAGCAGAGGACCTCTTAAAGTAGAAGACACTAACATACTGATATAACACCTGAACATCAGCAGGAGAGGACTCTTTAAAGTAGAGAACACTACATGCCTGGATATACACCTGAAACATCAACAGGAAGGACGTCTTAAAAGCAGAGACACTACATACTGATATTACACCTGAACATCAGCAGGAGAAGACTCTTTAAAGCAGAGACACTACATACTGGATATACACCTGAACATCAGCAGGAGAGGACTCTTTAAAGTAGAGACACTACATACTGATATACACCTGAAACATCAGCAGGAGAGGACTCTTTAAAGTAGAGACAACTACATACTGATATACACCTGAACATCAGCAGGAGAGGACTCTTTAAAGTAGAGACACTACATACTGATATACACCTGAACATCAGGCAGGAGAGGACTCTTTAAAGTAGAGACACTACATACTGATATACACCTGAACATCAGCAGGAGAGGACTCTTTAAAGTAGAGACACTACATACTGATATACACCTGAACATCAGCAGGAGAGGACTCTTTAAGTAGAGACACTACATACTGATATACACCTGAACATCAGCAGGAGAGGACTCTTTAAAGTAGAGACAACGACATACTGATATACACCTGAACATCAGCAGGAGAGGACTCTTTAAAGTAGGAGACACTACATACTGATATACACCTGAAACATCAGCAGGCAGAGGACTCTTTAAAGTAGAGACACTACATACTGATATACACCTGAACATCAGCAGAGAGGACTCTTTAAAGTAGAGCACTACATACTGATATACACCTGAACATCAGCAGGAGAGGACTCTTTAAAGTAGAGACACTACATACTGATATACACCTGAACATCAGCAGGAGAGGACTCTTTAAAGTAGGAGACACTACATACTGATATACACCTGAACATCAGCAGGCAGAGGACTCTTTAAAGTAGAGACACTACATACTGATATACACCTGAACATCAGCAGGAGAGGACTCTTTAAAGTAGAGACACTACATACTGATATACACCTGAATATCAGCAGGAGAGGACTCTTTAAAGTAGAGACATTACATACTGATATACACCTGAACATCAGCAGGAGAGGACTCTTTAAAGTAGAGACACTACATACTGATATACACCTGAACATCAGCAGGAGAGGACTCTTTAAAGTAGAGACACTACATACTGATATACACCTGAACATCAGCAGGAGAGGACTCTTATAGTAGAGCACACTACATACTGATATACACCTGAACATCATCAGGAGAGGACTCTTTAAAGTAGAGACACTACATACTGATATACACCTGAACTATCAGCAGGAGAGGACTCTTTAAAGTAGAGACACTACATACTGATATACACCTGAACATCAGCAGGAGAGGACTCTTTAAAGTAGAGACACTACATACTGATATACACCTGAACATCAGCAGGAGAGGACTCTTTAAAGTAGAGACACTACATACTGAATATACACCTGAACATCAGCAGGAGAGGACTCTTTAAAGTAGAGACACTACATACTGATATACACCTGAACATCAGCAGGAGAGAACTCTTTAAAGTAGAGACACTACATACTGATATACACCTGAACATCAGCAGGAGAGGACTCTTTAAAGTAGAGACACTACATACTGATATACACCTGAACATCAGCAGGAGAGGACTCTTTAAAGTAGAGACACTACATACTGATATACACCTGAACATCAGCAGGAGAGGACTCTTTAAAGTAGAGACACTACATACTGATATACACCTGAACATCAGCAGGAGAGGACTCTTTAAAGTTAGAGACACTACATACTGATATACACCTGAACATCAGCAGGAGAGGACTCTTTAAAGTAGAGACACTACATACTGATATACACCTGAACATCAGCAGGAGAGGACTCTTTAAAGTAGAGACACTACATACTGATATACACCTGAATATCAGCAGGAGAGGACTCTTTAAAGTAGAGACACTACATACTGATATACAACCTGAACATCAGCAGGAGAGGACTCTTTAAAGTAGAGACACTACATACTGATATACACCTGAACATCAGCAGGAGAGGACTCTTTAAAGTAGAGACACTACATACTGATATACACCTGAACTATCAGCAGGAGAGGACTCTTTAAAGTAGAGACACTACATACTGATATACACCTGAACATCAGCAGGAGAGGACTCTTTAAAGTAGAGACACTACATACTGATATACACCTGAACATCAGCAGGAGAGGACTCTTTAAAGTAGAGACACTACATACTGATATACACCTGAACATCAGCAGGAGAGGACTCTTTAAAGTAGAGACATTACATACTGATATACACCTGAACATCAGCAGGAGAGGACTCTTTAAAGTAGAGACACTACATACTGATATACACCTGAACATCAGCAGGAGAGGACTCTTTAAAGTAGAGACACTACATACTGATATAGCACCTGAACATCAGCAGGAGAGGACTCTTTAAAGTAGAGACACTACATACTGATATACACCTGAACATCATCAGGAGAGGACTCTTTAAAGTAGAGACACTACATACTGATATACACCTGAACATCAGCAGGAGAGGACTCTTTAAAGTAGAGACACTACATACTGATATACACCTGAACATCAGCAGGAGAGGACTCTTTAAAGTAGAGACACTACATACTGATATACACCTGAACATCAGCAGGAGAGGACTCTTTAAAGTAGAGACACTACATACTGATATACACCTGAACATCAGCAGGAGAGGACTCTTTAAAGTAGAGACACTACATACTGATATACACCTGAACATCAGCAGGAGAGGACTCTTTAAAGTAGAGACACTACATACTGATATACACCTGAACATCAGCAGGAGAGGACTCTTTAAAGTAGAGACACTACATACTGATATACACCTGAACATCAGCAGGAGAGGACTCTTTAAAGTAGAGACACTACATACTGATATACACCCTGAACATCAGCAGGAGAGGACTCTTTAAAGTAGAGACACTACATACTGATATACACCTGAACATCAGCAGGAGAGGACTCTTTAAAGTAGAGACACTACATACTGATATACACCTGAACATCAGCAGGAGAGGACTCTTTAAAGTAGAGACACTACATACTGATATACACCTGAACATCAGCAGGAGAGGACTCTTTAAAGTAGAGACACTACATACTGATATACACCTGAACATCAGCAGGAGAGGACTCTTAAAGTAGAGACACTACATACTGATATACACCTGAACATCAGCAGGAGAGGACTCTTTAAAGTAGAGACACTACATACTGATATACACCTGAACATCAGCAGGAGAGGACTCTTTAAAGTAGAGACACTACATACTGATATACACCTGAACATCAGCAGGAGAGGACTCTTTAAAGTAGAGACACTACATACTGATATACACCTGAACATCAGCAGGAGAGGACTCTTTAAAGTAGAGACACTACATACTGATATACACCTGAACATCAGCAGGAGAGGACTCTTTAACAGAAATCACTCACCAGTACAATCTTGTGCGACATACACGACTAGATTGGGAAGATCTGTTGATGCTGCCACTGCTTTCCTGAAAAAACAAGTTATCTTCAGAAACATCTTGATAAATTGGATAATTGTGCTGCTCCGTCACGTCTTCATGTCTCACCGGAGGATGTGAGCAGCGATGGACGGACCGTACCAGTCCCCGGCCTTCTTCCCTGAGCTTTTCCCCAGCTCCACCAGCTGGTGAATCCCAAACGGAGCAGAGGGGTGGTCTTTGAACCAGGACACCACCCGCCTGTGAGTGGCCTCCATGGGTCGGTCCAGCAGGGAGCCCAGGCTCAGCTTCCTGCTCCTCTTGTTGGGTCCTTCCTTCACTTCCTGTCCTCTCTCTGCACTTTCTGTGGAGCGGAGCAGCTCCAGGTCGTCTTTGACCGCATGGTGGCTCGCACACCAAGTCCAGCCTCAAAATGGTGGAAGGATAAAACCTTTATTAATCCCAGTGGGGAAATTCAGTAGTTCAACAGCAACAAGGTGAGAATGAAAAACAGGACAGCACAGATTCACACAGATTAGAGATTAATAAAGTTAAAAATGAAATGATATACAGTTAAGTAACTTTAAAATAAGAAATGAATTAAATGAACATATATACATATTTGGGTCATATATACAAGTTAGATATATTTACATGTGTGTGAAAACACTGTGTATTTTATGTGCAGTACTTGTGTCACAACATGAGAGTTTTCAATGTCACCAGGTATCTTTGTGATATAGGGTTCAAATATATCTTTCTTTCATTCTTTCTGTTAAGCCAACCAGTAAAAATCTGCTTTCACATTGACCTCATATCACTCATGTAAAAGCAAAACTGGCTAAGACTATCGCAATATTGGGAAAAGCCAGACACATTCTGGACCACAACGCTAATATTGCCATATCTGATTTACTGTGTGGCGATTTGGGGAAACACGTACAAAACCAACCTACAGCCGTTACAACAAAGGGCTATAAGAGTTATCAATAATGTTGGATATCTTGAACACACTAATGTATTATTTTTGAAGTCAAACATATTGAAGTTCACTGATCTGGTTACATTTAAAAAACGGCACACATCATGTACAGAGCCAGACATCATCTACTTCCTAGGAAATTAAAAACATTGTTCGTAGACGGAGAGGGGGGGTATACTTTGAGAGGAAACAACTCAACGTCAGAACAACTCTGAGAAGTATGAGTTTAACAATCTGTGGGGTGACTTTATGGAATGGTTTGGAGCAGGAGTTCAAACAAAGCACACGCATCATTCAGTTTAAAAGGATGCACAGAAACACTTTTTGGGAAAACTATGAGAATGAAGAAAGGTGATTGGAGATGAGAAATGATTGTATAAATGTATGTAGGAATAACTTGCATAAGGATTTAAAGGACAATCATTGATCAAGTAAGGGGTGGGAATTAATAAGCATTTGCTTCCTCCGGCTCCCTTTCGGACACATATGATTTATTATTATTATTAATATGAAGACTTTTTTGTTGTTGAATATATAAATATTATCATGAATGTGGATCAATACTATATTATAACAATACGGTATTCTGTTTTTCACATATGTTATTTTATATTTTTTTAATCTGTTCGAAATAAAGATTGAATTGAAATGAAATCTTCTTTGAATAGAAAGCGTTCAGGCAAAAAAATCCAATAGATAAATATGTATTTTTTTGACATTGTTTGTGTGCAGGTGTGTGTGTGTGTGTGTGTGTGTGAGTGTGAGTGTGAGTGTGTGTGTGTGTGAGTGTGAGTGAGTGTGAGAGTGTGTGTGTGTGTGTGCGTGTGTGTGTGCGTGTGTGTTTGAGTGTGCGTGTGTGTTTGAGTGTGTGTGTGTGTGGTGTGTGTGTGTGTGTGTGTGTGTGTGTGTGTGTGTGTGTCACCTGGGGGCATGAGGTGCAGCAGCAGGCCTCGGGCCAGCAGCATCTGCCCGGTGCGTAACACACACCCCCAGCCGCTGTCTGAGGTCAGAGCGCCGTCGGGCAGCGGAGAGAAACCCCGCCTGTAGGTCAGCCACAGGAGGGAGGAGAAGACGCGGCGGAAACACTCCCTGTCCCCTGAAACAGAGGGGGAACATTTCAGACATCTTCCTGGGTCCATCTTTCTTTTTTTATTTTCAACAGTTATTCTATCAGAGCACGTATCCAGAGTAGGTAAACACATCTTCACTTTATAGAACAATAGGTAGAGTAACAATGTAAATACTGCCTAACACTAAACCCCACACAGACAGAAGACTGACAGACATCAGCTAAAACTAAAATGTCAATAACAAACAATAAATGTCAGTACGGCAGCACCTCCTCCCCGTTATATTTCTTTGAAGGACAGATCATTTATTTCTATTGATTTCTTCATTTTGAGAAAGGGGCAGGTAATATAAGATGATGTTCTTCTCCCCGCCCCTTTTTGGGCATGGTGTGTTTTTTGGGGCTTTCTTTGGGAGTTTCTCCTGCGAGGGTCTACTCTAAGGTCAGAGGGTGTCGTACTTTGTATTAACTGTGAAACCCCGTGAGATGAATGTGTAGTTAGTGAGACTGGGCATCATAGGCGCTTTTATCCAAAGCGACTGGGGCAATCCCCACAGGAGCAATTTGGGTTGAAGTGTCTCAGGGACACAACGACATGCTGACTGCAGTGGGACTCGAACTTGCTACCCCCTGATTCAAAGTCCAGCACACTCCCCACTGAGCCACAGCCTCCCTAAACAAAACTGGATTGATTGACATGAAAAGAAACATTTCAGGCGGCCTCACCGTGATCCTTGAGCTCGTAGGATTGTCCGAACATGATGACAGGAGACCTCTTACTGAACTTCGATGTCTTCTTCAAGGACCAACCTGAGAAACGAGGAACAGTTTCACCTCACAAAGTGAAAGGGAACAAACTTCGCTGATGATATAGCTTCTAGATTAAATGTCAGAAGGTATGTGGAAATATGTGAATGAGGTTTCATTCCCTCTAATATCGTACTTCATATCGTAATTGCAATATTAGTCAATATAATAGTATTTTTGTTCCAAATATTCATCTCACAAACTGAGAGAGAACTGAGAGTACTTTTCCCGTTTAGTTCCCATAGTTCCTGGGATTTTGCGTTCACACCAAAAAGAGAACTTAGTTCAGAGAACTTTTCCCCCCTTTTCAATCCCTGCTAGAGAGGCGGTACTTTCCTGGGGAGAAAAAAGTTCCAATTTCTGATTGGCTGGGCGAATTGCGAACCACGCCCCGTAAAACTCTGAAAAGTTTTGTGAAGCCGCCATTGTATTTGCTGGCATTAGCATTATTAGCATTAGCCCCGCGCACCAACGGAGAGAGACTAACTTATGGCAACACAAAATAAAACATGGGAGCGGTGGAGATGAGGAGGTGTCGGCGTTCTGGCGATTTACTCGGCTGGGCTGGGAGTCCCAGCCGCTTCTCCTGAAGCCAGTCCCCAACTCCGGGGACTTCCGGACGGGGACTTTGGGCGGCAGTATACGCCGTGAAGTTGTTTGCGGCCTGCCAGTAAACCCAAAGCAGAAGAAGAAAAAGTGACGTCAGCGGCTTCATTTGCCTAATCCTCCCCCAGGGACTTATTCCGGTGTGAACGCGATCTGTATTTAGTTCAATGGGGGTACTAAGAGCTGGGTATTAAGAGCTGGGAACTAAGTGCTGGGTACTAAGTACGGCAAAGTACTTAGTAAGTAAGTGTGAAAGCGGCTAAAGTGTTCTTATGATATAGTTCCTAGATTACAATTCAGAAGGTCAAATATGTGAACCTGTGAATGAGGTGTAATCCCATCGTAATTCATATCACAGCAATAGTCAAAATAATAGTATTTTTTGTTCCAAATCTTGCCGCCCTTGTTGGTAATACAGACCATATTTGACGCTGTTCCAGGCTGAGATGAACCTGGATCTGAGTGGTCCTCGGTCCTCCGTCTCCTGCGGTTCCCGGCTGGGTCCTGGAGGCTGGGCGGATGCAGAGGAGAGGAAGAGCCAGTCGTCCTCCTCTTCCTCAGGAGGCTGGGAGGAGGTGCTGGGGTTCATACCGACAGGAGACGATCGAAACCAGAAGAATTTCTCCTTATCTCCATTTCAGCCTGGGAGAAAACACAGAGGCAAGTTTATTCATAATAATAATAATAGATGACATTTGTATAGCGCCTTTCAAGGGACCCAAGGCCACTTTACATGGTGAACAAACAAACAAACAAACAAACAAACAAAAGGGGCAAATAATAAAGTAAATAATTAATGAAATAGCAGTAGGAGTGGAAGCAGGGGGACTGTAGGGGTCAAAGGTCATGGTTTTTATAGAGCACTTTTCAACACAAGGCAATTCAAAGTGCTTCACAAAAATGAAAGACATTAAGAGCATATTAGAAACATTAAAAAGCAAAGATAATAAAACATGAATAACAGGTACATGAATACAAGTTACAGTGCAGTGTGACATGTGAATAGTTCAATTAAAAGCCGTGTCAGAAAGAAAAATCTTCTGGATTTAAAAGTAGTCAGAGTTGCAGCGGACCTGCAGGTTTGTTCCAGATATTTGTCAAGACCCCTAACCAAATTCTCTCATTCCTCTGCCCCTAGTCTTCCCGTGCAATTATAGTTATTTTCACACTTTTCTAACCTTTCATCCACACTAAACATGTGACACAACATCCATGAGGCAGCTGTTGTGGATTGGATCAATGCAACAATTATTCCTTATATTTGAGCAATTGTTCTTAAGACCCAGAACTGAAGGGATGGTGTTACCCAGCAAAGTCAATAATTCTCCCGTGACATTAAGAGAGGAGAAACCATGTGACTGCGTCCTGTGACTCCAGGAATGTCAGAGATCGTTCAGCCGCAGCAGAGAAGCTGGAGAAACTCAAAGGGCCGGTAGTAACTTTAAGATTATATAAAAATACATATATAAATATTTAATATATATAAAATAATGTATTATATTACATTATTGCCTCTGCATTGGATTATTATCCGATAGGGGAATAACTTCATAATTAACTACGTCTGAAAGCAGAAATCTAGGGGAAATAATTGCAAGTCTCTTCAGTCACAAAATGATTTAAAAAGAAAAGCCAAATTCTAAGAAAAAAGTCAAATTTTGTTAAAAAAAAAAGGCGAATTCTGAGAAAAAGGCATATTTGAGATGCATTGTGGGACATGTAGTTTATGGGCAACGTGCTTCTGTAAATCGGCCTGTAACCATAATGAACATATTATATTCTTTGCAAGCTCTTGTGGGGCCGCATGAAGTGAAGTCACGGGCCGGATTTGGCCCCCGGGCCTTGAGTTTGACCCCCCTGCTCTGACGCGTTACTGAGGTACATGCAGGACGCCATATTTAGCGGGGCTGCACAATGAATCGTAATGTGAAAGTATATAGTGCAATGTTTGGTAAAGGCATAGCGTGAAGTGAGAAGAGCACTAGATGTTCCAACCCGTGTGTTTTGTTCACATTTCTCACCCTTTGGAAAAGTTCGGGTCAAATTGACCCGGGACATATTTCAGGGTTCAAAAAAATACAGAACTAAATTCAACACATGCACAATTCCTTATATATGTTGTCTTTAACTCATTCCCCAACAATATAAATGAAATATAGGATTAGTTTTTGAAAATACTCTTTGATCAAATGTAACAATGGAAGTGTCGTTTTCTGTGATAAAAATGTAATTTATGTTAAAAAAAATACACTGTAATAAAAGCTAGGTTTACATTTTGCTCATGCTTTTCTAGGACAAATGTAAATGAAACATTTTTTCATTAATGTTTATTATTTTTAATCTGTCATATAATATTATTATATATTATGTCATATGTGAAAGCCCTGAAGGAAATAAAGCAATTTAGCTGCAATTGAAACACAAGAACCACGGCCTAAAGTATTTGGCTGTGAAATATAGAGAGAATGAAACATCCATATCAATGACATAGAACAGATATAAACACAAGTGTGTGTGTGTCTTTAGTGTGTGTGTGTGTGTGTGTGTGTGTGTGTGTGTGTGTGTGTGTGTGTGTGTGTGTGTGTGTGTGTGTGTGTGTGTGTGTGTGTTTCTCTGTCTCTCTGTCCTGGCATTGTATCCGGGTCAGATTGACCCGAACCTCTTATGAAGGACATAAATGCGGGTGGGCATTTTTTCATAAGTGGAAAAAAAAAAAACAATCCCACATGTCCTTCACAATAAATAAGCCCCGGACATTGAGTTTCAGGTTGAACGAAAATATCCTTATTTGTTTGTGTTAATTGAAAATGGAAATCGGGTCAATTTGACCCGAACACCACACAAGGGACTGAGTCACATTAGCATACTTAGAGTAAAATAATCCATAACAATCATATATGGGTTACAAATATTAGATGTATGAAGGCTCTAGTTATGTGAAAAAGTATACTGTACACAAGTATGCTACTGAAGATACATGAACTCTGTTTAATATGTAATCACGTTAAGGCAGAAGGTGGCCATTGACATGTTCATCCACTGATGAACTGCTTTCAAAATAACATGGCACCTCAATTATTCTACACCCGTTTGAAAAGGAAATACTGCACTATACTTTATATACAGTGGTGGAGGAGGTAGATCCTTTACTTACAATACTCTACTACAAGTCAAACATATTTCATTTGATGGTTTAAGTTTGTCATGTTGAGCCAACTTAAGATACATGTTTTAAATAGTGGGTGGATTAGTACTACATGAAATCATATCATGTTTTCATGTGTAAAAAACACATCTAGAACATACTACACATCTAGTGGAGTAGCATGTGAGGATATGATCAAATGGAAATACTCAAGTTAAGTATGTTAAAACAGTGTTTAAGTACTATACTAGTAAATATACTTACTAGTCCATCACTGGTTATTTATCAAATGAAGTACGTCACAAACATTGGCTAGCTTACTGAAGTTAATACAAACAGGTACAAATACAACGTAAATATACGATAAAAACATCAAATGTACATTTAACAACCAGGAATATAGGATACTACTAATTAAAAATAACTCAAGGTCGAACAAAATGTAGGTTAAAACTGAAAACGTCTTAAAATCCTTCATTTTTAATCAATTTGTCATAAAACTTTTCGGTATCCTATTTTAAATAGTCCACTCGCGGTAAAACTGAGGATTTATGACATTTTAAAAGCACGACATTCATGTTTTACCTTCATTCGGGTATCGTCATGGTGTCTCCTTTTAATGAAAGCTACTTAATGAGTTTCTCTGGAGAAGCTCCTCTGTTTGTGTTCAGTTTCTGAAGAGTCTCCGCTCCGTAGAGAAAGCGGAGTTAATCTCTGCACTCACTTCCTGTTTACACCTGTCACGTAGGAGCACTGCTGTGATTGGATAATAGAGGACCAATGAGAGTGAGGTAACAACAGAGGCGGAAGATGTACTCAGATCTTGTACTTGAGTAAAAGTAGAAGTACTCAGGTCTTGTACAGTAAAAGTAGAAGTACTCAGATCTTGTACTTGAGTAAAAGTAGAAGTACTCAGATCTTGTTCTTGAGTAAACTTAGAAGTACTCAGGTCTTGTACTTGAGTAAAAGTATAAGTACTCAGATCTTGTACTTGAGTAAAAGTATAAGTAGGCCTACTCAGATCTTGTACTTGAGTAAAAGTAGAAGTACTCAGATCTTGTACTTGAGTAAAAGTAGAAGTACTCCGATCTTGTACTTGAGTGAAAGTAGAAGTACTCAGATCTTGTTCTTGAGTAAAAGTAGAAGTACCAGAGTGTAGGAATACTCTGTTACAGTAAAAGTCCTGCATTGAAAATGTTCCTCAAGTAAAAGTAGAAAAGTATTCTCATCTAAATATAGTGAAAGTAGCGACAGTGAAAGTAGTCGTTGTGCAGATTGGTCCATTTCAGAATAATATATATGATATGTTTTATAATGATTGATCATGAAAGTGTTCTCAAAGCTGGTGAAGGTGCAGCTAGTTTGAATGACTTTGTATACTGCAGGGTAGCTGGTGGATTTACTCCAGGTGGAGCTAAAGTCTGATTCAACACTTGATTATATTTCACATCATTCATCTGTGAAGTAACTGAAGGTATTAAATACATGTAGTGGAGGAAAAGTACACCATGTACCTCTGAAGTGAAGTACTAAGTAGCATAACATGGAAATACCCAACTACTATTCAGAGGTAAAGTATTGTTTTAAAAAAAAATTATATTAAGAAGCATAAATCAAATATAAAACAAATCTATTGGATATTTAAAATAAAACCTATATTGCTGTTAATCTAAAGAAAAGTCAGACAAAGGTTTGGGTTTCTCGGCATTTTATTACAGTTCTGCACTTTAGGCTTTTTTGCATTGCTTATTTTCACAATGGTGGCTAATAAACATGAAGCAATGTAATAAACAACAACAGGCAGAGAGGGTTGCTGCAGTAAAAATAAACAACAACACAAAACAGCAAAATCACAGCTCCAGACAGAAAGGGGTCACAGTGGGGAACACACACACATTTCTCTAAATGCAAAATGTATAAATAACTCACTTCAGTAGTAAAGCAGAAAGTCACTAACTGATGACATGTGAAACATAATAAATAAAAAAAGTCTTATAAATAGAAAAATAAACCGGTAAATAACAATATTGTAAATAAAGTGCAATTTTTCTCACACAAGAACACCAACACCTTGGGTAAATGTCTGAAAATATTGTAATAAATGAAACTGTTAAAGCTCAGGCTGCAACAAAACAATAATGCATTGTGTATTAAATGGAAAAATGTCTTTCTTTTTACCTCAGGACATGTGGTGTAATGTGACGTTTATCCACAAGGTGGCGATCTATGTCCATTGTCCAATCGGAGCCTTGTGTCCCACGTTCAGGATCATTTTTCTGTTATATTTAATTAAAAAAACAAGACTTAAAGGGCCCATGTCATGGCCATTTCTACTGATCATATTTCCATTGTTGAGGTCTACTAGAATAGATTTATATTGTGCAATTTTCCAAACTGGTTTCTCATACAGCATCTCTGTATAGTAGGCTATGTGTATTCACTCTATCTCTCTCTCCCCCCCCCTCGTTGCTGCGATCTGCCGCGAGGAGTGGACAGGTTTTCGGGATACAACGAGAACAAGCGAAACTCATCCTGAGCACACAAACACTCACAGCTGAAGTAAAAACAATAAGTGTGGCTTGATATCGAGTAAGAAAAAGGTTTATAGCGCTGTGAGAATGGGTCTGCGGAGAGCATTTCTCCACCATCCCAACTCGGCTATTACCAGCGTTCAGGGAGCTCTATGCAAGTCAATGGGACTCCCTGTTAGTTAGCCAAGGGGTCCTGGTGTGCGAGGGGCTCTGCGGATTGGTCCATTTGGGCCAATCCGGTCATTTGTTGTTGATTTGGGTGTTCACACGTCACAGAACGCAGGAAGCAAACAATGGAGAATGAGAAATGTCCAACGAGGCGTTCTGGGGCAGCACAGACAGGTTGTGACTCTGCAGAGCGTTTACATTCAGAACAACCTTCATAACACACAAGGGGATGGGTAATAACCGGAAAAGCATGACATGGGACCTTTAAGCTCTAAGATGCTCTCAATATATCTACTCCTCGCTCTGCTTTAACTGTAGGGTGCTCTGTTTTATGAAACTGGGCACTGTTGGATTGCATATTATTATTATTATACATTAAACACAGAAAATAAACGCTGGCACTTTCCTTCACGACACACACATCTGCATAAATAGCAAAAAGTGAATCTAGCCTACACTCTCCTCACTAACACACACTCACTTCCTAAAATATATAATTGCACATGTTTACTACGACGACGCTTTGAGACTAAAATGTGTTTATTGCAACCCTTTTTCTTCTTCTTCTTCTTCACTGTAAACTCAGTAATCGGGGACGCTGAGGGTGTTTCTCAATGTCGAGGACGCTTCCTTGGTAGGACATGTCCCTCCGAGTCAGCAGGTCCTTCAGAAGCGAGGCAAGAATCCTTCCTAGCCTCGGAAAACGAAGAATGGTGGAACAGGCTAACAGGTGTGCGTCATATTCGAGGCCCCGCCTTAAATGGAGCGATTTCCGCCAAAGATTTGGGAAATTGGTCCATGCGCAAAGCATTGTGGGGATTTTAAGACCGCGGAGGATACACATGTGCAGCCTCAACATTTCCCGCAACGAAGGACGTCGGCCTCGGTAGAATTCCAAGGATCCTGGACATTGGAACAGTCCTTCGGCGGCACTCGATGACGATGCTCTGGAGCAGCCTTCCTCGACATTGAGAAACACCCCGGAAGGCTGCTCCAGAGCCACTTTTTCAAGCATACTACGTCTTCGAGTCCCGCCGAAGGACTGTTCCAATGTCTAGAAATCTACCGAGGACTGAATCCTTCGTTGCGGGAAATTTCGAGGCTGCACATGTGTATCCTCCGCTGTCTTAAAATCCCCACAATGCTTTGCGCACGGACCAATTTCCACAAATCTTTGGCAGAAATCGCGCTCCATTTAAGGCGGGGCCTCGCACATGACGCACACCTGTTCTTTCTTCGTTTTCCGAGGCTAGGAAGGATTCTTGCCTCGCTTCTGAAGGACCTGCTGACTCGGAGGGACATGTCCTACCAAGCAAGCGTCTTCGACATTGAGAAACACCCACTAAGACATTAGCATTGTTAGCTCGTTGCTAAGCGTCCCTGTGCAAGTTTATCAAATGTTCCTCGTTCATTTTCACTTATATTCAGCCCTTAGTTCCATCGCTTCCATCTTTTGGTTTCTTGGTCCAGTTTACGTGATGAATTCCTTCCTACATCGAGACTCTGTGTGATAACTCGACAACTTGTAAAGCATTTCCACTTGTAATGTAATAACACCCACATTTTGTAAGAGATAGCAGCGCACCATCATTCGGACAAAATAAGAAATTGTGATTTTAAATATCA
Source organism: Gymnodraco acuticeps (assembly GCF_902827175.1). Lineage (NCBI taxonomy): Eukaryota > Metazoa > Chordata > Actinopteri > Perciformes > Bathydraconidae > Gymnodraco > Gymnodraco acuticeps. The sequence goes on from NW_022989975.1 coordinate 247,813, forward strand.
TTAATAAGGGATCAACCTTTTGAGCGCAGTCTACTTTTTCCAAATGGCTTTATAATAAGTCTACCGATTTTAAAGGTCCCGTATTCTACTGTTTTTCATCAATATATCACAGCTCTCAGATTTATACAGAACATGTCTCTGATTGGCTGAAACACCAAACAGATCATTGCAGCATTACCCATAATCCCCTCTGTTTCAGCCCTGTTTCCAAAGTGCTGATTCTCTGTCTGTTACTTTAGATGAAAATAAGGAGGGGACATATGTTGATGTAGAAGAGACATGAAGAAGAGGGGACACATGTTGATGTAGAAGAGACATGAAGAGAGGGGGACACATGTTGATGTAGAAGAGACATGAAGAAGAGGGGACACATGTTGATGTAGAAGAGACATGAAGAAGAGGGGGACACATGTTGATGTAGAAGAGACATGAAGAAGAGGGGACACATGTTGATGTAGAAGAGACATGAAGAAGAGGGGACACATGTTGATGTAGAAGAGACATGAAGAAGAGGGGACACATGTTGATGTAGAAGAGACATGAAGAAGAGGGGACACATGTTGATGTAGAAGAGACATGAAGAAGAGGGGACACATGTTGATGTAGAAGAGACATGAAGAAGAGGGGACACATGTTGATGTAGAAGAGACATGAAGAAGAGGGGACACATGTTGATGTAGAAGAGACATGAAGAAGAGGGGACACATGTTGATGTAGAAGAGACATGAAGAAGAGGGACACATGTTGATGTAGAAGAGACATGAAGAAGAGGGGACACATGTTGATGTAGAAGAGACATGAGAAGAGGGGACACATGTTGATGTAGAAGAGACATGAAGAAGAGGGGACACATGTTGATGTAGAAGAGACATGAAGAAGAGGGGACACATGTTGATGTAGAAGAGACATGAAGAAGAGGGGACACATGTTGATGTAGAAGAGACATGAAGAAGAGGGGACACATGTTGATGTAGAAGAGACATGAAGAAGAGGGGACACATGTTGATGTAGAAGAGACATGAAGAAGAGGGGACACATGTTGATGTAGAAGAGACATGAAGAAGAGGGGACACATGTTGATGTAGAAGAGACATGAAGAAGAGGGGACACATGTTGATGTAGAAAGAGACATGAAGAAGAGGGGACACATGTTGATGTAGAAGAGACATGAAGAAGAGGGGACACATGTTGATGTAGAAGAGACATGGAGAAGAGGGGACACATGTTGATGTAGAAGAGACATGAAGAAGAGGATTTTGCATAATAGGTGACCTTTAAGATATCCATTATTTAACTACACAAGACGTGTCAGTAAATATAAGGGCTGCACAATATGGAAAACATAATGAAATATATTGGATATTTGAGGGAATTGCACATTTTGAAAACATTTTTCACATAAAAAATATATGAAAATGCTCCAAGTGTGATTTGTACCAAATAAGGACGTTTTATTACGTTTTTACAAACATTATTTTATTTTAGTATTACTCTATAAAATGGAGTTTAATTGTGCCGCCCTTATATCCAACCGCACGGCAACATGTAAAACATTTCCCCACTGTTTAATTAAATATGAATAATTTAATATTCAGTGTTCATTTGAATGAAAATGTCATAAATCCTGTATTATGTAAACAAAATCTACAATTATAGATATATTTAAGGAGAAAAGTGATGCAGTTCTGTAGGATATACTAATATAATCAAATGTAAACGTTCAATCATAAAAATCCTGTGAGACATGAGAGTAACACCTACGTCACTTCCGGGCAAAAAGTACGCCCACTTTTGGGGGAAAACAATGCCGTCATTTGAACGGCGGTCGATACAAATTCTGAAGTTTTTGCCAATCCGATCAGAAATGTAAGAAAACCGTGGATTGTCTGATCTTCAAAGAGCCCGGTTACGATGACCAGTGAGGCAAACAATTACATTCAATCTTTGGAAATGGACGATCGGGCTCGATATATGGTTAAATTAAAATCAGTAGGCGATCGATGTCCACAGATGAGAGTAACATCTACGTCACTGTATGGCCCCGCCCACTTTTGGGGGAAACAACGCTGTCATTTGAATGGCGATCGAGCCTGAAGCCACAGAGCTCTTCTGTTACCGTCCTTTCTTCTTAGAGGAAGTCCAGAAACACTGAACTCTGGATTTGTGATAAAACTATTATTTTCTGCCTCGCTCATGAGAGTAACAGCTGGAGAAATTACAGCCTCGCCTACTGATTTTAATTTAACCATATATCGAGCCCGATCGTCGATTTCAAATGATTGAATGTAATTGTTTGCCTGTCTGGTCATCGTAACCGGGCTCTTTGAAGATCAGACAATCCACGGTTTTCAAACATTTCTGATCGGATTGGCAAAAACTTCAGAATTTGCATCGACCGCCGTTCAAATGACAGCGTTGTTTTCCCCCAAAAGTGGGCGGGGCCGTACTTTTCGCCCAGAAGTGACGTAGGTGTTTCTCTCATCTTAATGTTTATTTTATGTATATCATATATACTAATACTAATATATATATATATCAATACTTATCACTGGGTGCCTAAAAAAATACATTGAGTGTCACTTAATTCCTTAACTTTAAGATTAAGGAATCTATTTTGGTGTGTTTTTACATCTCCTGCATAATGTAAAAACAACTTAAATATATAAGAATGTATTAGAAAATGGGGGGAAATGCATTATATATTGCATTTAGCTGTAAATAAAGCGGTTTATTAGTAAATGCGGGTGTTATTATGGAGTCAGCTAATGTAATAAAGAAAAAAGCTTTACATGTTGTCAAGTTATTCATTACAGAACCTAAACTCTTTTAAAAACAGTGTGTTGTTCCTTTAAAATCTGGACTAAATGAATGAAATATGATAAATGCCTTAGGTTAATAACGTAACCTGCTAACAGTTTGAAGAGTTGTTCACAGTGTTCTCCACCTGAAGGTCTGCTTTTTCTTTTTAAATATTCCATCGTTTTCCATGTACAGTGTCAGACATGCATTGAGACGTATGCATTGTTTCCTCTATATATATTTAAACGACACATTGAACACACACAGGCCTACAGTAGGATCCAACATGGCCGACGCTTCTTCACGAGTCGGCTATTTGGTTTTCAGGCGTTTCTGTTTCTCCGCCTCCACTCAGAGTTAATTGATATGTCAGAGTGATGCTACAGTAGAAGGCACTATGGAGGGGATCTGTCTCAATGCTGTGTGTGTGAACAGAGATACCATGCTGCTATTTTCAGAATCCACGTCGACAGCAGGAGAGACATGAGCCAATCAGTGCTTAGATACAAGTCGGGACCAATCTTTACTTTTAGTAGAGTCTCTACTTTAAAGAGTCCTCTCCTGCTGATGTTCAGGTGTATATCAGTGTGTAGTGTCTCTACTTTAAAGAGTCCTCTCCTGCTGATGTTCAGGTGTATATCAGTGTGTAGTGTCTCTACTTTAAAGAGTCCTCTCCTGCTGATGGTCAGGTGTATATCAGTATGTAGTGTCTCTACTTTAAAGAGTCCTCTCCTGCTGATGTTCAGGTGTATATCAGTATGTAGTGTCTCTACTTTAAAGAGTCCTCTCCTGCTGATGTTCAGGTGTATATCAGTATGTAGTGTCTCTACTTTAAAGAGTCCTCTCCTGCTGATGTTCAGGTGTATATCAGTATGTAGTGTCTCTACTTTAAAGAGTCCTCTCCTGCTGATGTTCAGGTGTATATCAGTATGTAGTGTCTCTACTTTAAAGAGTCCTCTCCTGCTGATGTTCAGGTGTATATCAGTATGTAGTGTCTCTACTTTAAAGAGTCCTCTCCTGCTGATGTTCAGGTGTATATCAGTATGTAGTGTCTCTACTTTAAAGAGTCCTCTCCTGCTGATGTTTAGTTATAATTTAAATCCTCAATGAAGGTTTTCTACTTTTAATGGATTTTATTTACAGTGTAGTCAAAATTAAACGATACCTTGTTGTTTGTCATTTGTTAATATGCAGATCTGTTCGTGAGTTAGCAAGTTGTCTCTCTGCGCACACAAACCCCATTGCTCAGATCTACCTCCATATATGGGCGTCTCCTTTTATCACGAGTGATGTTTGGAGCTGCGAATGTTTCCTCTGTCGGCCATGTTCACAGACGCCTGCCCCCCCCTTCGCCCCCCCGCAGACGCCCCCTCTGCCTTCCCCACGTTCCCCTTCTTCTCCTCGCTCGTCTTCATCACGTTATCTTTCGCTCTCACCCCCTCCTGCGCCCCCCCCTTCAGCACGGTTTTGGCCACGGTGGTGAGCTGAGTGACGAAACTGGCTTTCTCGCCGGGAGACATGGGGCGGGGTTTGTTAGAAGAGGGGGAGGAGGGGGAGGTGGGATTCTCCTCCAGGACCTCCAGGTGCGCCCTCTCCTCCTTGCCCCCCCGGTAGCTGTTGGACACTTTAGATCTGAGAGGAGCCTGGGTGGGAATCGGTGGAGCGGGTGCTTTAGTTTTGACCGTTTCCGCAGCTTTTTCGCCGCTTTCTGAGCCTTTTGGTAGCTTCGGTTGCTCGGCAGCTTTCTGAACGTTCCCTTTCTCCTCCTGAGCTTTAGCCACAGCTCCACTGTCTGTCTGCTGCTTACTGTCTTGTTGTTGCACACCCTTTGAAGTTGCATTTTTCTCATCCCTACCCTTAGAGTCCGCCGACTCAGCACTTTTTGGAGCCTTCTCCCCCGGGTTCTGCTTCTCCTCCGCAGCTAGATTTGACTTTTCCGCTGCGTCACTTTTCTTCAACACCTCAGCGTTTGATATTTTACTCACAACACTCTCCCTAGTGTCTCTCGACGGGATGAGAGTGTCCCCGACTCAGCGGAGACTCCTGCCTCCCCATCCTCCTGATGGGCTTCGGCCCTCCGATCTCCATGGGAGGAGAAGGTGAGGAAGACGATGAAGGTGAAGGTGGAGCTGGTCCGTTCTCTCCCTCCATTTCTAGCAGACTCTGCAGGCTGTGTTCGCAGTGAAAAGAGTCTCTTCTGTAGTCGCCGTGCGCCACCTCCAGGCTGTGTTTACGCAACGAAACCCCGCCTGTAAGAGGGGAAGGCGAGGATGACGATGAGGAGGAGGAAGGTAGATTTGCCCCGAGTTTTTCCACCGATTGCACCCGCTGCAGGAGAGGGGATCGCGGCGGCTCGGCGCTTTTCGGTCGAGGGCGAGAAACGGGAGGAGAGGAGTGAAGTTTTGCGGGAAAAGTCTGCGTTGTGTTGGAGCTTCCCACCGTGTGACCAGAGAGAGGGGGAGGAGAGGAGGTAGTGGGGGAGGGCGTGTGAGCCAGGGGGGAGAGAGGGATGTTTCCGGCTGATTTACAGCGAGCGGAGCGGTACTGGCGGTGCAGTTTAGGGGAGAGGCCGTGCAGCGAGCTGGGTCTCATGTGGTGGGAGGAGGAGGAGGCGGCGGAGGCGGAGGCGGGGGAGTTGGGGGTGCTGGAGGCCGGAGAGCTGCTCTGAGAGGAGGTGCCTGAGGGGGGAGAGAGGGAATAACGGTTATAAAATAATAATCACTTACTGTCATAGAGAAAAAAGGACTTTGCTGCAATGAACAACATCCCGAATATGCCTTTAAATACCTCTGTGTAACGTATTATGCTTTTATATACCTCGATAAACCGACTTATCGACTTAATCGACTTACCTCTAAACAACTAAATATACCTTCATATATAACTTTATATACACATTCATACACACTTTTGTACCTGTAAATACCCCTGTATAACTTAACGTATCTTTGTATATCTCTATATGTCATGATATACCTCTATATATGTTTATTCTATATACATTTCAAAGTCCCGGCTGAATAGTAGCAATTCCGCTCAAATATTATCTGTGTTTATTTTTGAGCTACCAAAATGTTGATGGTGAGGCTATATAAAGCATGACATCAATACATAATAAATACAATTAAAAAAATGCCGTCAACAGACAAAGAAATATATATATTTACATTCAACAGATTTTCATTGGCTAACAGAAACACCGGCCTACTGTACTGTGCCGTGACTGGATGTGTTCTGAACTTAACACAAAAAGTAAGGACGTGTGTGTTTGGTAGACTACTTCTTTGTTGCATCAATGCTTTTTGGCAATACTCCATCCCACAAATGCTTGTTCCTCACAACATTTTTAAGGTATAACAAAACAGGCTTTCCAATGGTAAAAGATTCATTGCCAAGAAGCATTGTTACAAGAAAGAAATCCAAATCCAGCACCAGACACGTTTTTTACGCTGCTATGGACAGTCTTGCACTAATGTACATTCTCAAAGATATTGAAGTGACTGTTATTTTGTAAATATTGATTGTTGTGCTTTGATTTAGGTCTTAATGTGAGCATATGTACCTAAATACAGACAATCAACAGACATATTTACACAAAATGTGTCTGTTGATTGTGTATATGTATTGGGGTGCACACAACTTTCTTAGTGAGTTACTCAAATTAGTACCAGGAGACAATGTTTGGTACTCAGGGCTGCCCATGCAAGGTTATGTGTTCAGCCCCTCTGTTTCGCGAACGTCGTCGACAGGGGGGTGTGTGTCGGTGGGGGTGTGGTATTGAACGTCGACGGGAGGGATGGGCGCTAGTGGAGCACGCGCGTTGAACTCGCGCCGGTAGTTGTGGCACAATTCCGTACACCGACGTTACCAGCAGCCCTGTCTGTGCGCACGGCGACCGGCTCTGTCGTCCAGTGGAAATGCTTCACAAGTCCGCCGGTACGCAAATGCGCTTAGTGAGACAAGTGACAGTTATGTGCACCCCTGTGTATATATATATATATATTAGGGCTGTCAAGTTAACGCGTTAACGTAAAAAAAATTAACATCACTAATTATTTTAACGCGATTAACGCATGTGTATTTGTTGTCCTCGGCCGCCCCGTAGTTTCAGAGCGCATCGAGTTTCAAATACCATCTACAAGCTGATGCTGACTGCCCCGCTCCTGCCGCCCGCTTGTGGCAGACCACACTTCCACGCTCACCGGCAGGCACCGACTGGCCATCGGGAGGACCGGGAGGGTGTGTGTGTGGCGCAAGAGAGAGAGAGAGACCTTACGTGCATTGTTGTTGTTAGCATCTGGTGCTAGCTAGCTGCGCTAACGGATATAAGGAGCTGTTTAAATGAAAACAGAGGAGCGACATTTCGCCACAACTGCGCCGAGCACTTGACTTTATGCAGGAAGCCAGACAGTGGGACATTGTACGAGAAGTCAGCACACTCAGCAAGGATAGTGCGCAACATGATTGCAGCGTCCAGGCAGCTCCCGTTCGAGCATATGCCTTGAGTTGCACATAGCTCCAACGATCCATCACACACACACACACACACACACACACACACACACACACACACACACACACACACACACACCACACACACACACACACACACACACACACACACACACACACACACACACACACACACAACACACACACACACACACACACACACACACACACACACACACACACCACACACACACACACACACATCAAACACACCACACCACCAACACACACACCATTTGTATTGTATTATTGAATGATAGATGTTCAGAGTTTTTGTTTTAATATTCATGAGAATATTTGTCATTGTTGAAACTGATAAATAACATTAGCATAAAGCATATTTGTACACTCATATGTTGATAAGAGTATTAAAAACTTGAAAAATATTCCTCTAAGGTACATTTAGAACAGATCAAAATGTGCGATTAATTTGCGATTAATCGCGATTAACTATTTTAATCGACTGACAGCCCTAATATACCTATATATATATATATATATATATATATATATATAGGTATATACATATTTTTATATATATTTGTATGTTTTGTATTCGGGATTGTGGGAAATGGTATTTCGATCTCTGTCTGTACACACAAACTGAAAGATTGACAATAAAGTTGACTTTGACTACTGACCCAGGTAGGGGGGTTCGGTGAGGTTGGAGCGGTAACTCTGGGTGGGGGACCGGGCGGAGAGGCTGTGGGTCGGGGAGCCGGGCAGACTGTCTCCAGAGGACAGAGAGCGGTTCAGAGAGGAGAGGCTGCGGCTGGTGTGGAGCAGGTTCGACTGTTTGGTGATCTTCCTGAACAGAGAGCTGCGCTTCTTCCTGAGAGACAAACAGATATGACTTGTTGAGAGGAATTAAGGTATGAAAGATTAAATAATCAAACTGAAAATAATTAACTAAAATCAAGTCAGAGGATAAAAAATAGTACATTTAAAAAAAAAAAATTGGCAAATAATAAAAACATAAAAATAAATACATAAAAATAATAAATAAGCTAATAAATGAAACAATTATGTATTCTAATAAAAAGCATTGCAGTAACGCACTCTTGCCCCTCCTTGGCTCCCGTCCTCTTGCTTCGCCGCGCCATCTTGGATTTATAGCTGGACTTGCGAGCAGGACCCACTTTGATGGAGGTGTTCTCGAATGGAGTCGTTGTTACCGTCACCTTGCTTCCACTCTAACGATTACATACAAATGAACCACATCATTTGATCAGTACCGTTCATTTCAGCCGTCTTGTAAAAATCATTCAATGCAGAGATGGCAAAAGTACACACATCCTTTACTCAAGTAGAAGTACAGATACTCGTGTTTAAAAATACTCTGGTGAAAGTAGAAGTACTGACTAAACTTCTTTACTTAAGTGAAAGTAAAGAGGCTTTGAAATGTGCTTCAGTAAAAAGTACCCATAACTAGCAGCTGTTTTAAAGAGTACCTGACCTCCCTTTATATTAATAGAACAATAATGTCATTGTTAGCTAATGAATGTTTCCATGCTGAACAACGGCAACATGACAACGTTTCCATTGGTCCCTCTTCTTTAGAGAAGACCAGGAAATGATGGATACACGGATCGTGTTCAAATCAATAGGCACGCAATGACTCTAAAGAATAATGATCACGCATCAAACACACATTCAGACTAAAGGAACCAGCTGTTTGGGAAATGAGAGAAGTAGAAAGTACAGGTATTTGAGTTCAACATGTAAGAAGTAGAAAGTACAGGTATTTGAGTTCAACATGTAAGAAGTAGAAAGTACAGGTATTTGTGTTCAACATGTAAGAAGTAGAAAGTTCAGGTATTTGAGTTCAACATGTGAGAAGTAGAAAGTACAGGTATTTGTGTTCAACATGTAAGAAGTAGAAAGTACAGGTATTTGAGTTCAACATGTAAGAAGTAGAAAGTACAGGTATTTGAGTTCAACATGTAAGAAGTAGAAAGTACAGGTATTTGAGTTCAACATGTGAGAAGTAGAAAGTACAGGTATTTGGGTTCAACATGTAAGAAGTAGAAAGTACAGGTATTTGAGTTCAACATGTAAGAAGTAGAAAGTACAGGTATTTGAGTTCAACATGTGAGAAGTAGAAAGTACAGGTATTTGTGTTCAACATGTAAGAAGTAGAAAGTACAGGTATTTGAGTTCAACATGTAAGAAGTAGAAAGTACAGGTATTTGTGTTCAACATGTAAGAAGTAGAAAGTACAGGTATTTGAGTTCAACATGTAAGAAGTAGAAAGTACAGGTATTTGTGTTCAACATGTAAGAAGTAGAAAGTACAGGTATTTGTGTTCAACATGTAAGAAGTAGAAAGTACAGGTATTTGAGTTCAACATGTAAGAAGTAGAAAGTACAGGTATTTGTGTTCAACATGTAAGAAGTAGAAAGTACAGGTATTTGAGTTCAACATGTAAGAAGTAGAAAGTACAGGTATTTGTGTTCAACATGTAAGAAGTAGAAAGTACAGGTATTTGTGTTCAACATGTAAGAAGTAGAAAGTACAGGTATTTGAGTTCAACATGTAAGAAGTAGAAAGTACAGGTATTTGTGTTCAACATGTAAGAAGTAGAAAGTACAGGTATTTGAGTTCAACATGTAAGAAGTAGAAAGTACAGGTATTTGTGTTCAACATGTAAGAAGTAGAAAGTACAGGTATTTGTGTTCAACATGTAAGAAGTAGAAAGTACAGGTATTTGAGTTCAACATGTAAGAAGTAGAAAGTACAGGTATTTGAGTTCAACATGTAAGAAGTAGAAAGTACAGGTATTTGTGTTCAACATGTAAGAAGTAGAAAGTACAGGTATTTGGGTTCAAAGTGTAAGAAGTAGAAAGTACAGGTATTTGGGTTCAAAGTGTAAGAAGTAGAAAGTACAGGTATTTGTGTTCAAAATGTAAGAAGTAGAAAGTACAGGTATTTGAGTTCAACATGTAAGAAGTAGAAAGTACAGGTATTTGAGTTCAACATGTAAGAAGTAGAAAGTTCAGGTATTTGAGTTCAAAATGTAAGAAGTCAAAGTAAAAAGTCGTCCAAAAAAAATAAGTAGTGGAGTAAAGTACTGATACCAGAAATATGTACTTAAGTACAGTAACGAAGTATTTGTACTCCACTACTTCCCACCTCTGATCTAAGTAGATAAGGATTAGATGTGTGTTCCTCACCTTCAGGATGAGCTCCACCACCTCCGTGTGGACCAGACCGTGGACTGACTCTCCGTTCACATGAGTGATCAGATCACCGGCGCTGAGTCCAGCTTCCTGAGCCGGACCTCCGTCTTCAACATGCTGTGGTTAGAACAAAAGGACTTCATGAAACACATTTACACACTTACCAGAAATGCATTTTATCTAATGGGGCTGGTGAGACAAAGAGAAACATATATTAACTCTCAGCGCTGCATTGGATACTACTAATTAATTGGAATTTCATCAAAATCCCAATATGGACTAGTGCCTTTATGCAAATCGCAGTATGCACATATTCAAGGCAAAATATGTGAACATATTTGAATGAAGTATTGTGGAGCTGTAGAGAAATCATGGTATTCTACAACCTAAATAAAAAAATCCTTAATATCGTAATTGCAGTATTAGTTAATACGATCACAATAAGTTATTTTTTCCAAATGATGCAGCCCAACGTAGTATTTTGCTGATAACTAAATACAAACTATAAAATCAATTACCTATGGTGTTCCACAGGGCTTTATACTCGGTCCGCTCAGTTTTTATAAATCATACAGGCTTCTGCTCAGCCATATATTACAACTAGGGCTGTCAAGTTAACGCGTTAATAATGAAAAAAAAAAATCTAGTTTAAAATACCATCTATACAATCCAAGCACACTGCTGATGCCGACAGCCCCGCTCCTGCCGCCCGCTTGCGGCAGACCACACTTGAAAGTGTGCGGGGGAGACGCCTGGACACGTCTACGAGCAGCAAACTTTAATGTTCTGAGGTTGTTGTGTTCAATATTCATGAGAATATTTGTCATTGTTCAAATGATAATAAACATTAGCATAAAGCATATTTGTCCACTCATATGTTGATAAGAGTATTCAAAACTTGAAAAATATCCCTCTAAGGTACATTTAGAACAGATACAAAATGTGCGATTAATTTGCGATTAATCGCGATTAACTATTTGAATCGACTGACAGCTCTAATTACAACACTGTGTTTCAAAGCTCTGCAGATACTGCTAGTGCCTAATGACCCAGTGGCTGTTGCTGTTTAAGAAACCACATTCAAAATCTTAAAGTTTAAATGTCTACACAGTTAAAGTATTTAAAATGAAATGAGAATAAAGATCTAATGTTGATGTTAATTTTAAAACAGACACAAATGGACAACTATGTCAGTAGGATTGCATTTATCCACTGGAAATAATATGTAAATACATTAAGTATGTATATTACTGAATGTTTGCTATTAGCTGTATAAAGAGTGTGGGCAGCGCTCTCGGGGTGGGCGCCCTCTCAGCCCTGGTCTGGCGGAAACACTGAGAGTGGGGAAACATTTTCTCATGCTACTAATGCTAATACTTATGCTACTAATCTCACTCTGCATCTAGCTGAATATTTTTCTGAGTCAAGCTAGCATTCCTCCTGCTTGTCTCCAAATTGAAAGCCTACCAAAAGTGACTTTACATTCTAATAAACCTGTTTTTCATCGGTCTGCCCTCCCAAAATCCTGCTTCCCTCACACATTTAGCTGTATATGTATAAATAAAGTTGATTATGGCTCCTCCTCCTCTCTTACCCAGACCATGTGATGCACGCTGAACACGTCGCTGTCTCCCATGTAAACTCTGATGGCTCTCAGGGTGAAGCCGTACTTCTTCCCCGCCCGGTGGATGATGATGGGGGAGTGCTGCACGTTCACCATGGGGGAGTAATCTCTGCTGGGGGAGGAGTCTCGGGAGGAGGGGTTTGAGGAGAGGGAGCGAGGAGACATGGGGCTCGCTAAGGGGGAGGGGACGTGCTGCTCCACTGAGGAGAGAGAGGGAGGGAGATCAGGTTAGATCACAGGATTTATTTCTAAAAAGGGAAGGGGTATTCTGTCCCCTCCTTAAATAACTTTGGCTAAATTGACTGTGAAGGCCTTTTTTTCATAATTGTGGCTCGGTAGCAGTCATATGTTATGCGATATATTTTGCCTAATATTTATAGAACAAACACAATACAAATAGAATTGCAAAGCTTTCCAACAGTGAATACATTGTGAAAAAAATACAAACGTTGGCTATTTCTTTTTTTAAATGATTGCAAACTTTGATGGCATGTTTCTTATTATCAAGGCTCGGTAGCAGTCATTATGTTTTGTGAAATAATTGGCTTAATATTGTGAGAACAAAACTATAGAGATATAGTTGAACACAAATAATATTTTCTTTCAAACAACGTACAACACAAAAGTGTTTTTGGAGTCAATTTGGCTGATTTAGATCAGATTAGATTTATTTCATTTTTGTCACAGTATGTGTTATTAGGCATTGCACATGAACTAATAATATACAAATAGTAAGAAAATCTAATACAAAATAAACAGTTCATATATACATATCAACAGTAGAAAGATATATAGCTATAGAGCAGTGTTTCTCAGACTTGTTCATACCAAGGACCACTTAACCAATAAAAAAACACTCGCGGACCACCTAACTCCACAAATATCCAAAAACACATCGTTTTTTGCAAATCGCCTGAAAATGGTACAAACAAGTGGCCACATGTGTGATGGAGGTGTTTATCTGGGCTATATCATGCAATCGAAAGTGAAACTTAAGCTCGCTCCATTGCGGAGATATTCCCGCGAGAGTGCGGAAAACTTTAATTAATTAATTAATTTCAAATGTGAAATGTTACCAATATACTCACGGACCACACGGGGGCGCTCACGGACCACCAGTGGTCCGCGGACCACACTTTAAGAAGCACTGCTAGACTATCTAAAGACCACACATAGACAGAATAAGTTAGGATTCTCTAAAATAGACCAATCTACTACTACAAATATATATTTATAATAGAATACAATATAAAAGTGTGCTAAGCAGTTGCAGTTTTGTAAAAAATAATTTTAAAATGTAAATGCAGTGAGGTGGTGTTTGTACAGTATGTGCAAAATGTTCAGGGTTATTCGAAGCAGAGGTTGCGCTAGACTTTTTCACTGATCGTAAAACGACCGTCAAAATTCAGTATTACCCGTCGGCCTTTACACTCTAGGGGGGGGGGAGAGAGAGAACTGTCAACGGGGGGCGGGGCGCACGCTCGTGAACTGTTAGCGCCGTGTTATGCATGCCCACTGCACCTCGCGGGAGGGCGCACAGCGTAAAGCCAAAACTCACAGACGTTTCAATGATTTGTACGGCAAAGTTGGGTTTGGAAACGGTATCATTTCCTTTTTGGCAGGCATGCATAACACCGGAGCCTCGCTGCGGGGAAACTTTGGCGCTGTTCCGAGTTTGTTCTAATCTGCTTTCAGATTTTTCCGTCATTGTTAAAAAAAATTCGTCATAGACGGAAATTATTCGGTTAACGCGACCTCTGATTCGAAGAGTCATTTTAATAGCACGTGTCATATGTATTGCTAACCTGCAGGAATGATGACGGACAGAGCCGTAGCAGAAGCAGATTTGATGACTTTAGCTCCCGGTCGTGAGCTGTTTTTCTCTCCCTCAGAGAGCTGGTGGTGTCGGACCCTCCTCAGCACCAGGTCAGTGGCGGCCCCTCGAGGCCCCTGAAGGTCCGGGAGACCCAGAGCAGGAGCATTACTGCCTGGGAGAGGCTGCGGAGCATCAGCAGGTCTCAGAACCTTATCTGAACGGTACAGTGAGAAATAAAACCCAACGATGAATCACTCTCGATATAAAATGTGATCGAATACAGGTTTAAAACTTCCAACCTGATCTGACCTGATCGCATCACATCAGGAGCCTCCTCCTTTCTCGATATTATACTTTTTTCTGATTGAGTATGGGTTTGAATACTCTACATTCAGAATTTTAACATGAAAGTTTCACATCCTAAGATCTGATCTCAGGTCTCCCAAATACAGGTTTGAAACTTCAATCTTGATCTGAGTCTTTTATTCGGGATTCAGGAGCCTCCTCCCTTCTCTGTGTGATTTGACTTTTACTGAGATGTAGATGTTTGAATACACTCAATTCAAAATGTCAACACGACAGAATTTCACATCCTCCAAAAAAACAAAAAACAAATAATGCAAAAAAAATGAACCTATATGAAAAATGGTTGTCATCAAATAATATTACATCCCCACTCATACAAACAAACAAAAACATCTCCATCACCCACCGACTGCCGCTGTGAGCCCGTTGCTGTCTTTAAGGACTGATCTCAGGTCTCCCTCCAGAGAGGCCCCTCTGTTCTTCAGAGAGAGTCTGCTGGGCGGCGGCAGCTCAGAGTCCGTCTCCAGAGGCGAGGCCAGGCGGTGGGAGTCCATCAGAGCGGAGAAACGCCTCCGAGCCCCTGAGGGGGGGGCTGGAGTCGCTCTCATAGAAGGACGACTCGGAGCAGGACAGACGCTTCCTGATGAACACAAGGTGGAGAAAGTACTCAGATTAAAGTATTAATACCAAACTGTAGAAATACTTTGATAGGATAGATGCTTCCTGAGAAAAACAGACGTACTTAGGTATAAGTATTTGATATTAAAGACATCTGACAGGATAGACAGAAAGTGCTCAATTAACTCGATAAATAAATGGTAGCTTCTCTTTGACATGAGTATAGTGGTACGTGTATTTAACATAGAAAACTATATATTATATTTGTATTGGGCTGGTCCCACAATTTCCTTTACATAGCCAAGATGGCGGTCGTTTTTGACTCCAGTACAAGCGCTAGCCAATCAAACCGCATGCTTCTGTGTCCGGGGCGGGAGATTCATGTTGTTGGTCGCGCGTCAGACACGCCCACCGGCTTGCTTCAACGCGACGGAACCGTGTGGACGTACCGTTAGAGTGTTATGACTCCACCGTCCGCATACTCATAATGCATTTTGCAATACTTTGCATTGGGACCTAGAGGAATTGAGTCACTCTCAAAAAACAGGTCTTTTCTGGAGTCTTTCTCAGACTCATTTCCTCTCAATGTGACAGTGCACTCACATCTCCGGGGAGCCGGTCCTCCAGCTCTTGTCTCGCAGCGTCAGGCTGCCCAGACTCTCTCTCTTGGCCACTCGGTCCTCTCGGGGAACTTTGTGTTCTCGGAGCGTCACCCCGGGGTGTTTCTGCTCCAGCTGAGACAGGTGCTCCATGCTGCTGTACACCTGCAGCACACACAACAACACACTGAGGGGTTATTCAAAACGTTCTGTTATCTCGTGGCAAAACTTTTAATCAGGGTCCCTCGGTTCAATAAAGTCAGACTGAAGCATCCTTTGTGCTCCAGTCGATCCTCTCAGTAAATACAGAGCTGAATCCAGATCAAATGGACTGCACTTATATATCGCTTTATCCAGTCTTTACGACCCCTCAAAGCGCTTTACATACTACATGTCATTCACCCGTTCACACCCATTCATACAGAGCAGTGTACCTTACTCTAGGACCTAACATTCACACCCCGTTGGCCATCGGGAGCAGCTCAGGGTTAAGTATCTTGCCCAAGGACACATCGACATGTTGACAGCATGGGCTGGGATCGAACCCACTCCCTCGCAGCCAAAAGCACGCTGAAGGCTCTTTGAGCAGGTTTTCTCTCACTGATCGTGCCGTTATGTTAAATGTTTGTTTTCCATGTGTTGTGTCTTGATATCTGTCTGTTGATGTCACACATGGAGCGGCTGTGATGCAAGGAGCATTTCAGACTTGATCTGAACATTAAAGTGTTATCGTATCGTCCCTGTCTATAGAGGGAGGAGTGAGGCAACACATGCATGAAACACAATCTTTATAGATTAATTCATCCTTTTAATGCTTGCAGGAATGAGTGAGCACCGCGAGTACATAAACCTCCCCTGGACCAGGTGCCCGCTAAGGAGATATGATGTGTCTCAAAGATTCAGTCTTTATTGTCATATCCACAATAGCTGCGGTAGTTTTGCCAAGGAGAATCTAAAATAGTATATAATATATACTAATATACATAAGACATAATGTACATAGGGTGACTGTGGCTGCGAGGGAGTGCGGTCGTCTTTCAACCAGAAGGTTGTGGGTTCGATCCCAGCCCATGAAGTCAACATGTCGATGTGTCCTTAATAATAATAATAATAATAACTTGGATTTCTATAGCGCCTTTCATAATACCCAAGGTCGCTTTACAAGGAAGAACAGGAGTATAAACAAACATAACATAACAAAAGGCAGTCAGACAAAACAACAAATAGATTTGGGGCCGAAGTCCTTGGCAGACAGATGGGACTTGAGGGCCCTTTTGAAGGCGTCAAGTGTGGGGATGTTGTGGATCTCCGCAGGGAGAGCGTTCCAGAGAGTGGGGGCTGCCATCCTTGGGCGAGATACTTAACCCTGAGCTGCTCCCGATGGCCAACGGGGTGTGAATGACATGTAGTACGTAAAGCGCTTTGAGGGGTCGTAAAGACTGGATAAAGCGCTATATAAGTACAGTCCATGTAGATATACTCGGACGCTGCCATGTTTTGCAATGTGAACACATGAATTTGAACTGTGTAGCGTTGTCTCAAAGCAAACCCTGTTAACTATCTAGCAAGCTAGCAACGTTATTTTTCACAGAAATCACCATTACATTCCATCACATGTCACTTGTTAGACGCTTTTATCCAAAGCGACTTACATACTCAATACTGTGGGCAATCCCCACAGGAGCAATGTGGGGTGAAGTGTCTCAGGGACACAACGACATGCTGACTGCAGTGGGGTTTGAACCTGTGCCCCCCTGATCCCTACACCAACACACAACCCACTGCACCTCACGCCTCCCACATCCAAGTACTAGTAGTGCATTTAAGCATACTTATGCTTTCAAAATAGCAAACGTAAGTTATGAAGTACGCGATTTGAGACACGAAAGGGTGACATAATATCGGACCCTTATCTTGCAGTGTAAATCGTAAACATTAAACATCTTACAATACTTCAAGATTCTTTAATGTCACATATGAAACACCACAGAAGATACAAAGAGAAGTTTGAACATGAATGTCTGGTCTGACCTTGCTGAAGCGAGGCGAGCAGGAGGAGAAGCGATGGATCTCCACCGGCTCGTCGTCGTTGGTGTCGTCCTCATCGTACGACTGAACGTGGTGGTAGCGCTCAGATCGGGCTGGGGACGAAACATCACAGCGTTACGATGGGAACATGTTTAGAAATGAATACGTTATCTTTCTCTATGTGCTGTAGACTCACTGTCGAAGTAACTGGTGTCCTCCTCTGACTCCAGGTGAGGGATGAACTCTGCTTTCTGTCTCAGCAGGCTGTTCCAGTTCACCTCGGTGAAGAACGAGTGCTGCCTCACTTCAAACGCTCCTCCTAGAGAGAGGAAGAGGAAGAGGAAGAGGAGAGGAAGAGGAGAGGAAGAGGAGAGGAAGATGAAGACAGACAGAGGCATTTTGAGTGGGACAGAAGTCGACTTCTTTAGGTAAAGCTGAATCTGTGAGCCGACAGGCAGATATTCAAGGTCAGTGAAACACAAACACGTTTTCCAGTGGGTACTTTTGCAGATGCAAGGGATTAGTCATAACCAGTTACTGTAACGCAACTACCTTTTGCGGTAACTAATAGCGTTACTAGTTACCTATTCCCATTCAGTAACGCCGTTATAGTTACTGTGATTTAAATGGGTGCGTTACTGCGTTACATTATGTGATGGAACTGAACCGAATCTCGCTGCAGATGTAGCTTACAGGCAAATACAGCGATGTCCTCTCACAGCACCATGGACAAGTGAAAGTGAGCAGAGAGGAGTGATGATTGGTTAACACAGAGTAACATTTCAGGGTAAGCCAATCAGAGACAGAGTTGGGTCTTGCCTTATGGGGAAAATACACAGACACACAAACACTTGCTAACACACACACATACACGGCAACGCCCACCACCAGCACACACACACACACACACACACACACACACACACACACACACACACACACACACACACACACCACACACACACACACACACACACACACACACACACACACACACACACACACCACACACACACACACACACACACACACACACACACACACACACACACACACACACACACACACACACACACACACACACACACACACACACACACACACACACACACTATGGCAGATGCAAGTATCAGCTAGAGCAGCAGCACATTTACAACTTGGAGATATAACCACTATTTTCAATTTGTGGGGATAAAGGACGCACAAAATATTACGGTCAAATGTAAACTGTGTGCAGACAGAAAGCATTGTGCCACAGAACAACACAAACACTTGTATTTGTGTTGTTATTATTTTTAAAGTAAAGTAACTTGTTACAAGTTACTTTTATAATTTAGTAACTAATAAAATAACTAGTTACTTTTATGAGAGCAGTAACTATAACTATTACTAGCTACTTTTTGAAAGTAACTTGCCCAACACTGGTCATAACATTGTAAAGAAGCTCAGGTAGTTAAAAATACAATTTGAAAGAAACGTCAAAAAAATGCATTAAGTAGAGAGCCAAAGAAAACTGGTAAGCAGACGAGCAGAGACTTGTTTGCTAAAAAAACAAAAACATGGTTGGAATAGTTAACTACAAATAATGACTAGAAATAACATTTTTTTAAATAGTTAAATTAAAAGCACAACATTGCATTTCAGTTGTATGAATAACATGTTTGAACTCTAAAGATCAAAACGGAAACCACTGATCTAAGCCAAAACAAACCAGGGATACAAATGAAAAATGACTCTGGACCAAGATGGAAGTCGACTTATTTACGTCTGTGAGCATACAGGCAGGAAGAGAGTTAGTGTGTAAGGTCAGTGACTCTGGAACAGGGGGAGAGGTATGCAGACAAAGGGTTGAAACTACCAGCTTGTTCTTGTCCAAGGGGTAGCAATATAAAAGCAACTGACCTGTTCCCAGCCGGCCCAGAGGGTTGGTCTGCAGCAGGGAGGAGATCAGGTGCTGAGCGTCAAACGGGAGGGACTCGTCTCCTTCAGGCCACACGATGTCATCTGCAGGAGACAGGGACATTGGGAAAAATTGATCTTTTTAGAATGGCCTTTTCCTAGATTTTTTAAAACCCCCACTCGTTGCCTTGCCGACGGAAACGTAGCTGCTTTTATTTGTTGTTTTGGTTCAACCATTTTACTCTGTAGCACTTTGTAGCACTTTGTAGCACTTTGTAGCACTTTGTAGCACTTTGTAGCACTCTGTAGCACTCAAATAAAAAGTGCGCTTATAAATAAAAGGAATTATTATTAAAAAGGGGAGAAAAGTGTGTTCAATAATACGTATTTTCCTGTGTTTGTTACGTCACATTTCTTGAGTCACTATAGGTGGGTGTCTATTGGATTTGTGCGGTGACGTTTGCGGTTATATCCGGTTGCTCTTTGTCATCGATGGAGGGGGAGTGAGCTGGGGAAGGACACTTTTTGTTGACCGCCTACGCAATAATATACTGGACTAGAATTATTTTTTATTCTTTCACACACACATACGGGTTTTAGGCCGAGGGCGGCACCGTACTTCCGGTATCCACCATTTCACACGAGGTGCAAGCTGAATATAATAGTCTATTGCCTTAATCAATATCTAGTCAACTCTAAAATACCACATATATGCAATGGCATGATAATATTATTGTGACAAGTGGGGTATTCACCTGGTGTTTCTAGAAGATAGACGTAGATGCTGCCAAAATCGACCGAAGGCCACTTTCGAGAGTCGTTTTTCCATACATCTGCGGGCAGTCTGTAACAACCCACACAGCTCTAGTTTACGCTGGTAACGACCTAGAGCACACCCCTCAAGTCCAGAGATGTAATCCGAAGACATGCAGCGATTTCTTCGGTCGTTAATTCAGAAAAAAAAACCGAGTGCGCTCTGCCTGGCTACGTTAGCTAGCTGTTTATATTTGCACCTCCAGGATATTAGCACCTCCAGGAAAATGGCGTATTTCTATATAGATATATGGCGCGCGTTGCATTGTGGGTAGCTTGTGACGTCACTGTGTGTGAAAGAATGTTTGCTTGTTTCGTTTGCAAATACAAGGTCAAACGCATACCAGTGGAAAGACTGTTTTCTTGCGCGTCAGACAATGTTTTCTTCGTGTTTAGTTGCGGCACTTAGTTTGGATTACCGAGGGATATCGTTGACTTTTTTACGATACCGATACCACTGAACGATACCGATATTCAACCGATACATATCGTGATACTTTGAAAATGTATCATCCCACAATTACTCCCATGAAGCGCTTTACGATATAGTTAACATGTCAAATGAATATTAAATTCAATTGTGGGACTTCTTGGACCTTTCAGTTCTGAACAAACAATGAAAGATACATAACAAATATGAAGAAAACCGATTATGGAATATCTTTTATAGCACATCAGGTGTGCCGCGTGAATAGCACATCTTGTCAATGCAAACAGACCGTTATAATTAATGTTAAACCTGAGATTCGACTAGAGAACAAATACATAATAGAATAAAGGTCATGAGATCTCGGCATTGCACAAACAAACAAATCTTTAAAATCAACATTTGCCTTCACTGGTGAGAGAAAACAAATCCCATCACAGTTCATTTGTGGGACTTTTACCTTTCTAGTATTGAACAAACAATGAAAAATACATAAAATATGAAGAAAAACGATTATGCAATCTAATTTATAACTCCCGCCATCACGGGCCACGGACTCACTTTTAAAATTAATACATTTTAAAATAATTTTTACAGGTATTTGTGTTCTAAATGTAAGAAGTAGAAGTAAAAAGTCGTCAGAAAAACAAGTAGTGGAGTAAAGTACTGATACCAGAAACATGTACTTAAGTACAGTAACGAAGTATTTGTACTCCACTACTTCCCACCTCTCATTAAACCAGAGTCTCTTAATGGCTCCAACTCTCTCTAACTTGAGCCCCTCACCTGTGATGACCTGTCCGAACAGTTCCTCCGGAGTGTCTCCAAAGAAAGGCACGCAGCCCACCAGGAACTCGTACAGGATGATGCCCATCGCCCACCAGTCCACCGGCTTCCCGTAGCCCTGCCGCAGGATCACCTCGGGGGCGATGTACTCCGGAGTGCCACACACCTGGAGCACAGGAAACACTCTTTATTCCATCAGTCGTTTCATTCATGTACCACTTTACCTCCTGTGAATTATGTGCAACATGCACATTTAAAAAAGAAAATAATACAAATAAAAATAATACAAAAAAAGAAAAGAAAATAATTTAAAAAAACTAATAGAAATAGAAATAATAAAAATAATAATAAAAATAATAATCTAATTATAATACTAAAATTATAAAAATAATAAACTAATAGAAATAATAAAAATAATAATAAAAATAATAATCTAATTATAATACTAAAATTCAAAAAAATAATAATAATAATAAACTAATAGAAATAATAAAAATAATAATAAAAATAATAATCTAATTATAAAAATATTAATAATAATACAATTACAACTAATAGAAATAATACAAAAAAAAATACAAATAATAATACAAATAAAACTAATAATCTAATTATAATACTACAATAATACAAATATATATATAAAAAAAAAATACAAATAATAAAATTACAACTAATACAAATAATAAAACTGAAACTAATACAAATAGAATAAATACAAATAATAAATAATAATAATATAATTATAATACTAAAATAATAAAAATAAATAAATAATAAAAATAATAATAATAATTAAAAAACTTAAAATAATAATTAAAGTAATGTTTGGTTACACTATGCTTTATATAAATGCATGCATAAAATAACTTAACCTGTCTTGATTTCAGATTGTTTAACAGAGTTCTACTTCACCTCTGCTCATATCATTTTGTTGTTTTTGTCGTACCTGTTTATCCAGGAACTCCCGAGTGTCCTTCTCGATGTGTCCTTCGTACAGGTTGGTGGTCAGACTCATCAGACCCATCTTAGAGAGGCCAAAGTCTGTGAGCTTGATGTGACCCATGGAGGTGATCAGGAGGCTGGAGCAGAAACACACAAGTTATAAAGAACTCCTTCCTGTGTGTACATCAAGCATCAGTAGCAGATGGATTAGCTCTGTCTCACTTGTCAGGCTTGAGGTCCCGGTGGACGATCCCGTAGTTGTGTAAATACTCCAGAGCGAGGACAGTTTCTGCAAAGTACATCCGAGCCATTTCTACAGGAAGCGCTCCGATGTTCTTCAGCAGAGTCGCACAGTCTCCACCTGCAGACACACAATCAATCATTCATGACATTAGAAATCATGTTTTTCAAGATTTGAAGGCTTTAATGTCATAGGTGTGAGGGAAACTTCTGAAGCAATAGGAGTCAGGACTCAGAGAGACACGAGGAGAGCTGGAGCTTTGATGGAGTCAGGACTCAAAGAGAGACGAGGAGAGCTGGAGCTCTGATGGAGTCAGGACTCAGAGAGACACGAGGAGAGCTGGAGCTTTGATGGAGTCAGGACTCAGAGAGACAAGGAGAGCTGGAGCTTTGATGGAGTCAGGACTCAGAGAGACACGAGGAGAGCTGGAGCTTTGATGGAGTCAGGACTCAGAGAGACACGAGGAGAGCTGGAGCTTTGATGGAGTCAGGACTCAGAGAGACACGAGGAGAGCTGGAGCTCTGATGGAGTCAGGACTCAGAGAGACACAAGGAGAGCTGGAGCTTTGATGGAGTCAGGACTCAGAGAGACAAGGAGAGCTGGAGCTTTGATGGAGTCAGGACTCAGAGAGACACGAGGAGAGCTGGAGCTTTGATGGAGTCAGGACTCAGAGAGACACGAGGAGAGCTGGAGCTCTGATGGAGTCAGGACTCAGAGAGACACGAGGAGAGCTGGAGCTCTGATGGAGTCAGGACTCAGAGAGACACGAGGAGAGCTGGAGCTTTGATGGAGTCAGGACTCAGAGAGACACGAGGAGAGCTGGAGCTTTAATGGAGTCAGGACTCAGAGAGACACGAGGAGAGCTGGAGCTCTGATGGAGTCAGGACTCAGAGAGACACGAGGAGAGCTGGAGCTCTGATGGAGTCAGGACTCAGAGAGACACAAGGAGAGCTGGAGCTTTGATGGAGTCAGGACTCAGAGAGACACGAGGAGAGCTGGAGCTCTGATGGAGTCAGGACTCAGAGAGACGAGGAGAGCTGGAGCTCTGATGGAGTCAGGACTCAGAGAGAGACGAGGAGAGCTGGAGCTCTGATGGAGTCAGGACTCAGAGAGACACGAGGAGAGCTGGAGCTCTGATGGAGTCAGGACTCAGAGAGACGAGGAGAGCTGGAGCTTTGATGGAGTCAGGACGCAGAGAGACACAAGGAGAGCTGGAGCTCTGATGGAGTCAGGACTCAGAGAGACGAGGAGAGCTGGAGCTTTGATGGAGTCAGGACGCAGAGAGACACAAGGAGAGCTGGAGCTTTGATGGAGTCAGGACTCAGAGAGACACGAGGAGAGCTGGAGCTCTGATGGAGTCAGGACTCAGAGAGACACAAGGAGAGCTGGAGCTTTGATGGAGTCAGGACTCAGAGAGACGAGGAGAGCTGGAGCTCTGATGGAGTCAGGACTCAGAGAGACACGAGGAGAGCTGGAGCTCTGATGGAGTCAGGACTCAGAGAGACGAGGAGAGCTGGAGCTCTGATGGAGTCAGGACTCAGAGAGACACGAGGAGAGCTGGAGCTCTGATGGAGTCAGGACTCAGAGAGACACGAGGAGAGCTGGAGCTCTGATGGAGTCAGGACTCAGAGAGACGAGGAGAGCTGGAGCTCTGATGGAGTCAGGACTCAGAGAGACACGAGGAGAGCTGGAGCTCTGATGGAGTCAGGACTCAGAGAGACACGAGGAGAGCTGGAGCTCTGATGGAGTCAGGACTCAGAGAGACACGAGGAGAGCTGGAGCTTTGATGGAGTCAGGACTCAGAGAGACGAGGAGAGCTGGAGCTCTGATGGAGTCAGGACTCAGAGAGACACGAGGAGAGCTGGAGCTCTGATGGAGTCAGGACTCAGAGAGACACGAGGAGAGCTGGAGCTTTGATGGCAAACACTGACGGTTTATTTGGAGCTTCGGCCGGAGAAGACAAGTCACGGACCACACATTACATTACATTGCATTTAGCTGACGCTTTTATCCAAAGCGACTTACAATAAGTGCGTTCGACCAACAAAATACAACCTTGAAGAAAACAGAATCATATAAGTACATCAGGTTTCATAGAGCCAAACATTTCAAGTGCTACTCAACTGGCTTTAGATAAGCCAGTCCTTTATTAGTATATAAGTGCTTCGTTAATAGTTCTATCGCTCGAAGTGGAGTCGAAAGAGATGAGTTTTCAGTCTGCGCCGGAAGATGTGCAAGCTATCTGCCGACCTGATGTCAATGGGGAGCTCATTCCACCATCTTGGAGCCAGGACAGCAAACCCACGTGTTTTCGCCGATGGGAACTTGGGTCCCCCTCGCAGCGAGGGTGCAGCGAGTCGTTTGGCTGATGCAGAGCGTAGTGCACGCGCTGGGGTGTACGGTTTAACCATGTCCTGGATGTAGGAAGGGCCAGATCCATTTGCAGCATGGTAAGCAAGTACCAGTGTCTTGAAGTGGATTCTAGCAGTTACCGGAAGCCAGTGGAGGGAGCGGAGGAGCGGAGTGGTGTGGGAACATTTAGGAAGGTTGAAGACCAGACGAGCCGCTGCATTCTGGATGAGCTGCAGAGGTCGGATGGCACATGCAGGTAGACCAGCCAGGAGGGAGTTGCAGTAGTCTAGGCGTGAGATGACGAGAGCCTGGACCAGAACCTGAGTCGCTTTCTGAGTCAGCTGGGGACGTATCTTCCTGATGTTGTAAAGCGTGTATCTGCAGCAACGGGTTGTAGCAGCGATGTTTGCAGTGAAGGACAGGTTGTTACGGTTGAGATGCCACAATCAATTCTGAAGAACTAAGCAAATGATCCCCAACAATAGGCGTTGTTGTTTTATCTCTCTATGAGCTGACTGCTATGTGTGTACATTGTGAGGGATATTGTAAATGTTTATCTTGTATTATTCTGCCTCTGTCTGTATGTCCCTCTTTGTCTGATGATTCTTTTGTGTTATGTTTCACATTAACATGTCTTTGTGGTCCTTTTGTCTTTTTCGTAGTCGTTGTGAGTCAGTTTGTATCTTTTTGCAGCTAATTTGCATGAATTTCTTTGCTTTGTCGATTTCGGTCACTATAGCTATATTCACAAAGGTTTAAAGTCAAAGTCAACTTTATTGTCAATCTTTCAGTTTGTGTGTGCAGTCAGAGAGATCGAAATACTGTTTCCCACAACCCTGAACACAAAAACAAATATATATATATATATATATTAGAGCTGTCAGTCGATTAAAATAGTTAATCGCGATTAATCGCAAATTAATCGCACATTTTGTATCTGTTCTAAATGTACCTTAGAGGAATATTTTTCAAGTTTTTAATACTCTTATCAACATATGAGTGGACAAATATGCTTTATGCAAATGTTTATTATCATTTGAACAATGACAAATATTCTCATGAATATTAAACACAACAACCTGGAACCTCTCTCATTCAATAATACAATACGTGTGTGTGTGTGTGTGTGTGTGTGTGTGTGTGTGTGTGTGTGTGTGTGTGTGTGTGTGTGTGTGTGTGTGTGTGTGTGTGAGAGATGGATCGTTGGAGCTATGTGCAATTCAAGGCATATGCTCGAACGGGAGCTGCCTGGACGCTGCAATCATGTTGCACTATCCGTGCTGAGTGTGCTGACTTTTCGTACAATGTCCCACTGTCTGGCTTCCTGCATAAAGTCAAGTGCTCGGCGCAGTTGTGGCGAAATGTCGCTCCTCTGTTTTCATTTAAACAGCTCCATATCCATTAGCGCAGCTAGCTAGCACCAGATGCTAACAACAACAATGCACGTAAGGTCTCTCTCTCGCTCGCTCGGGCCACACATACACACACCCTCCCGGTCCTCCCAACAGCCAGTCGGTGCCTGCCGGTGAGCGTGGAAGTGTGGTCTGCCACAAGCGGGCGGCAGGAGCGGGGCTGTCAGCATCAGCTTGTAGACGGTATTTGAAACTCGATGCGCTCTGAAACTACGGGGCGGCCGAGGACAACAAATACACATGCGTTAACTTGACAGCCCTAATAAAAATATGTATATCCTATATATACACAATCAACAGACACATTTATACATATGCACACATTAAGACCTAAATAAAAGCACAACAATCAATATATATAAAATAACAGTCACTTCAATATCTTTGAGAAAAGTGTAAATGCTAATAGCATGAGGTTTATACAGTGTATGGTCGGCACACACACAGTTTCCTCACCTTCCACGTACTCCATGACCATGCAGAGGTGCCTTCTGGTCTCGAAGGAGCAGAACATGGACACCACGAAGGGGTTTTCTGCGAAGGTGAGGATGTCTCGCTCCACGAAGGCCTGCTGGATCTGGTTCCTCAGGATCAGGTTCTGCTTGTTGATCTTCTTCATGGCAAAGCGCTGCCGGGTGTCCAGGTGACGCACCAGGTACACAGCGCTGAAACACACACAGAAGCGTGGATGATGTTTCATTTGTGGCCAAAAAACTATTTTCCATCATGCCTGACTGACAGATGTAGTGTCAGTATGTCTTAAAGCCAGAGCTGGGAAGTAGTGGAGTACAAATACTTCCTTAATGTACTTGAGTAGATTGTTCTGGTATCAGTACTTTACTCCACTACTTATTTTACTGACGACTTTTTACTTTCTACTTCTCACATGTTGAACACAAATACCTGTACTTTCTACTTCTCACATGTTGAACACAAATACCTGTACTTTCTACTTCTCACATGTTGAACACAAATACCTGTACTTTCTACTTCTTACATGTTGAACTCAAATACCTGTACTTTCTACTTCTCACATGTTGAACACAAATACCTGTACTTTCTACTTCTTACATGTTGAACTCAAATACCTGTACTTTCTACTTCTTACATGTTGAACACAAATACCTGTACTTTCTACTTCTCACATGTTGAACACAAATACCTGTACTTTCTACTTCTTACATGTTGAACACAAATACCTGTACTTTCTACTTCTTACATGTTGAACTCAAATACCTGTACTTTCTACTTCTTACATGTTGAACACAAATACCTGTACTTTCTACTTCTTACATGTTGAACTCAAATACCTGTACTTTCTACTTCTTACATGTTGAACTCAAATACCTGTACTTTCTACTTCTCACATGTTGAACCCAAATACCTGTACTTTCTACTTCTTACATGTTGAACTCAAATACCTGTACTTTCTACTTCTTACATGTTGAACACAAATACCTGTACTTTCTACTTCTTACATGTTGAACTCAAATACCTGTACTTTCTACTTCTTACATGTTGAACTCAAATACCTGTACTTTCTACTTCTCACATGTTGAACCCAAATACCTGTACTTTCTACTTCTCACATGTTGAACTCAAATACCTGTACTTTCTACTTCTTACATGTTGAACACAAATACCTGTACTTTCTACTTCTTACATGTTGAACTCAAATACCTGTACTTTCTACTTCTTACATGTTGAACTCAAATACCTGTACTTTCTACTTCTTACATGTTGAACTCAAATACCTGTACTTTCTACTTCTCACATGTTGAACACAAATACCTGAACTTTCTACTTCTTACATGTTGAACTCAAATACCTGTACTTTCTACTTCTTACATGTTGAACTCAAATACCTGTACTTTCTACTTCTCACATGTTGAACCCAAATACCTGTACTTTCTACTTCTTACATGTTGAACCCAAATACCTGTACTTTCTACTTCTTACATGTTGAACTCAAATACCTGTACTTTCTACTTCTCACATGTTGAACCCAAATACCTGTACTTTCTACTTCTTACATGTTGAACCCAAATACCTGTACTTTCTACTTCTTACATGTTGAACTCAAATACCTGTACTTTCTACTTCTCACATGTTGAACTCAAATACCTGTACTTTCTACTTTTTACATGTTGAACTCAAATACCTGTACTTTCTACTTCTTACATGTTGAACCCAAATACCTGTACTTTCTACTTCTTACATGTTGAACACAAATACCTGTACTTTCTACTTCTTACATGTTGAACACAAATACCTGTACTTTCTACTTCTTACATGTTGAACTCAAATACCTGTACTTTCTACTTCTCACATGTTGAACTCAAATACCTGTACTTTCTACTTCTTACATGTTGAACTCAAATACCTGTACTTTCTACTTCTCACATGTTGAACTCAAATACCTGTACTTTCTACTTCTTACATGTTGAACTCAAATACCTGTACTTTCTACTTCTTACATGTTGAACTCAAATACCTGTACTTTCTACTTCTTACATGTTGAACACAAATACCTGTACTTTCTACTTCTTACATGTTGAACTCAAATACCTGTACTTTCTACTTCTTACATGTTGAACTCAAATACCTGTACTTTCTACTTCTTACATGTTGAACACAAATACCTGTACTTTCTACTTCTTACATGTTGAACTCCAAATACCTGTACTTTCTACTTCTCACATGTTGAACTCAAATACCTGTACTTTCTACTTCTTACATGTTGAACTCAAATACCTGTACTTTCTACTTCTTACATGTTGAACTCAAATACCTGTACTTTCTACTTCTTACATGTTGAACACAAATACTTGTACTTTCTACTTCTTACATGTTGAACTCAAATACCTGTACTTTCTACTTCTTACATGTTGAACTCAAATACCTGTACTTTCTACTTCTTACATGTTGAACTCAAATACCTGTACTTTCTACTTCTCACATGTTGAACTCAAATACCTGTACTTTCTACTTCTTACATGTTGAACTCAAATACCTGTACTTTCTACTTCTCACATGTTGAACTCAAATACCTGTACTTTCTACTTCTTACATGTTGAACTCAAATACCTGTACTTTCTACTTCTCACATGTTGAACTGAAATACCTGTACTTTCTACTTCTTACATGTTGAACTCAAATACCTGTACTTTCTACTTCTTACATGTTGAACCCAAATACCTGTACTTTCTACTTCTCACATGTTGAACTCAAATACCTGTACTTTCTACTTCTCACATGTTGAACTCAAATACTTGTACTTTCTACTTCTCACATGTTGAACACAAATACCTGTACTTTCTACTTCTCACATGTTGAACTCAAATACCTGTACTTTCTACTTCTTACATGTTGAACTCAAATACCTGTACTTTCTACTTCTTACATGTTGAACTCAAATACCTGTACTTTCTACTTCTTACATGTTGAACTCAAATACCTGTACTTTCTACTTCTAACATGTTGAACCCAAATACCTGTACTTTCTACTTCTAACATGTTGAACCCCAAATACCTGTACTTTCTACTTCTCACATGTTGAACTCAAATACCTGTACTTTCTACTTCTTACATGTTGAACTCAAATACCTGTACTTTCTACTTCTAACATGTTGAACCCAAATACCTGTACTTTCTACTTCTCACATGTTGAACTCAAATACCTGTACTTTCTACTTCTTACATGTGAACTCAAATACCTGTACTTTCTACTTCTTACATGTTGAACTCAAATACCTGTACTTTCTACTTCTTACATGTTGAACTCAAATACCTGTACTTTCTACTTCTTACATGTTGAACTCAAATACCTGTACTTTCTACTTCTAACATGTTGAACCCAAATACCTGTACTTTCTACTTCTCACATGTTGAACTCAAATACCTGTACTTTCTACTTCTTACATGTTGAACTCAAATACCTGTACTTTCTACTTCTTACATGTTGAACTCAAATACTTGTACTTTCTACTTCTTACATGTTGAACTCAAATACCTGTACTTTCTACTTCTCTCATTTTCCAAACAGCTGGTTCCTTTAGTCTGAATGTGTGTTTGATGCGTGATCATTATTCTTTAGAGTCATTGCGTGCCTATTGATTTGAACACGATCCGTGTATCCATCATTTCCTGGTCTTCTCTAAAGAAGAGGGACCAATGGAAACGTTGTCATGTTGCCGTTGTTCAGCATGGAAACATTCATTAGCTAACAATGACATTATTGTTCTATTAATATAAAGGGAGGTCAGGTACTCTTTAAAGCAGCTGCTAGTTATGGGTACTTTTTACTGAAGTACATTTCAAAGCCTCTACTTTCACTTGAGTAAAGAAGTTTAGTCAGTACTTCTATGTATTTTTTCTTTTAATGTTTCTTTTATTAGCTTTTCTTTTTAATGACTGATTTTAAATGCCATTTTCTTAATGTCTTTCATTTTTTGTAAAGCACTTTGAATTGCCTTGTGTTGAAAAGTGCTATATAAATAAACTTGCCTTGCCTTGCCTTACTTTTGAACACGAGTATCTGTACTTCTACTTCAGTAAAGGATGTGTGTACTTTTGCCGTCTCTGGTCAAAGCTGAACTCACCCGTACGCTCCGTTACTGATCAGTTTGATGGTCTGAAAGTCGGCCTCCTCTGGTGCTTTCATCGCTCTCATCTTACTCTGCAGATCACATACAAATAAACTTTATTTATATACCACCTTTCAAACAGAGTTACAAAGAAAGTAATCAAACATACATAAAATCTATTTTAAAACAGCGGGTGTGATTTACAGAGTCCTCTGGCCAAGATCACAGCGTCAGGATTAAATATTACATAAATCCTTAAGATTGTCTCTTAACAAGTCTCAGCAAAATCACTATTTTTTGGCCACTGTTACTTCGATGATGCACATTTATATAATCTGTACGTAAGGCGTCCTCAGTGTTGGATAAAGTAAGATGGCATATGAAGGCGCCTGGCGAAGGAGGTCATATTATGAGAGGTAACTCAGATAGATAAAAGGTGTATATTGACATGAGTTTTTTTCTGGCGAATACGTTATTTCTTGAATTTTCTCCATTTGGTGATTCATATACATTTTTCAAGGTTTTTCTATGTCACATTTCTGTCTTTAATCTTTTCTGGCCAATTTGTGAGGCTTTTTCTTGTAAATTCAAATGTATTTTGTGAGTTTTTCTCATAATATTAATTATAATGTTTTTTGTTTCAACTACAATGGCCCTTATCACCCTCTAACTATACCCCCCTCCCTCTTATATAGTCCTATATGCCTATTTATCTTAATTTGGGAGTTGGAAGCGTGCCTAATGCTTGAGGGATGGCCCAGAGTAAAGAGGCTGCTCTTCAGTTTTTTTCGTACTTCAGCATAAATTAACTAAATTAGCTGTAAGCCAAGTCATTAGCAGATGAAGCAGACATTTCAAAGACCTTGGCAAGCCAGACGTTGTGACAGTCGCAGATTGATCTCAGTGTTTCTTATAAACTGTAGGGGCAGGGGAAAAGGTTAAGGCATGTGGTTTAGATTCAAATGAAAGGAAAATCTATGATGCATGTGTATTATCCTCGCAACTACAGTCGTTAAATGTCCACTTTTATGTAAGGTTTGAGGGTGTGGTTCTGCAAGCCTCGTTTGCATATTCACCTGTCGCGGCGCACCCAGAGGCTTTTTAGTGGGCGCGTCAACAGGATGCCAGGTTGGTTCTCACGGGAGGAGGAAGCCTGTGTGTGGTGAATGCGGGTATTCAGCGGGATAGTTACGTTTTCTCAGCATGTATGTTAAAATGCAATGGGGAAGTAACTGAAAGTAACCGTATGTGGATATTGCATCGACCGACCTGGAAGCACGTCTCCTTGGAGAGGACGCGCACAGATAGAGAGAGATTCTCTCCGACACAGGGTGAGATCGCTCCTTTGTGCCACGCTGGACCTCGTGTTTCCTTTTAAGTGGAATATAGCCTGAAAAGGCCTACAAACATTTCTGTTTTTGCCGCCGACGGGCGCAGGAGCAACAGCTTTTTTTTGTCAATGAACAATAGCCTGGATTAGGCAGTAAAGCCGCAGAGCGGACTGTTTAATTTTGTTTGTGTTGTTTGGCTGGAAAACTGTCAATATAATGGATCCATGCATGAAATCTGTCTCTGTTTATTTTGTTTAAGGAGCAGATTATCCGTTTATTATTTCTGTTTACCTTTATAATATAATTTCATTCAAGAACCCCTTGTGCGTTTAATTAACACAACTATTTTAGATAGTTGATCGTTACAACGTTATACTGTTGCTCAGGAAAAATATAAATAAGGATGTATAAATGTGGAGAAGGCCTTGAAGAAATTATCACATGGAGGATTCATCTCCAAACTCACATCCGTCGAGTCGTCTGTTTCTGGAGTCAGCGGTCCTTCGCTGTCGTAACTGTCCAGGTTTATCTCTGATAAGAAACAAACATATGAGTTCAAATCAGTCGCTTTATTTCCGGAAAGTTAAAAGATGGATGGATGGATGGATGGATGGATGGATGGATGGATGGATGGATGGATAGATAGATAGATAGATGGATAGATAGATGGATAGATGGATAGATAGATAGATGAATAGATAGATGGATAGATGGATAGATGGATAGATAGATAGATGAATAGATAGATGGATAGATGGATAGATAGATAGATAGATAGATGGATAGATAGATAGATGGATGGATGGATGGATGGATGGATGGATGGATGGATGGATGGATGGATGGATAGATAGATAGATAGATGGATAGATAGATGGATAGATGGATAGATAGATAGATGAATAGATAGATGGATAGATGGATAGATAGATAGATAGATAGATGGATAGATAGATAGATGGATGGATGGATGGATGGATGGATGGATGGATGGATGGATAGATGGATAGATGGATGGATAGATAGATAGATAGATAGATAGATAGATAGATAGATAGATAGATATATAGATAGATAGATAGATAGATAGATAGATAGAAATGTCCCCTCTGTGGGACTAATGAAGGTATTCTGATTCTGAAAGCTCCTGTCTCCCTGTTGGGAAAATCCTGAATGTTCTCCTCCAACATGAGAGTAACGTGATAACAAAGGTATCCCAACTGTAGCTGTGAACATGACAGGATGTGTGATTACCTAGAAGAGCATCAGGACTGTTTGAGGCATATGATAGCTATGTGATTAACATGATGATTCAGCCTCTATGGAGATAGACATCAAGCATGCTCATTTCTGACGTGGAGCTAATCTGAAGTAAACATTGAATACTGCTTTCTATTCCTCCATCTTGTGACTGTGTAACTCCCTCTCTTGGATATCAGCATGTGAAGGACACTGTTCAGGAACTAGTTGATGCTCTGTATGTGATGACTCCTTCCATTCTGGAGAGGATCACAGAAACATGGATCCTGAGACTGAAGCTCCTTGAGATTTTGAGAAAAAGTCATAATTTTGATATTTTGAGAAAAAGTCATGATGTTGATATTTTGAGAAAAGTACATCATTTTGAGAAAAAGTCATTTTAAGAAAAAGTCATAATTTTGATATTTTGAGAAAAAGTCATAATTTTGATATTTTGAGAAAAAGTCATAATTTTGATATTTTGAGAAAAAGTCTTTGGATATTTTGAGAAAAAGTCATGATGTTGATATTTTGAGAAAAATACATCATTTTTGAGAAAAAGTCATTTTAAGAAAAAGTCATAATTTTGATATTTTGAGAAAAAAGTCATAATTTTGAGAAAAAGTCATAATTTTGAGATTTTGAGAAAAAAGTCCTAATTTTGAGAAAAAGTCATAATTTTGAGATTTTGAGAAAAAAGTCCTAATTTTGAGAGAGTCATAATTTTGAGATTTTGAGAAAAAGTTATAATTTTGAGTAAAAACTCAGTTGTGTACATGACAGGATGTATGATTACCTACAGTACAACAACCGGTATTTCTCCATCTTGTGACTACTTCCATTCTGGAGAGGATCAGAAATACATGGATCCTGTTTTGAAGCTCAAGCCGGGGACCAGTGAGATTTTTCTAACAGTCACCTTCGATAGGGTCTTTGGTCATCCCCAGCTGGCTGATGATGTATCGGGGGATGTCTGTCTTCATCAGATGACCCTCTTTAGCGTGATCCTCCGCCGCCTCCAGCAGGTGGTAGAACTCCTCCGGGTTAAACTCCTGGAAAACAAGAGCAGGGAAACTTCAACATAATGTCGTGAGGGAAAGAAGTTACTCAAGCTGGTGCATTAATACTGAACTAATGACATTAAATATGACTGTGGGAGGATTACATTGTTCTATGTTTGACTGATTGCTTCCAGGTAAGGTGGTTAATCTTTGAAGAGAGGGATGACGCATTTTTGCAGGCTGTTTTTAATAAATAAATAAAAATGATATTGATTGCAGACGGAAATTAGCTATTAGCTCAAATATGGCATATATCATATCTCTTCTCTATTTGTATGCATGGTCTAATAAAATAAATAAATAATAATATTACCAAGAATGAAGGGTTACAGTATGTGTTTTTAGACACTGTAACTATAATTTATTTCAATTTCTCCAAAGGTATGGTCCTTGTTATATACCGCTAACATATATAAAACAATTTAAGCGAAAGATTAATTATAATAGACAAATCAATTCGTCATTCGTTTCAGCTGCCGCTTATAATCAAAAACTGTGGCATGATTCATCGAGTGGGATGTGATGACACCACACACCCCCACACACACACACCCCCACACACACCACACCCCCCCACACAACACACACACACACACACACACACCACACACACACACACACACACACACACACACACACACACACACACACACACACACACACACACACACACACACACACACACACACACACACACACACACACACACACACACACACACACACACACACACACACACACACCATGTATACATTACTTCAGGGGACATTACATTGACTTACATGCATTTCCTGGAGACTTATCCTAACCTTAACCATAACATGCCTAACCCTAACATGAATGATTCCCCTCATGGGGACCTCCATTTTGTCCCCATAAGGGAAGCCAGTCCCCACACGTGACTGTGTAAACAGATGTAGGTCCCCACATGGATAGTAATGCTAGGACACACACACACACACACTTTAATTGACACCATGTTCACGGTCTGTCAGACCTGGCATTAGTCGTACCGTGGCATTAGCACATTTTAATCTAAATGCAAATGAATTCCACGCCCAGACAGACTGGACCGGCTTTTCAATACTTCAGCTTTGTTTTATTTTCTGCCAATGCTGTGTGGTCCATCAGAGAGCCTAAATGCTCTTAATGGGCAAATGAGTATCTGTGCCCGTGTTTATCTAAAGACAATCAGCCGGTCC
Source organism: Gymnodraco acuticeps (assembly GCF_902827175.1). Classification (NCBI taxonomy): domain Eukaryota; kingdom Metazoa; phylum Chordata; class Actinopteri; order Perciformes; family Bathydraconidae; genus Gymnodraco; species Gymnodraco acuticeps. Next base: position 283,588 of record NW_022989975.1, read on the forward strand.
TCAGGAGGGACGTGAACTGTGAAATGTTCTGGAAGAAAAAAAGTGGGGCTGGATGAGGATTGTCAACATAGTAATAGGATAGTGTGAGAGGGGGCCATTTGTCTTGTTGTGATTCATCATGTTATATTATTTTGGACACTTGGTGGCGATAATTAGATGCATAATTTGGGGCATAATTGACATGAAAGGGAAGGCACAAGAAGCCACACAGTTCTCACTTAATGTAATGGCTTTTTTTTGTGGGCCAACCCGGAAGTTAATATCACCTTGGTTCCTTAAAAAAAAGCAAATGAGATTTCTCAATGTGATTTTGGATTATTGCAGAAAATAATCTCTTTGTCAAACAAACGTTTATGATACTTACACGTTTTGTTCAGCAGGATAATCTCCACATATTAACACCACTTTGTGATTTCTGAAGTTAAAAGCTAATGTTGGGCTATAAAGGAACTACAGCACGGTCACATGACTTCACGTCACCACCGCTAAGCTAAAGGAGGCTAATGTTAGGCTATAAAGGAACTACAGCACGGTCACATGACTTCACGTCACCACCGCTAAGCTAAAAGAGGCTAATGTTGGGCTATAAAAGACTACAGCACGGTCACATGACTTCACATCACCAGCGTTAAGCTAAAGGAGGCTAATGTTAGGCTATAAAGGAACTACAGCACAGTCACATGACTTCACGTCACCACCGCTAAGCTAAAGGAGGCTAATGTTGGGCTATAAAAGACTACAGCACGGTCACATGACTTCACATCACCAGCGTTAAGCTAAAGGAGGCTAATGTTAGGCTATAAAGGAACTACAGCACGGTCACATGACTTCACGTCACCAGCGCTAAGCTAAAGGAGGCTAATGTTGGGCTATAAAGGAACTACAGCACAGTCACATGACTTCACATCACCAGCGTTAAGCTAAAGGAGGCTAATGTTAGGCTATAAAGGAACTACAGCACGGTCACATGACTTCACGTCACCACCGCTAAGCTAAAGGTGGCTAATGTTGGGCTATAAAGGAACTACAGCAAGGTCACATGACTTCACGTCACCACCGCTAAGCTAAAGGAGGCTAATGTTGGGCTATAAAAGACTACAGCACGGTCACATGACTTCACGTCACCACCGCTAAGCTAAAGGTGGCTAATGTTGGGCTATAAAAGACTACAGCACGGTCACATGACTTCACATCACCAGCGCTAAGCTAAAGGAGGCTAATGTTGGGCTATAAAGGAACTACAGCACGGTCACATGACTTCACATCACCAGCGTTAAGCTAAAGGAGGCTAATGTTAGGCTATAAAGGAACTACAGCACGGTCACATGACTTCACGTCACCACCGCTAAGCTAAAGGAGGCTAATGTTAGGCTATAACGGGAACTACAGCACGGTCACATGACTTCACGTCACCACCGCTAAGCTAAAGGTGGCTAATGTTGGGCTATAAAGGAACTACAGCAAGGTCACATGACTTCACGTCTCCACCGCTAAGCTAAAGGAGGCTAATGTTGGGCTATAAAGGAACTACAGCACGGTCACATGACTTCACATCACCAGCGTTAAGCTAAAGGAGGCTAATGTTAGGCTATAAAGGAACTACAGCACGGTCACATGACTTCACGTCACCAGCGTTAAGCTAAAGGAGGCTAATGTTAGGCTATAAAAGACTACAGCACGGTCACATGACTTCACGTCACCAGCGCTAAGCTAAAGGAGGCTAATGTTGGGCTATAAAGGAACTACAGCACGGTCACATGACTTCACATCACCAGCGTTAAGCTAAAGGAGGCTAATGTTAGGCTATAAAGGAACTACAGCACGGTCACATGACTTCACGTCACCACCGCTAAGCTAAAGGAGGCTAATGTTAGGCTATAACGGGAACTACAGCACGGTCACATGACTTCACGTCACCACCGCTAAGCTAAAGGTGGCTAATGTTGGGCTATAAAGGAACTACAGCAAGGTCACATGACTTCACGTCACCACCGCTAAGCTAAAGGAGGCTAATGTTGGGCTATAAAAGACTACAGCACGGTCACATGACTTCACGTCACCAGCGCTAAGCTAAAGGAGGCTAATGTTGGGCTATAAAGGAACTACAGCACGGTCACATGACTTCACGTCACCACCGCTAAGCTAAAGGTGGCTAATGTTGGGCTATAAAGGAACTACAGCACGGTCACATGACTTCACGTCACCACCGCTAAGCTAAAGGAGGCTAATGTTGGGCTATAAAAGACTATAGCACGGTCACATGACTTCACGTCATGTGACCGTGATGACGCTTAGTCGTCTCATTTAGACACTTGTCAGCAACTGCTGTTTTAAAATGTACCAGTGGGGTATTTACTGATGTATTTTATGTCGTAGAACAAAACGTTAAAATAACTTGTGTTAACCACAGACCTTATTTCAGGATAACAACAAAAACACGTTAAAAAAAACCTTGACTTCAACACAAGGGATCAAGAAGCTGTAAAATGCTGACTCATTTCTGGGTTTAAGGACTTATTCCTGCACCACTATATGTCCTCTTTTACAGTTGCTACCTTTACACAGGTAAGTGACCCACAGACAGACCAAACGGCACATCAAGAACAAGGTCCCTATGATGTACCTGTGTATTAAAGGCCAGAAGGAAAAGAGGACATTGGGAGACATAACATAACCATTAAAGACAAGTAATGTTATCTTTACCAGACACTCCAGGAGCCTGGCAGGTCGGGAGATGATGATGAGAAGCTTCTTCGCCAGCTCTGTGACGAAGGCTACCTCTGTGCTCTCTGAACGCTCGAAGGCCTGACAGAGAAAGACATATAGACGCAGATAAACATCAACAATTACGGTGTCAGACACTGTAAAATCCCTTAATTAATATACAGGTGACGCATTGCAGGGAGTTAAAAGAGAGATTAAAAGCTGTGAAAAATGAGAAAATGGATCATGAAAAACCCAGCTGATGCCATCGAAATAAACCCCGGCTTCACAGCGATCTAATCACGCCGTCAAAATGAGTTCAGAGATGAAATTGACTGATACTCGTTATCTGCTCGGAGCATGATTATAGCCTCCATTTAACGCAGCCATTTCAATCTCGTCTCTCATCAAAGGCAGCACGAGTTTGAATTAAATTAGAAGACTTGAGCTCAATCTGTCCATCAGTTACCTGAGCAGAGGATAGGATTCATTTACCCATCATCATTTGAAGCTTCATAATGCTACTGTGAATATGATACCTGGGTTTTTGTATTGTGTTTTTCATTTTGACTACTATAACGTTCTCTGAATTCAAAGTCGGTGAAAAAGTGTAATTTTAATATTAATTCATAGATTTCCCAGCCACAAAAAGCTGTAAACACTAACATATTATCACCACATGAAGCTGATAGAAACCTGGTTGCATAGCAGTTTCCTTTTAAATATCCAGTAAACTAAAAGCCACATGTTTTCGTCCATCTGATGATAATAATACATTTTATTTTTAGGCGCCTTTATGACACCCAAGGACACCGTACAATTTGTTAAAAGGAAATCATGGAGGAGACAATCAAGTGGACACAAATGAAACATATAATGGGGAGCACTACAGCGAGTAGGCAGATTTGAACAGGTGGGTTTTTAATTGGGATTTGAATATGGTGATTGTGTCTGACTGTCGGATGTGCGGGGGGAGGGAGTTCCAGAGTCTGGGAGCAGTGCAGCTAAAAGCCCGAGCACCCATGGTGACGAGGCGTGGGGTGGGGGCGGTTAGCAGACCAGCGAAGGAGCAGAGGGAGCGAGAGGGGGTGTACTCCTGAAGAAGGTCAGCCAGATAGGGGAGGTTATGTAGGGCTTTGTAAGTGAGCAGTAGGTTTTTGAAGTTGATACAGGATTGAACAGGGAGCCAGTGGAGTTGGATGAGGATGGATGAATGTACGTCCCTTTTTTTTACTGAACTTTAAGCTCTATTTTTGGTCCCCACCATCTGCTAGAGGGAAATATCTGGCATTTTAGCGGCTAAATGCTACGCTACATTCCCTAGCTAGTTGCTAACTGGTTATGTTCCCGTGGCACACAGTTTGTTTTCGGAGATATTTTGACCAACACAGCTTCTGCTAAAAATACAGTTGTTGAGTTTTGGTCGATAATCAATAACAATGAGTTATAAGATGCTTAGAAGCTTCGTAGAGCTGAGGGGAACTGCACAGAAATGTTTTGGTTTAGTTTGCTAATGGCTGATATCAAGCCCCCAGGAAGTGCGCCGGACTCTGAGGAAAATATTCGTTGTGTCCAAACGGCGGTACTACAATTTCCGTATCAGTCCATGGCGTCACCCGGCCCAGAAAGATTTTTTCCCATTGACTAACATTGGGAAAGAGACGTCTGTAAATCAGCGGATATATTTTTTTTAACTAAATAAACTACCCAGTATGAACTATTGTATAGCCCTTATTATAATCATTCGGTCCTTAAAGTTGTAAAATGCACTAAAAGCCGAATCTAGATTTATTTTCTCTCTCCATTCATTCTAGTGAGTGGGAGCTCGGGGGGCGGGGCTTAAGGGGCGCATGCTCTGTGAGCGCACATACGGGTTCTTCTGCTCTGTCAGCCAGGCATTATGGGTAATCTGTGACGTTTCGCTCTCTCAAAAGTTGGGCCATTTTGTCCTCATGCGCCAATGAGCAGCTCTCATAGGAAAGAACGAGACCCCGCCTCCCACGCTGTATCCAGTTCTTATTATACATCCATGGCTGATATCCATGAACTCCAAATCATGCGCCGAAACCACACATTTATTTTACTGTTGTTACGATTACTTTTGTAAACGTTGCGAGATACTTCATCTGGTCTGCCCGCTCATATCAGTAGAAGCAACCACACACTTTTTAGACAATTTGAAACACTTTTCCTTTTGTTAAAATAAACATATGAACTATTTAAAATGAAGATATACCCAGTTGTGTGCATTTCGTTTCTCTGTAAACTGTAAAAACTTAAAAGCCTCGGACACTTCCCGATTTCTATACTCATTACTTATTATTATACCAACTAGGAACAGCAACATCTTTATTGCTCTTACATGAGTTTGTTGGCTTTATATATTTTCTAAACTTACATCCTGTAGAAGCTTGTCCAGGTTCTCCTGCAGCTCGAAGAAGTAGACGGAGGTGATGAGGCCGTCGCGGGATTTGGCCAGGCAGTCTCTGGACAGCTCGGCTATCTGATGGTGGATGAAGCTGAGGACCCCGTCGGCCAGAGGAAGAACGTTTTCAGGAGAGAACTCCTGGATGAAGTCGCCCAGCTTCCCCTCCATCTGCGCTGTGGCCTGGAGGAGGAAGACGAAGAAGACATTAAGTCAGGGCAAAAGAAAAGACACGGGAAGAGTTGGGAGTGGAAGAAGAAGTGACAGAGATAATGATGCTCTGTTGCTTTACACTGAATTATATGCAATGTTATTTTTTCCCTGTCATTTTCATTATTTTGCCTTGGTCGTCTTTTCTTTATTATTGTATTGTTTTTTTACTTATTTAAAGAATAACATCTATTTTGTTATTTTTCATATTATTATTTTATAGTTTTTTTGCTTTTATTTATTTATTATTTTTTATTATTTGTATTTTAAGAAATTATATTGTTAGGAATAAGATAGAATCCAACTTCTTGATTTCTTCTGGTGTCTTTCAAAATTGTAGGAGGATATATACCATGTCTTACCATGTTTAAACTAATCTTTAGACCAGGGGTTGGCAACCCCTGGCACGCGTGCCACTATTGCCACGCGGCACCGTAACCAGTGGCACACTAGGAAGTGTGCAACAAATTGTATTTTCGGATCCTGAACGAGACCGCCGCCAGAGCACGTCTCCCCGTTACCTGCAGAAGGAAGCCATGCACACAACGCAGCCCCGCTCTCTTTAACTCCAGTCGACTTTCTGCCGCTTTCCTCCCTGGTGAAACGATCAGGGGTGAAGTGCTGCCGGAGCGCGCCGGTGTTGTGTCAAATTATGCACCCCCGTCGTGAAATGCACCCCTTGACACGGGAACGCGCATTTGAATGTATAGTCCGCTATTCTATGTTGTCTTTTTGATGGTTGGGTTGTCGAATCCTGGATTTTGCATTCATTCGTCCCTTATTTTTCAGTTAATCTTTTATTTAATATATGTTTTTATTTAATTGTGACGTCCTGTCTGTATACTTGTGCTTGTGCTTTACAATGTATTGTTTATTTTTGCATCAAGTGCTTGAGGGTGGGATTAATATATATATTTTTATTTTGGGGGGTGCTTTTTATGAACAGCCTGGTTGCCACGATATGCACCCCTTGGTATCTCTGACAATACACGTGTCACATACATGAAACTTTCTCCATGTATTGGTACTAGTCCTGCAACTATACCCTCCAAAGTGCTTGAGGGTGGGATTAATAGAAGCATCTTTTTTTGGGGGGGCGCTTTGTACGGCAGGCCAGGGGGTGCATTTCACGACGGGGGTGCATCATTTGACACAACACCGGCACTTCACAAATTGCATTACCCATAAGGAGCTGTACAAATGCCCCAATTTTTGCGTGGCTGTGTCTTTAGTTGAAAGCCCAGTGGATATCTGCTCATCTCTCATCGAAAGTAATATGCTACACCGGGGCGAACTGGCCACCTGTGTGTTCTGGAGAATCACAGAACGGACGAACGTCATTATTATTATACCGTTTAAACCAATTATTTAAATTTGTTTAAACCGCATCATGTAAGTTGCGCTGACAGGTGAAAGAGATCCACACACTGCTTCCCCGCAGCGAGGCTCCCCCCCCCCCCCCCGTTGTCGGCACACTGATCCCATTTTTATTTATTTTTTAAATGGCACTTCATATCAAAAAGGTTTCCGACCCCTTTAGACTAATAAAACCAATGTTTTAGGACCATTTGGTAGCAGAGGTTAGAGTAGTTTTAGGATATTTGGTTAGTGTTTTTAGCTCGTAATGTTTCAGTATAATACATGAACTCTCCCTAAATCTAGATGTGTTAGTAAGATACCTTTTAAAATACTTTCTGTTTTGGCCCCTATTGTTATAGCCTATACACATCTCCATTTGTCCTATGAGTATACTTGTATTTCTTTACTGTTTGTGGATAACATTTCTTGACTTGTGTGAGGACAAGCCAAAAGAGCTTTTACCTCAAATGAACTCAAAACAAAAAAGGCCAATTTTCCTAATGCTTGATCTTTATCTCTGTGGAAGCTGTCAGCCCATTTCCTTTTCATAGCAACCTCAGAGTGAAAGGGATCAACATGAGGATAACAGAAAGTACTTTGTACTTTTATCCATGTATTATTTCTTTTAATGTTTATTTTATTAGCTTTTCTTTTTAATGACTGATTTTAAATGCCATTTTCTTTTTTGTAAAGCACTTTGAATGGCCTTGTGTTGTAAAGTGCTATATAAATAAACCTGCCTTGCCTTTCACTGTTCATAGCTCTGGCACTATTTCTAAGTGCAGTGATTAAACTAAAAACTTCTCTCTGATCATATCACGACTTGGCAGCGGCACATAATCGTGTTTGCTTTGGTCTAACAGCTGCTATGGCTTCCTTTTTCTGGGGGGTTTAACTGTGTGTACTGTGCATTTGTCATCTCTGAAAATGCTCAATCATACTTTAAATCCCTTTTTTATTTCCCTAAAATGTAAGCTCTGTCTAAATAGGATTAGGCTGTTTTTTGGCTGAAAGATTGGTTAATGCTCTGTAGGCTTAGGGATTACGTTGTGTGTGTTTTTATGGAATATGATTTTGATCACAATGCAGCTTAGTGTGTGTGTGTGTTTTACCTTTGGAAAGCGCTCTTTATACACATGGTTCATCATGACTATCTCGTTGTCATAGAAGGAGGAGGAACGTCCTGGGCTGTAGGGTAAATAATAATAATAATTAATAATTCCTTACATTTATTATAGCGCTTTTCCAGATGCTCAAAGCGCTTTACAAATACACATTACACATATCATAATGGTCATGTACTGTGGACAATACCCACAGGAGCAAGTTCAGGTGAAGTGTCTTGCCCAAGGACACACCGGCTTTACAGACGCAGCGGCGGCGGGTTTCACCCCTTGATCTGATGATCATTGCACAGCGCACTGCGCCACACCGTCCATCTTCACGCCTCGAAGTCATCGAGGCGCTTTTACAGGTACACATTGATATCATACATGTACTGTGGACAATACCCACAGGAGCAAATCCGGGTGAAGTGTCTTGCCCAAGGACACAACGGCCTGACGCAGTGGCGGCAGGAGCGGGTTTCGAACTGGAGTTCCCCAGCACCCCCCTTGATCTGATGATCAGATGCACAGACCACTGCGCCACCCGTCCGTAAAAGCAGAAAAACATGGAATACTGTCAAAACAATTTGCTAAAAAAAAAAGAAATATATATATAGCTATACCTGTGAATTGCAGGTCTGAACTATGCTCTAAAGTCATGAATAGTAGGCATCAGTGCACTTTTTCAGTTGTATTAACTGTTTTTCATGAGCTACTTAGCTAGTTAGCTATGTTAGCAAAGTTAAAGTATCTCTTGCTTTGTAACTGACACCGTTTGTTGATATATCACGATTCCTCCTCACAATTGTCACTTAACCTTGCATTAAGTGAGGTAAAGTAACAGTTTTATATAAATTATTTAAAGTGAGTCCATATCATTTTTGGTGAACTGATAATGCTAATGCTAAAGCAGTCTAGCGTGCGCAAGGCGGGAAAAGTAATAGGCAGCTCAATTGTGGTTATTGGGCAATATCTATAAAGTTCTCTGCCCACACACAGTTTAAATAATGAATAAAAAATTATTGTCTTTGAAAGAAATGTGTAATGTGTAAACTAGTAGGCCCACATAGGCCTACTAGTTTTAATATTGAATCCTTCCATCCTAGCTAATTTGAGCTGATGTTAGTTTGCTAACGTAAGCTAACATTAGCCATCATATAGGAGGATGTGGATTTGTTTTAAGTCTCACTTTAGTAATGACTTTGCCTTGATATAGATATAAATGTTTCAGTATGTTATCTAAAAGAAATTCCCAGATCAACCATTCTAGAAGTGCTTTTGAAAGTCATTTTTAAAAAGTGCTTTTAGGTAGCTAAAGCTGCTGTTAAATCTCATAGGTGTTGTTTCTGCTGACCTGAGACTGCGAGAGCGCGGGCGCATGTGTGGAGAACATCTTCCTCCGTCATCGTCCGTGATGCTCTCGGTGCTGCCAAAGTGTTTGGATAAGAAGTGCAGCTCATCCATGGTGGGCTGGAAGGGAAGCTGGTGCAGCCTCTCCTGAGAGGAGCTGGACGACTGGAGGAGGAAGAGGAAGAGGAGGGGAGGCAAGAGAAAAGAAAAGGGTGGAGGAGGAAGAGGAAGCAGGTGATGGAGAGGATAAGGAGTGAGAGGAAGAGGAGGGAAAGCAGAGGGAGACATGTGCTTTTAAACAAGTAACACAAAGTACCGTTAGCATTCATTTAGTCATGTTTTTGTCCACCAGATGCTCTGTTTCTGGTCTCCACCTGTAGAAATATCTGTATCTTTAGAAACTAAATGGAGTAAAGAGTGAAGTTGTGGTTGTAAAAACAATGAGTTTATTCTGAAACCTGTTGTAGAGTTTGGATTTGGATTATTGGTCTGTTGCCAGGATTACGGAAAACAATTGCCTTCTGCAGAACAGCGTTAAAACAACACGTATGCAACAGCACAACCTAAAAAAATATAAATCAGTAATTTAACAAGCACACAAATCAGCAAAATTCTATATAAACATATGTATGTGTTTATTTGTCAGATGTATAAACTGTCTAGTATTGAAATCGTAGAATAAATCATACAAAATAATAATTCAAAAAATAAAAGAATGTTATGAATGAAGCATTTTGGTTTGTTTATAAATAGTTTTTATTTCTATCTAAGAATATATCCTAAAGTTGAGAACAATTCTATGTTTTAAGAATTACAGAGAAGGTTATTTTATTTTGAATAATACATACACTCACCCTAAACTAACACATTGTGCATATTTCAACAGTTTCATTAATTAACCAATGGTGTTATTACTTTCAGCTAACAATTTAAACTGTTTCATTAACCTGCTTTAAGTTAGCAATTCAAATGCTAACATTACTTTTAGCCAACATTAACAGTTTTAATTATTTGTAGACGTCGTTCTTTCCTTCTAATGTTGTTCAACCTCAATAATAGTACACATAATATTTCTGCGCTCCTGTGTCCTGCATCGCGAGCCCTGGATCTTGAATCGTGGCTGTGGTCCTGGATCATAGGTCCTGGATGGATATCCTCGTGGATTCATCTTCCTATTATACACACATGCATTTCCAAACATTTGGACGTTGCAAATGTATTATCTTTTCAATTTACACACGGCATCTATTGCACGTCTGTCCGTCCTGGGAGAGGGATCCCTCCTCTGTTGCTCTCCCTGAGGTTTCTCCTATTTTTCCCTTTAAACTGTGGGTTTTCTTCTGAAGTTTTTCCTTGTACGATGTGAGGGTCTAAGGACAGAGGGTCTAAGGACAGAGGGTCTAAGGACAGAGGGTCTAAGGACAGAGGGTGTCGTATTGTCATACTGATATTCTGTACAAACTGTAAAGTCCACTGAGACAAATGTAACATTTGTGATATTGGGCTATATAAATAAACATTGATTGATTGATTGATTTGACTGCACTTATTTCCATTTGTCAGGAAGTTAGAAATCTTCCCGGACCTGGCACCGACAGAAACAAACTGAGGTTTTAAATGTTAATGAAGGTGTCCAACGAGCCTCGGGTCAGACCCATCAATCTGCCTCAAAGACAAAGGTCGTCTCTCGTTTGCCTTCATTAGAGCGATGAGACCTTCCTCCACTTACTTTGCTAACCGGAGGATCGATCGCCGATCAATCCCAGGTGACAGACTAAAAGGATGGAACAAGACTCAATTTTTCTTTGTCTGCTTCATGTCCAAGATTTTCTACTTTTCTGGTAAATCCAATAATTGCGTTGAGGTTGCTTTACTTATCCATTTCTCAAACCACTGTCACGGTTAGTGTCTGATGTCTAACTGAGTGACTGACTTGCAGCTATCAGTGGGCTTTACGGTCACATTTGTTGGTGTAATTTGACGGATTATTTACACACTTTCAGGTAATTTCCAAGTCGACAGAAGTGATTAAGTTTGTGTGTGAAAAAAAGTACTCAGATGTTTTACTTAAAAGAAAGTCAACTAAGTCAACGGCGGTGGTGGCGACGTCGATAGGGACTTGGCTTGGCGACTGGAAGGTCACCAGTTCAAGTCCCGGAAAGACCAAGTGCTACCGAGGTGTCCCTGAGCAAGGCACCGTTCCCTACACTGCTCCCCGGGCGCCGCACATAATGGCAGCACACTGCTCCTAACACTAGGATGGGTCAAATCCAGAGAAACCATTTTGTTACATAGTACCTGTACTACGTAATGACAATAAGTTGAATCTTCAAAATAGCAATACTAAATTGTAAATACTCTGTTATAAGTAAAAGTACTGCATTCAAAATCCAAGTATACTTAACGTACCAAAATTGAAAGTACGTATTGTTCGTAAGCCCATTTTATAAGAAATACTTGTACTAAATGACTGGATTATGATCAATATGTTCGGCACAGCTGGTAAAGGTGGAGCTAATTTGATATATTTGATATACTGCTGATGTATATTTTTACCTACAATAATATATTACAGTATATCATTACTCCTATTCATATTTTGTAAATGCAGTGGATTAAAAAGTACGATATTAGATCTAAAATGCAGTAGAAGAGCAGACAGATCTGGAGGGAACGTTGAGCACATTAATAAATGTCACCGCACTAATGTCAATGAAATATCTTCTTGTATCTGGCTATATTAAGCCTGTGGTTAAATGACTGTGGCGCTCCATGTAATCCATCTCATGCCAGAGTCTCCTCTCCATGTTTCCAAAGCTCCTCTCATCCCAGCGGCCGGTACTTCCCTTTCATCCTCTGACCTTCCAGGCCTGATGTTACGCAACAAGACATCAGAAGACAGGAGGAAGAGACAGAGAAGTGACGACATGCTGGAGAAACATCACGTTTAGATGTGATGTGAGCGTTATAAGTATAGGATTGCAAGGGTGATATTGAGTTCTCTAAAACGACCAAATGTATGTAAATGGTTAAATACCAGTGAATTGTCCATGTTTAAGCTCAAGGTGACTTGTGTTTGTACCACTGCTACTGCACCTAGTTAGAAGCTAGCTTACTTTAAGCTAACCTTAGAAACGGTTTGTTACTTTTAGGTTAATTAAGTAACCAACTACTTCTATGATGTCCGATTTCTAATGTGTCTTTTTTTAACTAAAATGTTCTTCTGTTTTATTAGCATACTTCATACATGCCAACCTTTCCAAATCCAAAAGAGGTAGGTTTGCGCGCAGCAAATGTGCACGCCCAAATTAGGTAATCAGAAGAAATGGAACCCCAGTAATTACATGTATAAACCATGCATTTAACATATATTGCATAATTTTATGCATTTTTCAGAAAAAGTGGTAGTTTGGTAAACAGTGACATCAACGACTTGTCTGGTCTGTAAAATGCCCGAAAAGTAAAAGAATGGGAGATAAATATCCCAAAGTCTCCACATGATATTATATTTGTAATGTGTTTCTGGTCCTCTTTCAGTTGAGACAGTGTAGATGAAGGATGTGTCAGGATGTAGAACTCTTGTGTGAACATTGGATAAAGTCAGGTTCATATTCTTGTTTCATGTTGACATATTAGAGTCAAAGGTAGCGAAATATCTTTGTTGCGCCAAAATACTGCATTAAAAAAGTCATTTCCTGCATTTTTCTACTTATAAAGTGTGATATAAATAATGTACAGGCTTTCAGATTGCTGTAGTTAACTAAACAGAGACATTAACGACATGTTTGGTGTTGAAAATGTCAGAACAAGTGAAAGAATAGGAGATAAATATCCCCAAATCTCAAAATTGTATTATATTTTGTGTTTGTGGTCCTCTTTCAGTTGAGACACTGTAGGTGAAGGATGCTTCAGGAAAAGACCAAACACTGGATGTCTTTCAGTCGCCAACATGTGTTTTCGAGACACTGATATTAACGGGGAAACCCTGCAGGACTCAAATGCCTCCTTAAACTCATTTGGGAGTGATTACCCATCAGCCCCGGGGGTAACGCTGCCTTTCCTCTGCACGTTGTTTCTCTTTCAGAAACACAGAGGATTGTTTGTATGATGCGATCACAGACACGCTGCAAACGGTGTCCGCCAAAAGTCGAGTCCAGTGTCTATAGTGTCATTTTTATTTGTTATAGTTTGGGAAGATTGAAAATCGGTAGGGAAAGCCAGCTAAATCGGTACGTGGTAGAAACATGTCAAAAGCGGTTGGCAGGTATGATACTTTAAGCTAACAATTGTAAGGGTCTCTCTCGATACTTTTAGCTAACAATATCAACTGTTTGTTCGTTACCTTTAAGTTACATTTTATTACTTTTAGCCCACTATTAAAAACATAGTATTATTTTAGCTAACTATTTCAATGGTTTAATTATTTAGCTCGTTTAACTGCTATTTATAAAGCAAACTATTCCAACTGTTTCATTATGTTAGTAACTATGTATATGGCTTTGTAACTTTTAGCTAACTTTTTTCGCTAATGTTTTATTAGCCTACTTTAAGCTAACTTGTCCACGCCTTTGTCTCCTCCAGGCTGGACTACTGTAACGCACTTCTCATTGGGATTCCTAGCAAGAACATCCAGAAGCTGCAATACATCCAGAACAGTGCTGCTAGGATCCTGATGAGAGCACGGAAGTACGAACACATCACACCCATCCTCAAATCACTGCACTGGCTCCCGGTCTCACTCAGGATTGACTACAAAATCACCCTCTTCACTCATCAGTGCATATATGGAAATTCTCCCTCCTACATCAAGGAATTGCTCACCCCCACAAACCTCCACGAGGAACCTACGTTCTGAAAAGGCAAACCTCCTCTTCCCACCAAGGACAAAACTGAAAACCATGGGAGACCGAGCCTTCTGCTCCGAGACTGTGGAGTGCCGTCCCAAACCGGCTGAGGACACCACAGACTGTGGAGTGCCGTCCCAAACCAGCTGAGGACACCACAGACTGTGGAGTGCTGTCCCAAACCAGCTGAGGACACCACAGACTGTGGAGTGCCGTCCCAAACCAGCTGAGGACACCACAGACTGTGGAGTGCCCTCCCAAACCAGCTGAGGACACCACAGACTGTGGGAGTGCCGTCCCAAACCAGCTGAGGACACCACAGACTGGGGGAGTGCCGTCCCAAACCAGCTGAGGACACCACAGACTGTGGAGTGCCGTCCCAAACCAGCTGAGGACACCACAGACTGTGGAGTGCCGTCCCAACCAGCTGAGGACACCACAGACTGTGGAGTGCCGTCCCAACCAGCTGAGGACACAACAGACTGGGAGTGCCGTCCCAAACCAGCTGAGGACACCACAGACTGGGAGTGCCGTCCCAAACCAGCTGAGGACACCACAGACTGTGGAGTGCCGTCCCAACCAGCTGAGGACACCACAGACTGGTGGAGTGCCGTAACAACCAGCTGAGGACACCACAGACTGTGGAGTGCCGTCCCAAACCAGCTGAGGACACCACAGACTGGGGAGTGCCGTCCCAAACCAGCTGAGGACACCACAGACTGGGGAGTGCCGTCCCAAACCAGCTGAGGACACCACAGACTGTGGAGTGCCGTCCCAAACCAGCTGAGGACACCACAGACTGTGGAGTGCCGTCCCAAACCAGCTGAGGACACCACAGACTGTGGAGTGCCGTCCCAAACCAGCTGAGGACAACACAGACTGTGGAGTGCCGTCCCAAACCAGCTGAGGACACCACAGACTGTGGAGTGCCGTCCCAAACCAGCTGAGGACACCACAGACTGTGGAGTGCCGTCCCAAACCGGCTGAGGACACCACAGACTGTGGAGTGCCGTCCCAAACCGGCTGAGGACAACACAGACTGTGGAGTGCCGTCCCAAACCAGCTGAGGACACCACAGACTGGGGAGTGCCGTCCCAAACCGGCTGAGGACACCACAGACTGTGGAGTGCCGTCCCAAACCAGCTGAGGACACCACAGACTGTGGAGTGCCGTCCCAAACCAGCTGAGGACAACACAGACTGTGGAGTGCCGTCCCAAACCAGCTGAGGACACCACAGACTGGGGATGCTTTAAAAAAAGGCCTAAAAACACATATTTTTAGAATAGCCTTTAACTAGATTTTTAAAACCCCCACATTATGCCATGCCGGCATAAATGACACTGCTTTTATTCTGTTGTTTTAATTGTTTTTGTTGTTTTGTTTCACCCTTTTTATAGCACTTTGAGTTTTGTTAACGCAAATGAAAAGTGCGCTTATAAATAAAATGTATTATTATTATTAACAATTGAATGGTTTACAATACTTTCAGCTAACAATATCAACTTTTAGAATCTATAGTAACTGTTTGATTAGTTGTTGCTAAGAATTTAAAATGTTTATTACTTGTAGCTACGATTTCTAGTTTCCATCCTCAACGGACTCGGGTTTAAAGGCGGCTTTTTGCAAATATAGAAAGGCTCCAATAGCAATTTACAAATGTTTTGGTATGTTTCTTTTTCACACATAGCATGGGTACATTTTTGATGATTTCATTTCATTTCAAACCTTTATTTAACCAGATTGGTCCCATTGAGATCATAGATCTCTTTTTCAAGGGAGACCTGCAGCATATAGGTTCCACATGAAACATAAAACAATAAAGGACATCATACATTATATTTACAGGATACATTTACATAGTTAGACATTTACAAGTGGCCATAGTATCAACGAGCATTTCATTTAGCCTAGCTTTAAAAACATGCAGAGGAATGAGATTGCTCAGTTTCAATTATTGCTGAAGACTGTTCCAAGCAAGTGGAGCTGCGCACATAAAAGCTGTCTTACCTAAGCTGTCCTTGCTCTTGGCACATCTAATGGCGCATTTCCACTGCAGCGGGTAGCCCCGTTTAAGCGTCCTTAACCGTCCTCAAGCGGCCAGGCCAGTTTTTGGTGGCCTTTCCATATAGCCTAGTACCGGCTAGCGGGTACTTTTTCCCTCTTTTTCCGGCCCCATAAAATCGTGGTTCTATCAGACCAGGGCCAGGGCTGAACTAGTGACGTCAACACTCTCGACTGCTGATTGGTCAGAATCGTCACAAGATCGCGCGCGAGTTCATCCCTAGCGTCGCATATATATCTAGAAGCATGCTTGCAGCATTTTTATAAACAGCATTTTGTAAACGGAGGAGCTACAAAAATGGCTACTTCTAATAAGAAAAGCACACCGTGGTCGACCGAGGAGGTGACGACGTTCCTACATCTCATTGGGGATGATCAAATCCAGCGGGAGCTCGACGGAACAACTCGAAATGTGAACAAAAACAAAGCCGATCGCCCCGCCTACACTGCGTTGCTACCCCAGGTCCTAAACTGTAATGGAAATGCGCCACGGCCTCGGACGGCCAGCGAGGCAGCCCGAGGCCAGAGCGAGGACGCTTAGGGACGCTTAAACGGGGCTACCCCGCTGCAGTGGAAATGCGCCATAACAATACTACATCATGCGATCTCAGACAATAGCTGCTTGCAACTCTCTGTGTTATCAGAGAGCAGATGTAATACGGGAGTTTACCCAACAAAGCTTTATAAATAAATGTGTACCAATGACTGAGCCTCTTTACAGTAAGTGATGGCAGACCTGCCTTGGCATACAGGGTACAGTGATGATGTCCACAGCATTAATGCATAAGTACCCCTGTTTTGAAATCAAGTATTTATGTGATGGGAAGTGAAGATATTTACCGTTGAGCTGGGAGTGTTGGTGCCATATCCAGAAGAAGGCAAAGATGCTAAAGACCACCGCCGTCCGTCCGCTCTGCAGAAAACACAAATATAACAACACTTTCAAACGAATGCACACACGTTGCCATTCAATCCAGAATATATTAGCTTGGCTTTCTTGGATTCATTTTAATATGATCCGTAAAAACAGTAGACACATCTCTATGTCAGCTGCACATGAAATATGACTTTCAGCAGACCATTGACTTATAACATTTGTCCCAGGGGCTTTTCTTAAAAGGGATGATAACTCATTCTGTGTGCCTCGATCGCAGTGACAGACGTTTTGATAAATGAAGACGGGATTTACGATCTAAACACTGAGGGGAGAGAGGTCTGATTGGTCCTTTTCCCCTCTGCCTAAAGAACCTGTGACAGTGAAAGTTATTGCTTATGCATTCATACTAGGGTAGACTGTATGTTTATTCAAGCACTGTACTTAAGTAAACATTTGAGGTACTTGTACTTCCTTTGACTATTCTTTTTCAGTGCAATCTTATACTTGTACTCTACTCAGAGTCTCAAAAGGAAATATTGTACTTTTTACTACATTTATATGAAAACTAATCACTAGTTACTTCCCAAATGTAGCTTTTTACAAACAAAACATATGAAGTACTGAAGACCAGGGGGGTCAAACTCAAATACACAGTGGGCCAAAATTAAAAAATGGGTACTAGTGGAGGGCCGGACTGGTTCAATATTTATTGCAGAACTTATTGAAATGAACTTATTGCACATATTAAACCTGGAACTAACAAAGCTTAAATGATTGCCTATAAAAACAACATTAAACATTAAATAATCAGTTCTATTCATTTCTTATGGCTCTATCTGCAGCTTTTCCAGAGTCATTTCTTATGAGTACATTTTTCCACAGGCCAACAACAGCTTCTAAAAACTATTCCCCTCAAAGAGAAAACCAAACATGCCCTGTTGTCCTGAGAGAAAGTGCAGAAGGAAACATCCATTAAACTCAGTGTGCTGCTCTGTGATGCTAGCTAAGATACTTGGCATCTCATCTTGGGAGCAAGGTCATCAATGTTTGGGCTCAGGCTCTGAGCGGAGGAGACCCTCAGGATGGAGGGAAGGTGTGCGTGCAATATACCGGCGGGCCAGATCTAATAGGAATTAGAAATTATCCTGCGGGCCGAAATTAAATCCACCAAGGGCCTGATTTGGCCCCCGGGCCTTGAGTTTTAGTATTGGGTTGACAGAAGGATTCATTTTGATAATGTTCTTACATTTTTTGAGCATTCCCAGTTACTATACAACTCAAATGTTCACCTCATAGGAACAGATGCACTTTCATGTCCAACAGTCTACACACACTCACACACTCACTCGAACACACCGTGTCAGCAGAGCAGCTTGAGTAAACACAGACACACAGTGAGTGTAAAGCCCGTTGAACATGAGTCAGCCTGTTTCACTGTGAGGAGCTGCAGGAGCCTGCTGTCCAGGATGTGAGAGACCTCGAACACAACAACACCTCCTCTCTGATGCTCACTTATTCTCTGCGTGTCTCACACTGACTTCACTTCTGCCTGTCTCCTCTCGTCTGTCTCACTTTCTGTCCCACCGCTCAGGCACAAAAACAAGTGGGAGTTAACACCTATCAGTCCCATTCAGGAAGAGTACTTTTGGTCAGTTACCATTCTCCGTCACAGTGATACAAAGCTGGAACTCTCTACCCACTCAAATCAAAGACATACAAACACTGAACAAAAATATAAACGCAACACTTTTGTTTTTGCTCCCATTTTTCATGAGATGAACTCAAAGATCTAAAACATGTTCTATAAACACAAAATAACCATTTCTCTCAAATATTGTTCACAAATCTGAAAAGATCTGTGATAGTGAGCACTTCTCCTTTGCCGAGATAATCCATCCCACCTCACAGGTGTGGCATATCAAGATGCTGATTAGACAGCATGATTATTGCACAGGTGTGCCTTAGGCTGGCCACAATAAAAGGCCACTCTGAAACGTGCAGTTTTGCTTTATTGGGGGGGTCTGGGGGGGTCCGAAAACCAGTCAGTATCTGGTGTGAGGGGTAGGGTTAGGGTTAGGGTAATGTTGTGAATCGAGTGGCCTGTGTTCGTCGTCCATAACATACGCCTGCCCATACCATAATCCCACCACCACCATGGGCCACACGATTCACAACATTACCCTAACCCTACCCCTCACACCAGATACTGACTGGTTTTCGGACCCCGCCAGACCCCCCCAATAAAGCAAAACTGCACGTTTCAGAGTGGCCTTTTATTGTGGCCAGCCTAAGGCACACCTGTGCAATAATCATGCTGTCTAATCAGCATCTTGACATGCTTCACTGAGAAACTGGATATGGCGTGTGTGATACATGTTGAGACCCCTGGTTTCTGTTGTGTGATTGTGATGTGCTATATGTGACATGTATGTAGTAACGTGTGTTTGCATTTCATTGTTCTCTTGTATCCTTTCGCCTCTATCTACTTGTCTTTATAACTAATGCTGTTGATGTGATTTTAAAAAGGTGTCTATTATCATCTGGCCGGGGACAACAGCTGGAAATGAGCAATGTTGGCTAAAGCTGCTCCATTTACAGTTCTTTGTAGCAGTTGATCGATGGGGACTGACCACAACACTTTAAACAAATAAACTAAACATGTATAAGCAAATTAAAAAAACTACTGAACCCCACTTCGTCTCACTTTGCTTCGTGTGGAGGGTTCAAGTGCCGCTCCAAACCAACGAGGAAACAGTGAATAAACAAATATTTTTGGAGCACAGAAAACAGTGTTGGAAATTATTTTGGTTGTGCGTACCTTGCAAAGTAATGTTATAAGTGTCAAAGGAGTGTTTTAATGTAAATACATCAGATTTTAGGAAAACTAATTAATTATCAGTCAACTCTAATCAAATATATGACTTGATTTTCTCTAAAAAGGCAGTATAAAATTCTGAAAATATTAACCACACCGCTGCTAACTGATAATGAAAGCATCCGTCTAAATATTGTTACGTATTCACATTTATCAATTCAGTTTCCCTCGTCTAGTCAATGTTTGTTTTTTTAAGGGAGCCCTTGCGATGCTAACTTCTGTCTTACAAAAATGCGTCCGTCATGCTCATCTGTTTCCACATTGTGTTGTAATAAAACCTTAAAGAAGATCCCTCCTTACTTGACACTCGGTATCGTTGACTAACTGTCCTAACCACCTCATTACAGCAGTGATTTAAAGCAGTCACCTTCTGGAGGAGGCGAAGGAGAAGTGTGCAGGGTTGCTGGGGGAGAAGTTTCGAGGGCTGTCCAGAGGGCTGCTTCCTGTTGGGACAAAAAGACGTAACACAGAGGATGAGACACGAGAGAGAGCAGGACACACATGTGGAGATTTGAGAAGATTAATCCAGCAGTTAATTCAAAGCACAGTTTAGAGTAGACCTTCAATGGTTCAATACAACAGTGTGACTTTCCATAATCATTGGGTAGGGTTTGGGGGGGGGGGTGAAAGGCTGTGAAACTGATGTGAACTGAAGGCCTAGCATTGATTTTTTGACCGATGAATGCTTGGAGGGCAAAGCTTTTCATGTGTCCTGTTCCTTTTGGACAGTAATGTGGGTGTTTTGATTGATGAGCTGCGAGATTTGATCAGGGGCTTTTTTCATAGATAATGAAAAATGCAATCCTAAAGTTGCACATCAAATTCAAAATGGCCACCGTCCTGTTGGTTTTAAGACAGGCTTCCAAGAGGCTTTTCTGTGCGTCTGAACATGTTAGATATAACTTTCAAATTTCAAAGCTCTAAAGAAAACCTGAGCGAGGGGCTGCCTTTTAGCATCTTTGGAGGGGGTGGACTTCCAAAGGGCGATTTACTTTTAAGAGAAATTATAATCAAATAATTATAACTCAATAATTTTAGTAAAACAATCTGAATTTTGAGAAATAATGAATTCTATTTTTGGGGGAAAATCTCAGAATTTGGAGACATTCTTACTTTAATCTCAGAACTAAAAATATTTTGACTTGAGGCTCTAATTCTCTTCCGTACATACTTGAAACAGGTTGTCATTCTAAGAAAAATTATATATTTTTCCAATCAATCTTTTAGAATCAAACTTAAAGTTAGCCTTTCATATCTATATTTAAATTTCTATCTATCTATTCTATTCTATCTATTCTATTCTATCTATTTCTCCATCCATCCATCCATCCATCTTCTTCCGCTTATCCGTGGTCGGGTCGCGGGGGTAGCAGTTCCAGCAGAGAGCCCCAAACTTTCTTTTCCCTGGCGACATCAACCAGCTCTGACTGGGGGAGCCCAAGGCGCTCCCAGGCCAGCGAAGAGATATAATCCCTCCACCTGGTCCTAGGTCTACCCCTTGGTCTCTTCCCAGCTGGACGTGCCTGGAACACCTCCCTAGGGAGGCGCCCAGGTGGCATCCTAACTATTTCTATTCTATCTATTTCTATTCTATTATATCTATTCTTATTCTATCTATCTATTCTGTCTATTCTATTATATTCTATCTATTTCTATTCTGTCTATTCTATCTATTTCTATTCTATCTATCTATTCTGTCTATTCTATTATATTCTATTCTGTCTATTCTATCTATTCTATCTATTTCTATTCTATCTATTTCTATTCTATCTATCTATTCTGTCTATTCTATTATATTCTATCTATTTCTATTCTGTCTATTCTATCTATTCTATCTATTTCTATTCTATCTATCTATTCTGTCTATTCTATTATATTCTATTCTGTCTATTCTATCTATTCTATCTATTTCTATTCTATCTATCTATTCTATTATATTCTATCTATTTCTATTCTATCTATCTATTCTGTCTATTCTATTATATTCTATCTATTTCTATTCTATTATATTCTATCTATCTATATCTCAGTAATTGAATAGCTAAAAGGTCACAGCTTAGAGTTGATACTCCACGTACCGAGGTGTCCGGGGAGGGGGAGAGGGGAGTGAGGGCGAGGCAGCGTGGGGGAGGTGGTGGTCAGGATCAGACTCTTCCTGTTGCTCGTTCTGCAACTGGAAAAGAAAAAGACAGAGAGATGCATGTCAACATAAGAAGATACTGGAATCACAGGTATCCACAGCAGAGTTGTGTTTGTGTGCCGTGTCTGTGTGCACAAACAGGTGTGGAAGAAGCAGACGTGCAAATTCACGGCTCACTGCAGGAGCACAGCGGTGATAAGAGGAATTCAATTTCCTCAGTCATTCATCCCTGTCTGCCTCCTCTCAGCCGAGATGATAAATGAGGAGAGAGAGAGAGAGAGCGTGGAATGAGAGGAGAGGGAGGAAGAGCTAGAGAGAATAGAGGCGACAAGCGAGAAATTATAGGATAGATGGTAAAAAAGGAAACATCCATCTTCCATAGCCTCAGTTAATTATGTGTTATAGAGGCCTATTTTCAGGTTGATATTAGCATTACGTGCACTTTAAAGAGTCCTCTCCTGCTGATGTTCAGGTGTATATCAGTATGTAGTGTCTCTACTTTAAAGAGTCCTCTCCTGCTGATGTTCAGGTGTATATCAGTATGTAGTGTCTCTACTTTAAAGAGTCCTCTCCTGCTGATGTTCAGGTGTATATCAGTGTGTAGTGTCTCTACTTTAAAGAGTCCTCTCCTGCTGATGTTCAGGTGTATATCAGTATGTAGTGTCTCTACTTTAAAGAGTCCTCTCCTGCTGATGTTCAGGTGTATATCAGTATGTAGTGTCTCTACTTTAAAGAGTCCTCTCCTGCTGATGTTCAGTAGTATATCAGTATGTAGTGTCTCTACTTTAAAGAGTCCTCTCCTGCTGATGTTCAGGTGTATATCAGTATGTAGTGTCTCTACTTTAAAGAGTCCTCTCCTCCTGATGTTCAGGTGTATTTCAGTATGTAGTGTCTCTACTTTAAAGAGTCCTCTCCTGCTGATGTTCAGGTGTATATCAGTATGTAGTGTCTCTACTTTAAAGAGTCCTCTCCTGCTGATGTTCAGGTGTATATCAGTATGTAGTGTCTCTACTTTAAAGAGTCCTCTCCTGCTGATGTTTTGGTGTATATCAGTATGTAGTGTCTCTACTTTAAAGATTCCACTCCTGCTGATGTTTTGGTGTATATCAGTATGTAGTGTCTCTACTTTAAAGAGTCCTCTCCTGCTGATGTTCAGGTGTATAGCGGTATGTAGTGTCTCTACTTTAAAGAGTCCTCTCCTGCTGATGTTCAGGTGTATATCAGTATGTAGTGTCTCTACTTTAAAGAGTCCTCTCCTGCTAATGTTCAGGTGTATATCAGTATGTAGTGTCTCTACTTTAAAGAGTCCTCTCCTGCTGATGTTCAGGTGTATATCAGTATGTAGTGTCTCTACTTTAAAGAGTCCTCTCCTGCTGATGTTCAGGTGTATATCAGTATGTAGTGTCTCTACTTTAAAGAGTCCTCTCCTGCTGATGTTCAGGTGTATATCAGTATGTAGTGTCTCTACTTTAAAGAGTCCTCTCCTGTTAATGTTCAGGTGTATATCAGTGTGTAGTGTCTCTACTTTAAAGAGTCCTCTCCTGCTGATGTTCAGGTGTATATCAGTATGTAGTGTCTCTACTTTAAAGAGTCCTCTCCTGCTGATGTTCAGGTGTATATCAGTATGTAGTGTCTCTACTTTAAAGAGTCCTCTCCTGCTGATGTTCAGGTGTATATCAGTATGTAGTGTCTCTACTTTAAAGAGTCCTCTCCTGTTAATGTTCAGGTGTATATCAGTGTGTAGTGTCTCTACTTTAAAGAGTCCTCTCCTGCTGATGTTCAGGTGTATATCAGTATGTAGGGTCTCTACTTTAAAGAGTCCTCTCCTGCTGATGTTTTGGTGTATATCAGTATGTAGTGTCTCTACTTTAAAGAGTCCTCTCCTGCTGATGTTTTGGTGTATATCAGTATGTAGGGTCTCTACTTTAAAGAGTCCTCTCCTGCTGATGTTCAGGTGTATATCAGTATGTAGTGTCTCTACTTTAAAGAGTCCTCTCCTGCTGATGTTCAGGTGTATATCAGTATGTAGTGTCTCTACTTTAAAGAGTCCTCTCCTGCTGATGTTCAGGTGTATATCAGTATGTAGTGTCTCTACTTTAAAGAGTCCTCTCCTGCTGATGTTCAGGTGTATATCAGTATGTAGTGTCTCTACTTTAAAGATTCCTCTCCTGCTGATGTTTAGGTGTATATCAGTATGTAGTCTCTCTACTTTAAAGAGTTCTATCACGTACAATGTGTTGGAGCGCTAGCCAATTGAAGCCAAGCGTTACAAAATGATGTCACTAAGCTCTGGATCTTTGAGATTTCAGCCTCTCCAGACCATTTAAATGCACAAATACCAATTTAACACGACGGAAAACCCCAAAAAGCACAATAGGGTCCCTTTAAAAGCTGAATAGCAGTCACTGACACACCTCCGATCTGCCTGTGGACTCAACACTGATTCACACCCAACATTACTGTATCTGACTCACACACCATTATGTAGTAAATTGAGCAGGCTTTTTGTATCTCATAGCTTTTTCTATGCGATCTTATTTTTGCATTTGGAACGATGCATAAGTGCAATTTAATGAGATGATTTTAAAATGCCTCGGGCTTTGTTGTCCACACACACATCACTTCAGGGGTCATTACATTGACTTACATGCATTTCCTGGAGACTTATCCTAACCTTAACCATAACCAACACATGCCTAACCCTTACCCTAACCAAGTCTTCACCCTAACATTAATGATTCCCCTTAAGGGGACCTCCAATTTGTCCCCATAAGGGAGGCGAGTCCCCACACGTGACTGTGTAAACAGATGTAGATCCCCACAAGTATAGTAATGCTAGGCCACACACACACACACACACACACACACACACACACACACACACACACACACACACACACACACACACACACACACACACACACACACACACACACACACACACACACACACACACACACACACACACACACACACACACACACACACACACACACACACACACACACACACACACACACACACACACACACACACACACACACACACACACACACACACACACACACACACACACACACACACACACACACACACACACACACACACACACACACACACGAGATTGGATCAACATGAAGACACACACTGCTCATCTTTTTACCAAAACCTCTTATATTAACATGTGTTCTGCTTTTCAAGGATTTTTATGACACAGAACAATTTGAAAAGTGCACTTAGTGGAGTGAAGATCTTCCTCTCCCCATCACAACAAAGAACAGTTGAATCACATTCAATGAAGCAGGAATGATTTCTAAATCCGAAAATTAGACAGCATTTTAGTACTTTTTTTGCTGTAGTTCCTTTATAGCCCAAGATTAGCCGCCTTTAGCTTAGCGGTGGTGACGTGAAGTCATGTGACCGTGCTGTAGTTCCTTTATAGCCCAACATTAGCCGCCTTTAGCTTAGCGGTGGTGACGTGAATTCATGTGACCGTGCTGTAGTTCCTTTCTAGTCCAACATTAGCCGCCTATAGCTCAGCGGTGGTGATGTGAAGTCATGTGACCGTGCTGTAGTTCCTTTATAGCCCAACATTAGCCTCCTTTAGCTTAGCGATGGTGACGTGAAGTCATGTGACCGTGCTGTAGTTCCTTTATAGCCCAACATTAGCCGCCTATAGCTCAGCGGTGGTGACGTGAAGTCATGTGACCGTGCTGTAGTTCCTTTATAGCCCAACATTAGCCACCTTTAGCTTAGCGGTGGTGACGTGAAGTCATGTGACCGTGCTGTAGTTCCTTTATAGTCCAACATTAGCCGCCTATAGCTCAGCGGTGGTGACGTGAAGTCATGTGACCGTGCTGTAGTTCCTTTGTAGCCCAACATTAGCCGCCTTTAGCTTAGCGGTGGTGACGTGAAGTCATGTGACCGTGCTGTAGTTCCTTTATAGCCCAACATTAGCCACCGTTAGCTTAGCGGTGGTGAAGTCATGTGACCGTGCTGTAGTTCCTTTATAGCCCAACATTAGCCTCCTTTACCTTAGTGGTGGTGACGTGAAGTCATGTGACCGTGCTGTAGTTCCTTTATAGTCCAACATTAGCCACCTTTAGCTTAGCGGTGGTGACGTGAAGTCATGTGACCGTGCTGTAGTTCCTTTGTAGCTTAAAGTTAAATCCCACACTGTTCTTATAGATGTGCACGTGTGTGTGTGTGTGTGTGTGTGTTAACACTTGCCATCTTAACTGATGTACACTGAGCCATCCTGACAAGCTGTCATCAGGGAATACAAAAAAATCATACATTTCCATTCCTGTATCATAGAGGTGTGAATATAAGCTGCTATCTTTGCCTTACATGTATATGTAAACAAATGTGATTTTTCTGAATTGAATGGTTTTATACAGCTGTTTATATGCCACATATACGAAGTATAACCATATGCTTAAAGTCAAATCAAATAATGAGCCACATCAGTCAAGCTTTACCCTGCACAGAGCAAACAAATGGTGAAAACATATTAAAATAATGGTGACAGCTGATTGGATTGATACCACGCCTGGCCTGACGGTAATGTAAAAAATTACATAAAGACAGAGCCAGCCGTATCTCATCTATCTGTTTTCATTAATTTAACCGCACACAGGATGTCCCGATCGATCAGATCTATAACCAGCCTTACGGGTATTGATCACACAAGCCAATAGGTTGGATTTAACGCGCAGGGCCAATAACTGCTGTTGTGCCATTTCACACTGATTAAGCCGGATCAATTATATCCTGACGTTTTTCTTTAACATTAAACCTTTTTCATCTGAAGCTGCAGTAATCTCACTCTAACCCTGAGCTGACGCCTTCAATGGGATTAGCTTCACTGCGTTCATTACTTCAGAAACACACGGAGCTTAAGGTTAATGGAATCTCATGCTGCAGGAAATCAATGGAGGCCGGCTGTAAACACAAAACACACGCAGAGCTCGGCCTTGAATTTCCCTGAATGCCGACAGTACATGGATAAACACAAAGACGCAAAACGGACGTGTAAAGAGTGGTTTAGTGGTGACATATTTTTGTAGGCTGACCTGGAGGTTAGCATTTCAAAGGGCTTCCTCAACTAAATCAATGGGATTTATCCATGTGATTTTTGCAGAAAATGATTTCTTTGTCAAACAATAGTTTTTGTGATACACGTTTTGTTCAGCAGGATACAGCTAAAAGCGACTAATGTTGGGCTATAAAGGAACTACAGCACGGTCACATGACTTCACGTCACCACCGCTAAGCTAAAGGTGGCTAATGTTGGGCTATAAAGGAACTACAGCACGGTCACATGACTTCACGACACCACCGCTAAGCTAAAGGTGGCTAATGTTGGGCTATAAAGGAACTACAGCACGGTTACATGACTTCACATCACCACCGCTAAGCTAAAGGTGGCTAATGTTGGGCTATAAAGGAACTACAGCACCGGTCACATGACTTCACGACACCACCGCTAAGCTAAAGGTGGCTAATGTTGGGCTATAAAGGAACTACAGCACGGTCACATGACTTCACGTCACCACCGCTAAGCTAAAGGTGGCTAATGTTGGGCTATAAAGGAACTACAGCACGGTCACATGACTTCACGTCACCACCGCTAAGCTAAAGGTGGCTAATGTTGGGCTATAAAGGAACTACAGCACGGTCACATGACTTCACGACACCACCGCTAAGCTAAAGGTGGCTAATGTTGTACTATAAAGGAACTACAGCACGGTCACATGACGTCACCACCGCTAAGCTAAAAGTGGCTAATGTTGGGCTATAAAGGAACTACAGCACGGTGACATGACGTCATCACCGCTAAGCTAAAGGTGGCTAATGTTGTACTATAAAGGAACTACAGCACGGTCACATGACGTCACCACCGCTAAGCTAAAAGTGGCTAATGTTGGGCTATAAAGGAACTACAGCACGGTGACATGACGTCACCACCGCTAAGCTAAAGGTGGCTAATGTTGGGCTATAAAGGAACTACAGCACGGTCACATGACGTCACCACCGCTAAGCTAAAAGTGGCTAATGTTGGGCTATAAAGGAACTACAGCACGGTGACATGACTTCACCACCGCTAAGCTAAAGGAGGCTAATGTTGATGACGTTTAGTCGTCTCATTTAGACACTTGTTTGCATCCACAGTTTTTGTGGGGTATTCACTGATGTATTTTATGTCGTAGAATAAAAATTAGGGGTCGACCGATTATCGAGTCCGATATTTCGCATTTTACAGATTATCGGTATCTGCCTTTTTAAAAAAAAAAATCAAATTGCCGATACAACTTTGGCTCTGATGCGGCCGTTTCTCTGGCTGCAGTCACCACTGTTCACGAGCAATGTCCCGCCCACAGCGCTATCTGATAGGCTATTACTGAAGTGTCATTCAACACTGAAGATTTTCCGGGCGGGAGACAGCCAGAGAGGCGGGACCTTCTCAGATTACAGGCAGGTGTGAAGAACGCAGTCACAGACAGAGGCAAGCAGCAGCAGTGAGCGGTGTTTCAAAGGTAAATCAGTTGAAAGCCGAAGTTCAATAAACATCCCAATCCCCTATGCCGAAGTTGCAAAAACACCACGATCTTATGATCCAATTATATCAGTTTCCCAGTTACAAAGGGACCGGGGGGGCGGGTAGCGTCTCGCAGCGGAGAAACTGACGCACTGGGACGACTGGGGCTGTGACGGCTGCTAGTGGAGCCTCGCAGCAACTCTGCTTTCTGCACCACAATCTGGTGCTGCTGAATTAGGACTGCTAAATGAGTGAGACTCAAATATCAGAAGTTCAGAACAAGTTTTAGTAGTTTTTATTTTTACTTAATTTACTTTACTCAGGGTCACAGAGAGGAAACCAGTGTTAAGATGTTGAAAAGTTCATTAAACATAAAAAGGCATTTCAAAGAAGTTCTGTTATTCTACATTTTGACACCAACATTTTCTGATTTTACTGCAAATCTATATCGGTTCCAAATATCGGTTATCGGTCTCCTTTATTACTAATAATCGGTATCGGCCTTGAAAAAGCCATATCGGTCGATCCCTAATAAAATCTCTTCAGCTTGTGTTAACCTCAGACCTTATTTCATGCTATAACAACCAAAAACACATTCAAAAAACCATTGCCTTTCCAGACAAGGGACATGGAAATGCTTACATGCTGACTCATTCCTGCACTTCTCTATTTACTTTACAAATTCAGTCTAAATGTTAAAGCGGTGCCCACCCGGGGCCTGTTTTGTACTCGATTGTCATTCAAGATCAACAGAGAGGGGTGTAAGGGAGGGAGAGAAGCACTCGTAGCACTCAGTAAATCTGGATTGTAAGTGCTGTCGCCGAGGGGCTGGAGAGAGGGATGGAGGTGTGGAGGATAAGGGAAGAGGTGTGTGGAGAGATAAGGGGGAAGTAAACGCTTCGGGGTGATTGGTAGCGCTGCACAATTTGGTAAAAATAACTTATTGTAACTATTTTTGACTGATATAGCGATTATAATATAGGAGGAAGTGATCATTTTGCATTTTATTCCATCTATCAGTGAAAAATATATCAAAATGTGTTTTAAGTCTATTCAATATGATTAGGCGCGTTCACACTGGAGTACTTTCCCCCGTACTTTTTCCGTCCCGCCCCGCACACCAACGGAGAGAGATTAACTTATGGCAACACAAAAGAAAACATGGGAGCGGTGGAGATGAGGAGGTGTCGGCGTTCTGGCGATTTACTCGGGGACTTCGGGTGGCAGTATACGCCGTGAAGTTGTTTGCAGCCTGCCAGTAAACCCAAAGCAGAAGAAGAAGAAGTGACGTCAGAGGCTTAATTTGCGTAATCTTCCCTCAGGGAACTTATTCCGGTGTGAACGCGATCTGCACTTAGTTCCATGGGGGTACTAAGTGCTGGGAACTAAGTACTGGGAACTAAGTGCTGGCACTAAGTACGGCAAAATACTTGGTGTGAAAGCGGCTATTGATAGCCTGGGATTTCTTTGTAGCTCCAAAATACTTCATTCAAATTTGTATTTAACACATATTCAGCTTGTAACAAAGATTTAGCATCCTGTTATTTGGTTATTGCACTACTCCATAATGCGATATTGTTAACATTTCTATTAATTGTGCAGCTGCAGTGACTGCAAATTCAAAAGGAAGACACAGAGAATAACAAGGGTTAGAGAGGCAGGTTGAAAGTGTTGCTCATCACCTACAAACGCAAGGTAAACATGACCCAGTTTCTTTTTCCAACACACATATATTCACACTGCACAAACACAGCTCACGGGGGAATATTATTCGCAGCTGAGGACACAGGAGGAGGGGGGGTTTGGCTCGAACAAAAGCCAGACAAACCAGAGCCTTCACCCTCTGCATGTTCATACTCCGCCCTCTACTTACCAGCAAAGGGAGCATTAATATTGATCAAAACCTAACCAGCTCATTCGTATAAAATCACACGTATGACTCCGTGTTATACACAGGGAAATAGGAAGTAGAGGCCTAGAGGGGGAGGGACGGGGTAAAACAGAAGGACAAATGAGAACGAAAAGGGACTTCAAAGAGGAGAATCGTCAAGTCGGCGTAGCAGGGAATAAATGAATAAATAAATGTTGGTGGGAAAACATGAAAGCAACCCCTTCAGAAACAAACAATGCTTTTTCATTTTCTGCATTTTTCCTCTCATATCTGTGGTTAAGTTTTATAACAGCATTAAAAAGACCGAAGTACTTTTTCCTGGGACAAAAAGCCAGAGGAGATTTTAATTTGGCGTCTATGACCCTGGAGGGGGGTGCGAGAGGGAGTGGTCACATGACGGCTTGTTGCTATGCAGCGTGAGGCAGGAAGAGAAATACTCTGACATCATCTATTAAGTGTCTCTACTTTAAAGAGTCCTTTCCTGCTGATGTTCAGGTGTATATCAGTATGTAGTGTCTCTACTTTAAAGAGTCCTTTCCTGCTGATGTTCAGGTGTATATCAGTATGTAGTGTCTCTACTTTAAAGAGTCCACTCCTGCTGCTGTTCAGGTGTATATCAGTATGTAGTGTCTCTACTTTAAAGAGTCCTTTCCTGCTGATGTTCAGGTGTATATCAGTATGTAGTGTCTCTACTTTAAAGAGTCCACTCCTGCTGATGTTCAGGTGTATATCAGTATGTAGTGTCTCTACTTTAAAGAGTCCTCTCCTGCTGATGTTCAGGTGTATATCAGTATGTAGTGTCTCTACTTTAAAGAGTCCTCTCCTGCTGATGTTCAGGTGTATATCAGTATGTAGTGTCTCTACTTTAAAGAGTCCTTTCCTGCTGATGTTCAGGTGTATATCAGTATGTAGTGTCTCTACTTTAAAGAGTTCTCTCCTGCTGATGTTCAGGTGTATATCAGTATGTAGTGTCTCTACTTTAAAGAGTTCTCTCCTGCTGATGTTCAGGTGTATATCAGTATGTAATGTCTCTACTTTAAAGAGTCCTCTCCTGCTGATGTTCAGGTGTATATCAGTATGTAGTGTCTCTACTTTAAAGAGTCCTCTCCTGCTGATGTTCAGGTGTATATCAGTATGTAGTGTCTCTACTTTAAAGAGTCCTCTCCTGCTGATGTTCAGGTGTATATCAGTATGTAGTGTCTCTACTTTAAAGAGTTCTCTCCTGCTGATGTTCAGGTGTATATCAGTATGTAGTGTCTCTACTTTAAAGAGTCCTCTCCTGCTGATGATCAGGTGTATATCAGTATGTAGTGTCTCTACTTTAAAGAGTCCTCTCCTGCTGATGTTCAGGTGTATATCAGTATGTAGTGTCTCTACTTTAAAGAGTCCTCTCCTGCTGATGTTCAGGTGTATATCAGTATGTAGTGTCTCTACTTTAAAGAGTCCTTTCCTGCTGATGTTCAGGTGTATATCAGTATGTAGTGTCTATACTTTAAAGAGTCCTCTCCTGCTGATGTTCAGGTGTATATCAGTATGTAGTGTCTCTACTTTAAAGAGTACTCTCCTGCTGATGTTCAGGTGTATATCAGTATATAGTGTCTCTACTTTAAAGAGTCCTCTCCTGCTGATGTTCAGGTGTATATCAGTATGTAGTGTCTCTACTTTAAAGAGTCCTCTCCTGCTGATGTTCAGGTGTATATCAGTATGTAGTGTCTCTACTTTAAAGAGTCCTCTCCTGCTGATGTTCAGGTGTATATCAGTACGTAGTGTCTCTACTTTAAAGAGTCCTCTCCTGCTGATGTTCAGGTGTATATCAGTATGTAGTGTCTCTACTTTAAAGAGTCCTCTCCTGCTGATGTTCAGGTGTGTATCAGTATGTAGTGTCTCTACTTTAAAGAGTCCTCTCCTGCTGATGTTCAGGTGTATATCAGTATGTAGTGTCTCTACTTTAAAGAGTCCTTTCCTGCTGATGTTCAGGTGTATATCAGTATGTAGTGTCTCTACTTTAAAGAGTCCTCTCCTGCTGATGTTCAGGTGTGTATCAGTATGTAGTGTCTCTACTTTAAAGAGTCCTCTCCTGCTGATGTTCAGGTGTATATCAGTATGTAGTGTCTCTACTTTAAAGAGTCCTCTCCTGCTGATGTTCAGGTGTATATCAGTATGTAGTGTCTCTACTTTAAAGAGTCCTCTCCTGCTGATGTTCAGGTGTATATCAGTATGTAGTGTCTCTACTTTAAAGAGTCCTCTCCTGCTGATGTTCAGGTGTATATCAGTATGTAGTGTCTCTACTTTAAAGAGTCCTCTCCTGCTGATGTTCAGGTGTATATCAGTATGTAGTGTCTCTACTTTAAAGAGTCCTCTCCTGCTGATGTTCAGGTGTATATCAGTACTTAGTGTCTCTACTTTAAAGAGTCCTCTCCTGCTGATGTTCAGGTGTATATCAGTATGTAGTGTCTCTACTTTAAAGAGTCCTCTCCTGCTGATGTTCAGGTGTATATCAGTATGTAGTGTCTCTACTTTAAAGAGTCCTCTCCTGCTGATGTTCAGGTGTATATCAGTATGTAGTGTCTCTACTTTAAAGAGTCCTCTCCTGCTGATGTTCAGGTGTATATCAGTATGTAGTGTCTCTACTTTAAAGAGTCCTCTCCTGCTGATGTTCAGGTGTATATCAGTATGTAGTGTCTCTACTTTAAAGAGTCCTCTCCTGCTGTTCAGGTGTGCTGTGTACACTATAGAAACAGTTGTAATAAATGTAAACTGGTTATGGTTGTTTATTTTGATTATGTAATACTATATAATCTGTTACTCTCGAACCCAACAAAGCATTTTACAATATTTATGTTCATGGATTTGTAATTAATCCAATAACCATTTAAACTCTAGCACTGGATGATATCAGAGTGTATGTACGAGATAAAGACAGTTATATTGATTCCTATCAGACCTTTTAGTGAGTAACTGTAACAGTAAAAGGCCAGGACAGAAGCCAAAGTGTTCATGATGAAACCCTGAGGCT
Organism: Gymnodraco acuticeps; assembly: GCF_902827175.1. Taxonomy (NCBI): domain Eukaryota; kingdom Metazoa; phylum Chordata; class Actinopteri; order Perciformes; family Bathydraconidae; genus Gymnodraco; species Gymnodraco acuticeps. The sequence goes on from NW_022989975.1 coordinate 316,987, forward strand.
CCATCACATCTCCTGCACCCAGCATTGAGTTAAATGTCAAAATCATCCTCTGGCCTACAACACATTACCAGGAGAAACGCTCGACACGCTCTGACCCTTTCACCGCTTTCTCTCCACCACTCGGTTCAACTATTATCATCCAGTTGTTGTTATCACGACCACTATGATGCTTCAGATGGGGCACCCATTAGAAGCAACACATCCAATGTCGAAATAATCGCTATTGTTTTAGGTTTTACTTGAAGATTTGTTAGGTTAATATAGTATATAATATATATTCTGTCATTATGCTGCTGTCAAATCCGTTTCTCAGTGCTGAACGATACCAGTCACCTCTGCGGAAACATTGGAATAACTGCCTTTTTTAAATTTATATTTGAGTGTTGTATGTCTTTTAAAAATGGACCGAGAGTCTCTTCAATAAAGCTGATGATGAATATTTATTTGTATAGCACCTTTCATACAATAAGTGCAGTTCAAAGTGCTTCACAGTAAACATCTCACAGGACATTGATGTTACATAGAATACAGTTACCCAGCGTTTCCGCCAGGGGGCGTCTTGCCGTAATTTGACGCCCTTATTCAGCTCGGGACGCCCTGAACGCAAGCCGAGGTCGTTCACAAATATTAATAATTCGAGAGAAGATGGAGAGTTTTTATTGCTTGAAATGACGAAAAGGAAAAAGGACATCCCTCTGTTGGAGGGGCAAAGGAGTCTGGTGGCATTCTTTTCGGAGTATTGAAGATCGTTTCCCCGACATCGAAGGTGGACAACACGGAACGTGCGCGATTTAGACGCGATGAGCAGGGGGTGCTAGTGGAGCACGCGCGTGAACTGCGAGCGCCGGAGCCTCGCAGCGGCGAAACTGAGGCTCCGTGGTAAACTGTGGTGACATGAAGAGCCGTCGTTTGGGAGCCGAAACAGCCGGCGCTTTAGGAGAACCGAGCCAAATGATCAACTCACTAACGTAAAAAGACAGTATCTATAAGGGACGGCTCAAGTCAAAATTCAAAACAACCCCCCCCCCCCCACCCCGAGGTGGACGCCCTCTCAGGAGGGTCTGGCGGAAACACTGCAGTTACCAATAAAAGACATAAACACAAACTAAAGATAGCATAGATTAAAGGTACAAGATTATAGCCCCAAACTACGTGGTTAGGTTTCAGGGAAATTATTATAAATTGGATTAAAATAGATAACATTGTAAATGAAACACATTTATTTGAGCTTTTGTCCCAAGCGACTTAAAAAAGTGCAATAAAGCTTGAAGATACAATCAGAAAAATAGAACATCCACTTTTCAAAAAACCCAAACCATTTTAAGTTTGACTGCATTTGCTTTGAATAAACATTACATTTCTCAGTGCTAACACGTACAGATTCATTAGGTGGAGTCGCTGTGTGGTTAGGTTTAAACTCTAGCACTAGGAGGGGCTGATACTTAACGTTATGTTAGATTAAGGCGCCAAAACTACGTGGTTAGGTTTAAGGAAAAATATTATAGGTTGGGTTGAAATAGGTTTGTCAAGAAAAGTAACGTTTTAAATGAAACACATTTCATTTATCTTTTAAATCGACTTAAAAAAGTGCCATAAAGCTTGAAGACACAATCTGAAAATGAGCAAGATTGCTGTAAGAACATTCACTTAAAAAAAAATCCAATCCATTTTAAATTTGACTGCATTTGCTTTGAATAAACACTACATTTCTAAGTGCGAACACACACAGTTTCATTAGGTCTAAGCTCTATAAGGTTAGGTTACGTTTGTCAGGATAAACAGCCCTGTTTCCTTGGTAGTTCTTTTGCATGACTATATCACTTTACTTTAGTCTTAGTATTTTAATTTGTATTCTATTTCATCTTAATTTTTTTTCATTCTTGTTTTTCACTCTGACCCTGTTGCTGCGATAAACGCCTGCATTTCCCCACAGGGGTTAACAGAGAAAAAGTACACACATCCTTTACTCCGGTAGAAGTACAGATACTCGTGTTTAAAAATACTCCGGTGAAAGTAGAAGTACTGACTAAACTTCTTTACTCAAGTCAAAGTAAAGAGCTTTGAAATGTACTTCAGTAAAAAGTACCCATAACTAGCAGCTGCTTTAAAGAGTACCTGACCTCCCTTTATATTAATAGAACAATAATGTCATTGTTAGCTAATGAATGTTTCCATGCTGAACAACGGCAACATGACAACGTTTCCATTGGTCCCTCTTCTTTAGAGAAGACCAGGAGATGATGGATACACGGATCGTGTTCAAATCAATAGGCACGCAATGACTCTAAAGAATAATGATCACGCATCAAACACACATTCAGACTAAAGGAACCAGCTGTTTGGGAAATGAGAGAAGTAGAAAGTACAGGTGTTTGAGTTCAACATGTGAGAAGTAGAATGTACAGGTATTTGAGTTCAACATGTGAGAAGTAGAAAGTACAGGTATTTGTGTTCAACATGTAAGAAGTAGAAAGTACAGGTATTTGAGTTCAACATGAGAGAAGTAGAAAGTACAGGTATTTGTGTTCAACATGTAAGAAGTAGAAAGTACAGGTATTTGAGTTCAACATGTAAGAAGTAGAAAGTACAGGTATTTGAGTTCAACATGTGAAAAGTAGAAAGTACAGGTATTTGAGTTCAACATGTAAGAAGTAGAAAGTACAGGTATTTGTGTTCAACATGTAAGAAGTAGAAAGTACAGGTATTTGAGTTCAACATGTAAGAAGTAGAAAGTACAGGTATTTGAGTTCAAAGTGTAGGAAGTAGAAAGTACAGGTATTTGTGTTCAACATGTAAGAAGTAGAAAGTACAGGTATTTGAGTTCAATATGTAAGAAGTAGAAAGTACAGGTATTTGAGTTCAACATGTAAGAAGTAGAAAGTACAGGTATTTGTGTTCAACATGTAAGAAGTAGAAAGTACAGGTATTTGAGTTCAACATGTAAGAAGTAGAAAGTACAGGTATTTGGGTTCAACATGTAAGAAGTAGAAAGTACAGGTATTTGAGTTCAAATGTAAGAAGTAGAAAGTACAGGTATTTGAGTTCAACATGTAAGAAGTAGAAAGTACAGGTATTTGTGTTCAACATGTAAGAAGTAGAAAGTAAAAAGTCATCAGAAAAATAAGTAGTGGAGTAAAGTACTGATACCAGAAACATGTACTTAAGTACAGTAACAAAGTATTTGTACTCCACTACTTCCCACCTCTGGGGATAAATAAAGTTCCATCTTATCTCTTATCTTATGTAGTAGTCTCTACTCCTCTGTCTCAGTTTGGGGAACTTCACAGCTGACAGAAGCGATATCTGTCAAACACGGGAACATTAAGTGCTGCAGAGAAGCCTGAGTCCTCAGAAGTGTTTTCCTGTTAGAGGAACACCGAGGAGGATCAAACAGAATACGAGTTACTCATAGAGGCGAGGGAAGGCTTTACTGGAAGCTAATGGGAGATGAAGCACCCTCTGAGCACGCTGTTTATTAAACCTCATCCACGTCATCATGTTCTCACATAATAGAGCGGTGAAGAGATGACGTGTTGTTGGAGGCCGACCTGGAAGTTAGTATTGAAAAGCTAAATGGGATTTCTCCATTGGCTTTTGGATAATTGCAGAAAATAATCTCTGTGGCGAACAAACGTTTCGGTACCACTTTACAATAAGACTACCCTTATAAAGGGTTCACGAATAGTTTGTAATTTATTAATTAGGTTGTGAACACTTTATAAATCATGAATAAGCTTTTATAAGACATGAGATAAACAGGGCAACTGTGACCGGTTGCTTGCCAAATAGTGAGCCCACATTTATCTGTACTGCTAAGCCTTACATTGGCTACCTAGCTTACTTCGTCTCCTTCATCAGCCAGCATCCTTGGTATCTGTTGTTCACTGAGTTGATTCTCGCTAAGTAGTCAATATGCGACCCGCTCCATCGAAATCAGTCGGAAGTCGCAACGGCTCATTTCAAAATAAACGTGGATTTGCGTAAAAAAAATAGTTTTCGGGGTTCGGGTGCTTTGTTTGATTTTAAATAAACAAAGTCTTGGCTTTCAGAATATGAAACTTTTATTTCCAAATTCAGATGATAAATACAACTTTGAAGCTTCGGCATAATTACAAGCGGAGAATGGAGTAACTTGACGTCACAACAACACACACACACACACACACACACACACACACACACACACACACACACACACACACACACACACACACACACACACACACACACACACACACACACACACACACACACACACACACACACACACACACACACACACACACACACACACACACACACACACACACACACACACACACACACACACACACACACACACACACACACACACACACACACACACACACACACACACGATGGATTCCAGAGAAGAGGAAACTTTGAAGGCCTTCTTCTCAAAACGATGACTCTCTAACAGTCATTATATAATGTGACATATTTCGCTAAATATTTGGAGTACAACAACAATCCTGATATCATTAGAAAGCTAGGAGTCTCCTCTTTCCAACAGTATATACAACTCAAAATGTGTCTTCAGGTCAATGCGACTGATTTCGATAGAGCAGGTCACATATCAGGCTTAGTCATCTTGCCAAATAGTGAGCCCACGTGTATCTGTACTGCTAAGTCTCATATTGGCTACCTAGCTAACTTCATCTCCTTCATCATCCTTGGTATCTGTTGAGTTGACTCTCGCCAAGTAGCCAATATAAGGCTTAGTCATCTTGCCAAATAGTGAGCCTGTGTTGATATGTGAAAACTATGTTAGAACTGGTTTATAAATGGTTCTTAATGATTAATAAAGTGTTTACAACCTAATTATAAACCCTTTATGAATCCTTTACAGTCTTATTGTAAAGTGGTATCCATAAATCTACACTCTGTGCCTGGCAAACAGAGAGAGGATGAAGAAGTGAGATAGTTATAGAGGCAGTGTGTTTCCTGCTGACGTAACCTCAGCTTTCTGGTCCCTAATGGAGGAGAAACACAGAATCACAGAATCACCTCAGGCTCAGAGCTCTCTCTCTCGGCCTCTCCTCCTTCACCCTCTTGCACAACTTTCCCTTTCATCCTCCCAATCACACATGAACTTGTTCTCTTTCCCCCGCTGTGACTCTGGCTGTTAACTCTTCAGGAACACGTTTAAGAAGGGGATTGATAGGGAGTGTGGTGGAAACTTACTAAATAATAATAAAATGGTGAGGAAACCTTCTCGTTAGACTGAAATGAAGATTCTTGGAATAAGACGGTCTTTTAGGGAGTTTATTCCTGCGAGAAGGTCAATCGTTGCAGAGAGTCAAGCAGTCTGCAGCGAAGTACAAAAGTCAGAAGGTCTTCAGAGGGTCTTATGTGAGGGATAATGAAAAATAGTCCGTTGTTACTGTTTGAACTAACGTAGCAACGGCAGGAACTGCTTCGATAGTGTTTTTGAGGAGCTTTTTGATTGCAGATTTGAAAACATCGCTGCTTGCTTTAACGGCCCGTCCACACTACAGCTTCGACAGCTTCAAAAACGGTTTCCAACGCGTCTGCCCATTCACTTTGAATGGGGTGACGTCACTTTTCGCCGAACTGCATTGTGGGAAGCAGAGCGGAGCTTTCCTGGCGTTTCAGGCTGCAAAAGTTGAGCAATGTTCAACTTTTGAAGCTTCTGAAGCTTTTGGTGGAAGCGTCAGCCAATCAAATCATATGCCAGTACAAGCTCTAGCCAATCAAACCGCTGCTTGTGTGTCAGCGGCGGGACATTCATTTGATTGGTTGTTAGTCGAGCTTCCCACACGCCCAGCTCCAAGCTTTTTTTGAAGCTGTAGTGTGGACGGGCCGTAAAAGTAGCACAATTCATGATGTCAAACCTTGGGAAGTATCTAGATATCCCTGCCCTAATGCCAAAGTAACTGGCAACTGAATATGTGTCGCCGTCTGATGTCTATGTCTGGACCGCTGCGTAAAAAGGAGGGTTTCTGCCCGTTACTTCTCCGCTGTTTTCTTGTCCCAGTTTGAAAAGCAAACTGCATTTTCGGCCAAACTGTATGCAGTTAAATCGACCGAACTTTTTTCTGCAGATGTAAGTGTCCTTAACAACGGTCAATAAATCCTTGACAGCGGTCTGTGGCCGTTTCTCAATCTCGAGGATACTGGCTTCCAAGCCAATATTTCAAGGATGCTACGTCATCGAGTGCCGCCGAAGGACTGTTCCAATCTCCAGCATACTTGGAATTCCACCGAGGCCGCGTCCTTGGTTTGGGGGAAATTTCGAGGCTGCACATGGGTAGACTTTGCGTCCTTAAAATCCCCACAATGCTTTGCGCACGGACCAATTTCAAAAACCCTTGCGGAGAATGGCTGAACCGACGCAGCACACATTTAAATGTAAGTATGGCGTAGAACATGTGTTGGTAAATATGTTACTTTGTTACATTTGTTACCAAAAATGTGTTCCGTGAAAGTAAAGCAAGTTCATAATTAGATAGACATCGTGAGGTATTTATTTTCGGTACAGTTTATGTTGAAACCGTTAGAGAGAGTGGCACACTTGTTAGCCTGTTCCATTCTTCTTCGTTTTCCGAAGCCGTGGCTTGGAAGCATACTTGCTTCGTTTCTGAAGGAAGTGACTTGGAAGTACGCGACTACCAAGCCAGCATCCTCGCGATTGAGAAACGGCCTTTCTGTTCTGGATTAACAACGTGTCACGTGTTCTGAATTGACCAATCAGAATCGAGTATTCAACTAAACCATGTAATAAATCCACGTATTCACACCAAGAATAGAAGAGGAGGGGCTGAGACAAACAGAAGAGATAATCATACTATATATAGGATTCTTTAAAACACGTCTTCTAGCAAATGGAGAAACGTCTACACTTCACAAAAGGACAACACCCTAACCTTACGACACTGAATAGCTCTAACCCCATTCACCACTCATTTAGGTTATTGCTGCTGCCTGAAATAGCTTGTAAAAGAAGAACAGATGGTGAACTTTAAAAGCTCCCTTAGTATGATACAAGTTTCCATAACAGGAGTCACTGACGTTGAACCAGAAAACCAAAACATCAGCCGTTAGCTGTTAGCCCTCAGAGCTCACAGCTCCTCATATCTGTTCAGAAACTAGACAGAAGGTAAACAAGTACAAACCACAGACTGCCTGTGTCATGGGGAATACAGTCGCTGGTTTATTTATGTCTGTAGGCCGTTGTTGTGAGTGTGGACGGTCGGAGCATATATAACGTTAGTTTAGCCGATCTCCATTTAAAAAACAAGCATTTAAAAAGGTTTTCGCCTGCCGTCTGTCTGCAGACTTGTCAAAGCATTAATTCATGGTTTTTACTAACCGGTATCAGTATGTTGGTAATTCGGCATCATTTTGAAACGTGTATTACAATTCAATCACGGTCAAATATGTTCATCTTGTTGTAGTTGTAGCCCCCTTGCCAGCGAGTCTTGTTTGAATGATGCGAGTAAACACTTAAATAATTATAATATGGCCCGCGATGAAATTGAGTTTGACACCCCTGATTTAAAGGTTTTGACCACCCTTCCTCCTGGGTTTTTCAGCCATTAAAAAGGGTGTGACTCCCATTATCTGCCTCTGTGGTGTGACTCCCATTATCTGCCTCTGTGGTGTGACTCCCATTATCTGCCTCTGTGGTGTGACTCCCATTATCTGCCTCTGTGGTGTGACTCCCATTATCTGCCTCTGTGGTGTGACTCCCATTATCTCCCGCCTGTTGTTTTCAGGGCTCAGGTGTGTCAGAGTGAGAGTCTCTCCGCTGTAACAGAAGCTGTTTAATCCCTGATCAGCGGGGGGGATGAAGTCACTCTGACAGACTCAGCATGACATCAACTACTGCTTCTGGTGAGGAGAACCCCCCCCCCTGCTCTAATTTAATATTTAACTATTATACTGTTCTTCATCAATATATCACAGGTCTCAGATATATCCAGAGCCTGTCTCTGATTGGCTGAAACACCAAACAGATCAGTGCAGCATTACCCATAATCCCCTCTGTTTCAGCCCTGTTTCCAAAGTGCTGATTCTCTGTCTGTTACTTTAGATGACAATAAGGAGCCCCTCCCCACGCCCCTCTGAGAGAGATTTGGTTACAAGGAACTCAATGGAGCTCTAGAGGAGATTCAGGTGATAAGGTGGGGGGGGGGGGGTTATCTTGGTTGCTGATTGGCTAATGGTTACACAAGACAAGACATCGTTATGACATCATAAAGTGGCCAAAATCTGATCAGCTCATTTTCAGACAGGTTTTTATAGAAATGGATCAAAAAGAGAGAGAATCTTTGTTCCTGAAACTTTCAGAGTCTCTTTCCACAGAGGGGACACATGTTGATGTAGAAGAGACATGAAGAAGAGGGGACACATGTTGATGTAGAAGAGACATGAAGAAGAGGGGACACATGTTGATGTAGAAGAGACATGAAGAAGAGGGGACACATGTTGATGTAGAAGAGACATGAAGAAGAGGGGACACATGTTGATGTAGAAGAGACATGAAGAAGTGGATTCTGCATAATAGGTGACCTTTAATATTCCATCCCTCACATACTTATGTATAATAACTTGTTTTATATTTTGTTATGTAAATGTGTAATTCAACATGTATATTTTCTACTTTCTTGTTTATTTCTTTTAAGTTGTATTGTACAATGCCATGCCTTTTTTTATGCTGCTGCAACACAAACAATTCCCAAATTGAGATCAATAAAGTACTTCTTATCGTATCTTAGCGTCAGCTCAACTGTAGTGGCTGCTCACATGGTCATAGCCAACCATTTATCTTTGTTGATGTTGCAAATGGAGCTGCTTCTATGCAAGAACAGTTTCAGATTGACCCCGACAAAAAATCATCATGTTGTTGTTTCTTATATTCTATTTATCACTGGCGAAAAGTCTCTCCATGCTTTTCATTTAATCAAAATGCAGACGCAATAGTTGGTACAGGAATGGTATGCAGGTATGCAGGAATCCTGAAGTCAAATGTAAAACCTTTTAAGACCCTTTCCACACATTTTAAGCCCTCATCTCCACTTGGAGTTGTAACCGGTTACCTTGGCGACACATTTTACCTCACATTGACTATATACAGTATTGATTGTCCTTCCTCCTTATCTTCCAACCATTTGGACGCAGACTTGCATTTCCCCATAACGATGTTGTTTAACAACCGGCGTAAACGGACCTTCGCGCGCTATCAAGCAGTGAGCGTCCGATGTCCTGTTCAGATGACGTCAAACCCAACGGGATGCCATCAATAAACTACACAGAATCACACTACACACCTTACACTACACACTGGCTCCCTATAGAACACAGGATATAATTTAAAATTCTTCTTCTCGCCTAAAAAGCCCTTAATGGGCAGGCGCCATCTTACCTTAAAGAACTCATTATACCCTACTGTCCTACTAGGGCATTGCGTTCCAAGAATGCAGGGTTGCTGGTTGTTCCTAGAGTCTCTAAAAGTACAATGGGAGCCAGAGCCTTTTCTTATCAAGCTCCACATTTGTGGAATCAGCTTCCAGTTTGTGTTCGGGCGGCAGACACCCTATCCGTTTTTAAGAGTGCGCTTAAGACCTTCCTTTTTGATAAAGCTTATAGTTAGGGCTGATTAGATCCAGCCCCTAGTTTTGCTGATATAGGCTTAGTTTGTCGGGGGACATCTTACTTCTTCCTTCTCTCTGTCTATACCTGTGTACTCTCATGTTCCCATTAACCCAGCTTCCCCAAATGTCTTTCTTTTTGGTGTCTATATACGCCGGGATCCGGAGTCATGGATGATCCTGCGCTCCTCTGTCCTGGATCGCGAGCCCTGGATCTTGAGTCGTGGCTGTGGTCCTGGATCATAGGTCCTGGATGGATATCCTCGTGGATTCATCTTCCTATTATACACACATGCATTTCCAAACATTTGGACTACCTATGTTGCAAATGTATTATCTTTTCAATTTACACACGGCATCTATTGCACGTCTGTCCGTCCTGGGAGAGGGATCCCTCCTCTGTTGCTCTCCCTGAGGTTTCTCCCATATTCCCTTTAAACTGTGGGTTTTCTCCGGAAGTTTTTCCTTGTACGATGTGAGGGTCTAAGGACAGAGGGTCTAAGGACAGAGGGTCTGAGGACAGAGGGTGTCGTATTGTCATACTGATATTCTGTACACACTGTGAAGACCACTGAGACAAATGTAACATTTGTGATATTGGGCTATATAAATAAACATTGATTGATTGATTGATTAATAATACCTTGGGAAATGTCGTTTTTTAATAGCCTTAATTTTCAATAAATTGATTGATCAACTTTTAATACTTTCTAAGACCCCGCGGACACCCTGTGGTAGGATTTCGAACATCTCTCCAGTGAATCACACTGCAGGAAAATAAAGTCATCTAAAAATGATATATATTTTTCTGACTCATGTTCGGCTCATGCACTCATGGACCACTTCAGAGGGAGAATCAGTCACTCAGGTCTGCTGGAA